>NC_089838.1:101081344-101389344 GCF_035609145.1 Eleutherodactylus coqui | reverse complement strand
GGAGAGAGAGATCTCCCCCGCAGCTCCCTGCCCGCTGCCGGCACCCGAACCTTCCGTCTCTGCCTTTAGCAAGTATACTCGCTCATCTCTACATTGGATGGATAGTCACACTCCAGTAACCTACATCCAGAATATAAGTTTGGTACACACTCAGTAAAGCCAACTCATAACCCAATCTTCACAATGTTGTTATTTATCAGTGTACATGAACATGTAGAAATCCCTGGCAACCGCGCCAGAGAGCAGAAATTCAGGTGCGGGTGTTCCGCAGATCCGGGCGGCTTCCATAGGCTTCAATAGAAGCCTGCGGGAGCCGTCCGCATGGAACACCCGCACTAAAAATGGAGCATGCCGCGGGTGTTTTCCCGCAGATACAATCCGTGCCTGAAGGGGAAATGACATCCGCAGGTATTTAACTACCTGCAGGTGTCCAATGCATCCCTATGGGGCGCGGATCACGCTGCGGGAAAAACGCTGCGGATTTAAAATCTTATTTTACCAGTGGACATGAGGCCTAACAAAATTCATCACCTTGTATCCTGTCAGGGTGCAAGTCTAATGGCTGTCTACTCTTGTCAGACTCCTGGTTCTCCAAGGTAGCAGTAGGGGTTTCACACTAGACCAATGATTTAGCTCCAATGGACCTGAAAGGACCACTCAGTACCCAGAGTTCAGTAGGTCTGGTGGTTTTCTCTCCTCCAGCTACATCCACGCTTGTGCCTGATGATCAACAGATGAAACCAGCCCGATCCCTGCCAAATACTTCCTTAGAAAGCCTGCTCCTAAGCCCCCGGTGTTCATTTTGGGTGATCTTGATCTCCAACTGCTTGTGGACCTGCTGAAATTTATGCTGCATTTGTTGAACTTCCTCATAACTATCATGTAACTTGCCCTGGTAAACGCCATGTTCTTTCTCCAACAAGTTGTTGCGTTCTCTTGCTTTTGCTTTAACCAAGTATGTTTATTGCCCATCTGCTACCAGTTTGTGAGTGAGTTGTCTACACTGGTCCTTCACTAATGCAGCTTCATCTTTAGCAGCAGAAAGCAATTTTTCCTTCTCCAGTAACTGAAGTAAAACGTCAGAATCTGCTGGGTTAACCTCAGTAACATTCTGTTTCATACACCGACATATCAGACCCTACAGTTTATAAAACACAATCTATCACTTTTGCTGAGCGTACTGCTTTAAACGTAAAGAGGTTATCTCGCCAAAGCAAGTTATCACCAATCTAGGGCACCCACCAATCACAAGAACATGGGTCCAGAGTCCTTCATTTGAATGGAGTAGTGGTCCTCTGTGCGCACTACTGCTCCATTTACACGCAAAAATGATAACTCAAAATTCATCAGAAACTGACAGCTTTGAGCGATCATTTTGCATTAGGTACTAATGGCTAATCAGCCCATTAGTAGCTAACTAGCTTATTTTGTATGTATTTAGAGAACAGTGGTAGTCTGCTCTCTAAATAAACTGCTTTTGTTCTGCCACGAGCAGTAGGCTGTATACAATGCTATCAGTGCTGCCCGTGGAGGATACAGCATGCCGTCCCTCTTATCAGGGATGACAGCTTTGTCAAACAGCTTTGAGTTAAACTCAGTGATGGATGAAGAGTGCACAGTAAGTGCACGATGGGCACACATGTACACCCAACGGCTATCGCTCAAAAGCCATCGTTTGGATGAATTTTTAGCGATAATTGTTGCGTGTAAGTACCGTATATACCGGCGTATAAGACGACTTTTGAACCCCGAAAAATCTGCTCTGCAGTCGGGGGTCGTCTTATACGCCGGTAATTCAAAAAAAAAAAAAGTGTAAAAAAAAAAAATTCATTACTCACCTGCCCCGGCGTTCTGTCGCGCTCCGGCAGGATGTCGCTCGCTCCGGCAGGCTGTCGCTCGCTCCTCGTCCCCGGCGCAGCATAGCTTTCTGAATGCGGGGCTTGAAATCCCCGCTTCCAGAAAGCTAATACACACGCCGGCAGCCATGACATCATTGAATGGCTGTGATTGGCTAAAGCGCACGTGGCTTCAGCCAATCACACTATTCAATGACATCATTGAATAGTGTGATTGCTAACACGTGCGCCTTCAGCCAATCACAGCCATTCAATGCTGTCATGGCTGCCGGCGTGTGTATTAGCTTTCTGGAAGCGGGGATTTCAAGCCCCGCATTCAGAAAGCTACGCTGCGCCGGGGACGAGGAGCGAGCGACAGCCTGCCGGAGCGAGCGACATCCTGCCGGAGCGCGACAGAACACCGGGGCAGGTGAGTAATGAATTTTTTTTTTTTTCTCCTCTGTATACCGGCGTATAAGGTGACAGTTGGGGGGTCGTCTTATACGCCCCGTCGCCTTATACGCCGGTATATACGGTAAGCCTACAGTCAAGTATAGCACTTAACTATCTCCATCAGTCCCTCAGAGAGTGAATGGAGCAGCAGTGCGCACACAGGATCATCATTACATTTAAACAGAGGACTTGAGACGCCTGTTTTTGTGATTGGTGGGGAACATAGAGGAGAGACCTCCAACGATTAAACGCTAATCATCTACACTGTGGACTTGTGATAAGTGATCGTGGTAAGATAAACCCCTTTAAATTTAATACCTTGAGGTGTCTTGATGTCTCTAAACATAATCGGAAATAAGTCTCTACCCACCCCACCCTCCTTCCAGTAATCCAGGTAGGACTTTCTACAGAAAAGAGCTTGTAGTCACATGCTGTTTATTGGCTTTTTAAACTTTTTATTAGCTATTTACTTTGGATGAAAAGTGAACTTCCTCGTATAGACTGAATGCCACTTACCTGGAATCCCAGTGTTCATTTCTATAAAATAACTTTAAGTTCAACACTTTTTAGGCAATTTATTGCATTTTGTTTGTTCAGGTTTGTTTAATATCATCCCTTTCATTCCATTTGCTTTTGTCAGTATTTGGTAGTTCATTCCTTGAAAATTACATGATTTCATAAGTGAAAATGCCAAACGTTGTGAAACATGCTGTTCATATTTCATAGTTCAATTGACCGAAGAATTAATTTTCCTTTGAAGTTAATCATAAAGTGATGTTTCGGACCCTCCTTTGTGTACATAGTCATGCTAAGAGTAATTCTCAATGTTAGCACCATTCATTGAAGCTAATTAGAGGTTATATGATCATGTAATAGTATTAACATGCTAACTCACTTTTTTATTGTAGTCAAATGTTAATTGTTCACATTTTTGTGATTTAAACAAACTCTAAGATTAGCTTCCCTTCAAAGGTTTTAGGATTGTATATGTTCACTAATTATATTGCTGTTTACATACCTGTTGTTATTAAGATTAATACTTTAATTAAAGTTTTAACCACAGTGAGTAAAGCTCTGCCTTTCAAGTGGGGGAAAATATATTTCAGAAGACGGCTAAATACTACGGAAATTAACACCATGAAAGCTCTTTGCTGTATCACTAGAAAGAAGTCTAATGAATCGGGATCTTTTATATTAAAAAGACCCTCTAATTTCTGACTTGGTAATAGAGTAGTTGGGGAGTATCTTATCTATTCTTCTCAACATGCCTCTGATCCGGCAGTTCCAGGTCTCATTTTTAGCCATCCAAGATGGTCAACGCAATCGTCAGGCTATTAATGCACTTTTCCTGGTTTCTGATTGGTCAGAACTGCTCATTTGATCAGAACTGGCCAATGTGAGAGCAGTGCACAGTGTGCATTGGGTAGTTAGAAAATTGCTTTGCCAATCTTGGACAGCCAAAAATGGGAGTCAGAAGTGTTGGATCGGAGGGACAGAAGGAAAAAAAACAGCTGCACATAATATACGCTGAGGAATATATTGGCGCTATACAAATAAAGATTATTATTATTATATTAACATATACACCCTCCCCCTTCGGTCCTGAAACAGGATTAAATTCAAGCCTGCAGATTAGAAATGATAAAGAAGATTTACTAAGAATTATGGTTCTATGTGCTCAAAAAAAATTGATATTAAATTAATGCCATGCACCACATTTATTATAATTTTAGACGCTTTTTGTATCTCACTTAACAAAAAGAGAGGCTTAGCGGGAATAAAGAATATAGCTTAAATGCAAAAATGTGCCACAAAATTGTGCCAGTATATTGTATTTGAGTAAGCATTCTATTTGGCAAAGTTTAATAGGCAAACAGCCATGGCAGCCCTGGGGGCCTTCATAAGAATGGCAGAGGTCCTGGACAAGACATTTGGATAACAGAGGGAGCTCCCTTACTCTGTCTGGCCATTTAAATTTTACTGTCAGAAATGACAGTGGTATCTAAATAGTTAATGGCTACTATCAGAATTATCTCTGATTATGTTCATTGTAGTTGGGCTTTCAGTTGTCAAAAACAGCCAACACTCATTGTGTATGGTGAGGGCTCAGCTGCTGAGTTCACATGAACCCTGTGCATAACTAATTCACATGTATGTCGGATGTTGCCCAGGGGTTAAATGTTTTCTCTGTTTATTTTTAAAAACTTTGCCTGGTGTGCCATATTGGAGGTGCAAACATCTTTCCTGTATAGTCTGCATGTAAGAGACTGAGTACAGATTTTTTTCTCTCATCTCTGCATTATGACTACATCAATAAATCAGACCAGATGGTTTTGGAATAACTTTGTGTGGGAAAGGGAACTACAGTAATAGACATACCCTGTCCTTCCTCATTTGACCGAACACCCTTTAATCTAACCAATCGCACTTTGCAGATGTGGCAAGTAAACTGACCATTCCACAAAAAGGAGAAGATCTTACGTAAAATGTACAGATCATTCACATCTTCCAAATACCAAGAAATTGGTTACAACATTCTAAGACATTGTTTTTGAGTTGCAATTGTATTGAAATGTCCCCATTAGTGTCCTCCCAAATGCTAGAGATATAGTGAACATGAAGCAACTGTCATATAATTTATGGTCTGCTCCGCGCTTAGTTTTGGTTCAAAGTTGTGAAACTATCTAATCATTTGAAGGTACTTTTTCTCATCAGACACTTTCCAGTAAGAGGCAAAATCTACAAAAAAATTGTTACTTAACCAACTGTTTAGTGCAGCACAATACTGCATTCCATTTCTGTGGAAATAAATTTACCCCACCAATACTGAATATGTAGTACTTATGATTGAATTATATTTTTGCAGCATGCCAGCCGTGATCTGGAGGTGGATCTGGGGTAATGTCATGATGTCAGCCCCAGCCCATGTGCTCGTGGTGCAGGCACACTGTCATTTGGCACTGGGCACCAATGTCTGCATCTACTTACATGTGTGGGGTGTGACTGGTCAGCCAGCCAATCAACCTTTATTGTAGTGTATTTTTTCTGGCCCCTCCTCTTAGAGTGTGGCAGGTATTTCTCTGTATGGTGGAGTTCTGGTCCAGTTCACGTACTCTTGGTGTAATCCCACTGCCAGATAAGCTCCTTATCTTTATACTTATTACTCTGTGTTATTACATGTGTTTCCTAGTGCTGTGGTGATTATTTTTAATTGTTTCAACGGTTTTTATTAAGGGTTTTTTCAAAGAGTGTAACAAGTGTGTACATCTTTGTTTCCCTATGCAGGGGGCTTATATTCAGCATTCTAGTACACGTTGGTTTGCAGTACAGTATAGTCTTTTACTCTTGGTTTAGAGTGTTGGGGAGGGGATAACAGGGGGAATGAAACGAAACAGGGGGTCATTGAGGATCCACATCTCCCTCCGAGTATGGGTTTGTTGGGGGTTTAAGGTCTGTTTGTGTTTAGGGTTCTTACGTGGTAGAGGAGAGGTTATGTAGCCCCGGGATCGCTAGATAGTTGATCCAAGGTTGCCATGTAGTTAGGAAGTTTGGTAACGTATCCGTCTGGATAGTGTAAATTCTTCGTATAGCATGATTGTAGAGATTCTGTTCATAACCTCTGAGAAGGAGAGGCTTGGCGATTTCCATCTGGAAGCGATGTGGATCCTTGCGGCCATACAAACAACCTGTATTAGCTTATGAGCTTTAAATCTAATCCTGGGTTCCCGATTTCCTAGAAGAAATGTTGTGGGTGATTTGGATATCGGGCCAATAAAGATTTGTTTTAGCATATTGTGTATTTGCGTCCATAGTTTTGCCACCTCCGGGCACGTCCACCAAGTGTGGTACATACTGCCCGAAACCTGGCATCCCCTGAAGCAAAGCGGAGAGGAGGACGGGAACATATGGTGTAGTCTCTGCGGAACCAAGTATGCCCTGTGTAGAATTTTTACTGATGTTTCTACAAGGGTAACCTGATGGCTGCCTTTTGTAATCGTGGCACAACAATGTCGCCATCTCTCTAAGGACATTTGCACACCCAAGTCCTCCTCCCACCTTTTCATAAACGATAATTTTCCTTCGGTCTCAGGTTTATTCATCATGTTATAAATTAATGTGAGGGATCCTCTTTGTGAAGGGTCTCTTGTACAGAACTTTTCAAATGTAGTGGGTGGGGATAGTGTAGAGGGCGCTGGTATGGAGCGGATAAAGTGAAATACCTGGTTAATCCTGAGGTATTCTTGTGTAGGAGCTTTAAAGGTGTCTATGAATTGTTGTATAGAGTATAGTTTTGTCTTGTTATAGAAATGGCTGAGTGTATGTGGATATGCGGATTAGGGACTATTGGTAATAGTGGGGTCTGTGGTGATTATTGCTATTTACGTCTGTCAATTGTCACCCCCTTTACCATCTAAGAACAGTCTAGGTAGCCCCCAAGTTCTGGATTTGGGGCCAGCATTTTCAGGGCGATTGCTCTGCTTTTAGGTAGGGTTATCCCATATTAGTATGTTAGGTTGAGGTTTCCCTTTCCTTATTGTTTTGTTACATTGTTAATAGTATTGTTCTGCTGGTTTTCAAATTGTGTCCTTTTGGACAACTATTATGACCAATCCTGATGAGGTATTTTGGCAACTGGCTTAGATGTAACAGATATTCACTGAAAGGACTAAAACTTAACCTTTAATAAGTATATATATTCTAAAATTTAAAATTTGACGACACAAATATAAATAATATTTCTTCCAAACCTTCACAACCATTAGGTGTGATAATAATACCCACAGGGTCAAAAATAGATTCTTTCATGCAATAATAAACCAATGGGTTAATATATGCAGATCTATCTCATAACGGGATGCATAGAATTCATTCTATCACAGTTCAATACATCCATATTTGGCTATGGAGGATACATGTCTCCTCATATAGCTAAGAATCTTTTCTCTTACTCCCAAATTAATTAGTTATATCTCTTAATATGTATAGAGATCTATTCTCCTACTCCCAGATTTTGTTGAAGGAGAAGCAAAAACAACCGATCCCCTGGGTATTTAAATCATATGCACTATAAAAACTGCACATCTGATAGGAACATACACCAAAATATAGGACTAGGAGTGTCCAAGGTGTTGTATCCTAAAGACACTGGCTAAGTATATATATTGTATAGTGGCATACATTTAGTCAAAGACAAACTACCCACATTTACTGAAATGGTAATGTGTGTCTCATATACTTTTTTCTATTACAGACAAGGGGATACATTTCATATCATAATCACCAGTGACAAAATGATGAACAGACACCAAAATCAGAATCATTTGGGGTATAGATCTAATCAGTATTGTGGTGTGCACATTCCCGTTTACAAGCACACTCTCCAACCCTAGTTGCTACTGATGAACCGCCAATTGTCGAATCAGATCAAATCAGGAGTAGCAACCGAAACCATTATGCCTTATTACTATAGTCAGAGTCCTAGTATGTTTCTCTAATTCTCTAAGATAGCATCTCCATATCCACACTTCTTTATTATTTTATATGTTATTATAAGCTGCCTATCGACGGACGCGTTACCCCGGTCATATAACTTTTGACCGGTTCATCAGGATGGCTAGGCTATCTGATAGGAGTATTGCTACACTATCTAACAAGCAGTCTGACCGGCTGTCAGTAAGTTTGTGCAGAGGTCATGGTGCATATTAGATAGAGCGTGCTCGGGGGGGGGGGGGGGGTGGCGGAGGTGAGCGGCGGTTGGCGGGGGGGAGAGACAGAGAGATCTCTCTCACTCTCCCACCCGTTACCCCCTGCCGTCTGCCGCTCACCCCCGCCGCCCCCCCGAGCATGCTCGGACCAGTAAGCAGTTACTCGAGAAGAGCAATGCTCGCTTGAGTAACTGCTGTATCCGAGCGTGCTCGGTCATCTCTAATCTCTATACATATTAAGAGACATAACTAATTAATTTGGCAGTAAGAGAAAAGATTCTTAACTATATGAGGAGACATGTATCCTCTATAGCCAAATATGGATGTATTGAACTATGATAGACTGAATTCTATGCATCCTGTTATGAGATAGATCTGCATATATTAACCCATTGGTTTATTATTGCATGAAAGAATGTATTTTTGACCCTGTGGGTATTATTATCACCCCTAATGGTTGTGAAGGTTTTGTAGAAATATTATTTCTATGTGTGTTGTCCAATTTTAAATTTTAGAATATATATACTTATTAAAAGTTAAGTTTTAGTCCTTTCAGTGACTTTCTGTACTATTTAAGGATCTAGTCTGCCTCGGTGAGAGATGTAACAGATATAATGTAAATTGAGCAGCTTACAGTACCCATAAGGGTAACCACAGTTAGGTGAAGGAAATTTTGGGGCAGATTTGCTAATCCTGTGTGATAATTAATGTAAATTTAGGACAGGTAATCAGAAAATGTGCAAAATTTTTCACAGAGGCTCATGCTGGAAGATAAATTTGGATCATCTTTAGATACTTTTGTCTAACTTTATATCACATGCTGCCTGAATTCCCCACCAAAATCCACACTGCTGCTTGTGGATTTTAATGCAAAATTTCTGTCAGGAATCTGCTATGTTCAGTTCCGCACCAAAGTCCGCACATTAGCAGTGTAGATTTTGGTGCTGATTATCCTGTAGGAGGGCATATTCTACATTGCTGTTGCAGAATATTCCAACCTGTGTGGAAGGTCCCTAAGACAGTAATTAGGAGAGCATGATGTTCCATAGCAATAAAGTCCAGACCCAGTGAAAAGTTTAAAGGAGATGTCCCGCGCCGAAACGGGTTTTTTTTTTTTTTAAACCCCCCCCCCCGTTCGGCGCGAGACAACCCCGATGCAGGGGTTAAAAAACCACCCGCACAGCGCTTACCTGAATCCCGGCGGTCCGGCGTCTTCATACTCACCTGCTGAAGATGGCCGCCGGGATCCTCTGTCTTCATGGACCGCAGGGCTTCTGTGCGGTCCATTGCCGATTCCAGCCTCCTGATTGGCTGGAATCGGCACGTGACGGGGCGGAGCTACACGGAGCTACACGGAGCCCCATAGAGAACAGGAGAAGACCCGGACTGCGCAAGCGCGGCTAATTTGGCCATCGGAGGGCGAAAATTAGTCGGCACCATGGAGACGAGGACGCCAGCAACGGAGCAGGTAAGTATAAAACTTTTTATAACTTCTGTATGGCTCATAATTAATGCACAATGTACATTACAAAGTGCATTATTATGGCCATGCAGAAGTGTATAGACCCACTTGCTGCCTCGGGACAACCCCTTTAATATTGACTTGCTGGTGCAGTGCAGTGTGGCTGAGCAATGAAGATTGAATACAGAAACATACAGAACTGGATTGCAGGCAGAACAACAGAGTTGCACACATAAAGGAACAAACTCAAATAAACTACCTGGATGGCATCCAGCAAGAAATGGAGAAGTGAGCAACAGCACAGTTTATGTCAATACTAGCTGCTATCCCAGTTTTGGTTATCCACTGTTGTATTTCCTCTTGCACTCAAGAAATTGAGTACAGCCCCTTCCTATTGAGAGCTTGGAGTGGCAAGAGATCTGCATACACTTGCCTTATCTGCGTAAAATGTTATCATTCTGTCTTACATAGTTGTACAGCTACAATCTGTCATTAAATTGCTCCAATGAATGATATGACTCTCTGTCCCAGTCTACACAGTGAAGCTGAAAAGTGTTAAACAAAGAAAGATCATGTCAGCTTATTGTGTGTCCTTAAGTAGCCCCTATGAGAACTGTAATATTATATGGATTTATGCCATGTGAACATAGCCTTAATGAGAGTATAGTTTTGTGCAGTATTGTTACTTTAATAAGACACATTTTTCATCTATGCAGCTACCGTGTTTCCCCAAAAATAAGACACTGTCTTATATCCCCCCCAAAGGGCACAGTGTCTTATTTTCGGGGGGCTTTTACTTACCTGCTCCGCGGCATCCCGATGCCTCCTAAAGGTGTCCGTGGCACAGCGTCCATTCACTGAATGGCTGTGATTGGCTCATCGGGCGCCGGCTGTGATTGGCTGCCAGCGCTTGATTAGCCAATCACACGCTTGCTTTACTGGAAGCGGGGTATTCAAAGCCCCGTTGTGAGCAGAAGGCAGCTGTGAGAGGGAGGAGGACACCGCCGGGACGTTGCCACAGACGTCGCCGGGATGCCGCTGCAGACGTCACCACGACACCGCTTCAGACACCGCCGGGACACCGCCACAGATGCCGCTACAGACGCCGCCGGGACGCCGCGGACCATCTGAGTATTAATTTTTATTTGAGGGGGGCATCTGAGATAGGTCCTATTATCGGGGTAGGACCTATTTTCAGGGAAACACAGTAGCAAGGTAAAATTTACCGATAATTTTTTAATTAGATACAAGCTTACAAAATCTAATTGGCAAGGGACAAACTAGCTTGCTATATTTTGGTATCATATACTGAACTTATTGGATGAAACATATCCTGCATTTAGACAGAACAATTAATTCAAACGAGTGAAAGTGAACAATAATCGTTCAGTTTAAATGCAAGTCAGTGACTGAGGCTTTATTCACACAAGCGTTTATACGCGGCTATGTGGCGGCGTTTTCATGCCCGGAGGAAAACGCGACAATTCGAGGCATTGGGTTCCAATACATTTGTTCACATGGACAATTTTACGCCGCGTAAAAATGTTGCACTGGAAAAAATAGAACATACGTGACCGAAATTAGCGACTGCTATTATACACTGGATGAAAAGATAGGTCTGGATCTATCTTTCAACGACTTCTATGGGAGCTGGAAAAAAAAGGGAAGCGGAGGCAGTTTAGCAGCATCCAAAGCAGGGAAAAGCTTACGGGTGCCTCAATTTAGGCTTTTGAAGTCATTCCGAGGATTTCTGGGCTGCAGAGTATTTTTTCGCTAATACATTGCAGCCAGCCATGTGAATGGACGAGAAAACGCAAATTAAGTTTGGGACTTGATCACGGAAAATTATCCATTCATGCGAATTAATGTCAACATTCGCTAAATGTTGCCATTAAAAATACCACTTGTTCCACTAAAAACAAGACCTCATATTGTTTTGTCAATTAAAAGAATTTTTAAAAAAGTAAAAATGTATGGCTCTTGAGCTGGGTTCACACGGGACAGATTGGCCACACCAAAAATCCGCGAGAATTCTCCTGGAAAACCGCAGCTGCAGATTTTTCGTGGCTTCACCTCCTGCATTTCTGCTGCAGCCATCTCTCCCCATAGAAAGGAGAGAGGCCACTGCGTAAAAAAAAAAGAATTGACATGCTGCATCCTTAATTTTCTTGCAGCATGGCTATTTCTGCACGGTTTGGCTGCAGCGTGTGTACGAGATTTTTGCGCACGGAAATTCCACAGCAAATTCGTCCCATGTGAACCCAGCCTTAGGGCGCCTACCCACTGGCGTTGCCGATTTTCGTGCGTGAAAAACGCAGCATTTTCCGCACGTTTTCCGCGCCTTTTTCGTGGCGTTTTTCGTTAATTTCCATTGACAATCATGGGTGCATTAAGAGAAAAATAAGGAGACATATGCAACTGACAGTTCCTATGTGAGAAATTGCAACGAAAAAAAAAACCCCAAATGGACAAGAACACATTCTATGCTAATTGCTCTTCAGAAAAAATGCAAAACGCAATTTAGCATCGCAGGAAAAAAAATCGCCAGTGGGTAGGCGCCCTAAGAAGGGCTAAGTTGAAAAAAATGAAATACTTGCTGCCAAAACTGCAGGCAGGAAGGTATTAAATAGGTAACAAACATTTTGACCTAATGTTGAAGGGGTTTTCCACATTATTCTGTTGCTCAGCTCTAGAGCCCTCAGCTATTAGGGGAATGTCAGTCACTTGCCTCACTTTCAACTAGTAAGGTGGCCGCTTGTTTCTGTAAGGCTTCCTTTACGTTACGCTATTGGATCCAGTGTTGGTTCTGTCTTCTCTGCAAACAACTGCCATCATCTGCACTTTTCTATCCATAGAAACTATGTGAAACAGGAGGCAATGAGGTCTTATTATCACATATTGACCCCTATGGTTCTGTCCTGGTTCTATCGTGCTTTACATCCCTATGTAGTGTTCTGCATCGTAGACGGATAGCAGGGACAGAGCCAGCACTGGATCCAAAAGCATAATGTGAATAAAGCTTTATAGTTCCTTTACACGGGCCAAATTCTCAAGCCAATGTAGGTAGCACCAATCGAGGTGCATGTCAACCAACGCTCATTTCCTTTTTTTTGTTGTTGGCTTATGGGGATAAACAATTGCTAGTATGATCACTTATCACCATAGGCTAGTGAACATCCTCCTGTTGGCATGGGGAGATATATTGGTGCGCTTTTTTGCTCACATAAACTTGCTGATGAGTCGAAAAGTGAACGTTTTACATGGCTCCATTGTCAGATGAGTAAGCATTCAATAATTGGCCCATTTAAAAGGACAATTAGTCCAATAGATTTCCCACAAGAGAGCAGTGCATATCTGCTGGCAGAACTCTATTAAATCAGATGCAGTCATCTCGGCTTGCTGAATGGACAGAAGGGTAGCTAGTGCTTTAGTGCAAAAAGTAAGAGGTGAAAAAGTACATCCAAGCACTAAATAGGCCATCAATCAAGGTAACACATGTTCACAACTGTTGAATAAATTAAATATTACCTCTATACTGCTAGTGAGCATAACACACTATACAAAGACCAAAGTTGCCAATGATACCACTATAAAAGATGAAAAAATGGTGCCACACCATGACCATTAATATTGCTACTAGTAAACAAACTGCTTTATAAAAAGACCAATAATTAAGTATAATATCACTATACAGTTACCACCACATAGTGACTGAAGAATACCACCATCCTGTTAAAGAATGAAAACCACTATACAAAGACCATTATTACCACTGTCGAGTAATCATATAGTGGTAGATACCAGTTCTGTGCAAACAGCCTGCATACCATAAAAGTGAGTCGTATACTTTTCCTGTCTTTTCCACTTGACCGAGATCGCCGTGACAACTTTTTCTAGCCCCGATGTATCTCTACAAAGTTTGTAACATACACATATTTAGTGTCACATTTTTCCAGCACCCCACCAACCTTTTTCCAATTTACACAAACTCCTCTTCCTGATATTACCCCTAATTATGTGTCTGTTGCTGCCCCATCTCGCCCTATCACTTTATTTTCTGTGTGGCACAGTGACGCCAAATAGTGTGCTTTAGAAATATCGTTAACATAATAATTACCTCCAAATAAGAAGTGCCATACAAACAGCACCCTGGAAAACAATAGTGCCAGATAGTTAGTGCCCTTACTGAAGGGATAAAAGGTTTCAATAATGACTTATGAAAAACCATATGAACCCTCCATGTAGCTGGCAAATCAGGTTCATAAGCAAGCGGATTTACTACACGCATGATAACAAAGGGACCCACGTAACGCGGCGCCAGTTTCAAAGACGGAACCTTAAATTTGAGATTTCTAGAAGACAAATATACTTTCTGTCCCATCTTGTAGGGTTCAGATACTGACAGACTCCTTCCACTACGCAACTGCATACGAGCCCCCGTTGCTTCCAGGTTCTTCTGTACTTCTTTCCATACCCCCTGCAGCGCATCTGTGGTGACATCAGCTGCAGGACAGGCAGACGGAGTAGGAATAGCTGTAGGGAAGCGGGGATGCTGACCATATACGCAAAGGAATGGAGATACCCCAGTGGAAGAACAAGTACAGTTGCTTAGCGCAAACTCTGCCAACGGCAGGAATTCTGCCCACTGATGAGCCTTTTCGCTAGCAAACAACCGTAAATACTGCGCTAAATCCTGGTTCTTCCGCTCAGTCTGACCATTAGTTTGCGGATCGAATGCTGACGAAAAGGAAAGCAACGTTCCCAGGTTTCTACAGAAGGCTCACCAAAATTGCGCAACAAACTGAATACCGCAATCAGATACAATGTTCTTGGGAACCCCATGCAGACAAATGATTTCTTTTACAAAAATCTTGGAAAATTCTATCGCAGAAGGTAGCTTCTTTAATGCCACGAAATGTGCCATCTTTGAGAAATGGTCTACAACAACTAAGATAGTGATGAACTTCTGATACTCAGGTAGATCAGTGATAAAATCTACCGATAATTGGGACCACGGACGAAAAGGCAGCGGTAACGGTCTCAGAGGCCCCTCCGCCCACCTCCGCCTTTTACTGCGTGCACAGACAGAGCACCCCTTAACAAAGTCGTGGATCTCCCGATACATGCCTGGCCACCAGTAGAGTATAGTACAAAGATCCAGAGTCCCCTGAACTCTCGGATGGCCTGCGAGAACAGATGAGTGAGACTTTTTAATGACTCTGAGATGCAAGGTCTCTGGCACAAACCATCTGCCCTACGGCACCCCCGAGGGAGCGTCCTGCTGACAATTTTGTAGATGAGAAACGAAATCAGATTCTACAGCTGCCACCACCACTCCAGGGGCCAAGATATTCTCGGGAGCCACTGTCTCACTTTTCGGCGAACCAAAACTCCGTGAGAGGGCGTCTGCCTTCATGTTCTTCTCCCCTGGAATATATGTAACGATGAGGTTAAAGCTGGCGAGAAACAACGCCCACCTGGCATGTGAGACTCTTAGCATTGGCGATATATACCAAGTTTTTATGATCAGTATACACGGTAATGGGATGCCTTACCCCCTCAAGAAGGTGAGTCCACTCTTCTAGAGACCACTTAATCGCCAATAACTCACGATTACCCACGTCGTAGTTACGTCCTGCTGAACTGAACTTCCGCGAGAAGAATGCACATGGACTATATCCAGATCTCCCGCTGACTTCCAGAGACAATACAGCCCACGCCCCCACCTCAGACGCATCGACCTCAATGTAGAACGGTCGCTGTGTGTCAGGCTGTACTAGCACTGAGGCAGCAGCAAACACCCTTTTGAGACGACTAAAAGCCTCTAGGGCCTCTGACGACCATCTTACCAAGTCGGCACCCTTCTTGGTAAGATCGGTCAGGGGTTGAGCAATAACAGAATAATTCTTAATGAATCTACGGTAGAAATTTGCGAAACCTAAAAACCGCTGGAGAGCTTTCAGGTTTTCTGGTCTGACCCATTGGGAGATTGCTGCCACTTTATCAGTCTCCATTAGAATCTCCGTGGGTAAAATCACATAACCAAGGAAAGACACTTGTTTAGTACCAAAAATGCATTTCTCCAACTTGACAAAAGTTGGTACTCACACAAACGGGTCAGAACCAGCCTTAGGTGCCGTACATGTGAATACCAGTCTGGGAAGTACACCAGAATGTCATTGAGATATATGACTAAAAATACCCCCAGGAAGTCATGGAAGACAGCGTTCATAAATCCCTGGAACACAGCGGGGGCATTACAAAGTCCGAAGGGCATGACTAGACATTCAAAATGTCCGAATGAGTTGTTGAACGCGGTCTTCCACTCATTTCCCTATCTGTTGCAAATTAAATTGTAAGCTCCCCTTAAGTCCAATTTGGAAAACCAGTGGGCCCCTACCACCTGATTCAATAAATCAGGTATCAGGGGCAGGGAGCACTGGTTCTTCACTGTAATTTTAACCAAAGCCCGATAATCCACACAAGGCCTCAATGTCCCATCCTTTGGCCAGAGACTCGGAAATATAGGACTTTAGGGCCTCGTGCTCAGGCCCAGACAAATTGAAAATGGCTCCCTTAGGGATGGGTCTGTCGGGGATCAAATCAATTCCACAGTCTCACTCCCTATGGGGAGGCAAAGTCTTAGTTTCTTGGAAAATACATTATGAAAATCAAACAAATACTCAGGAATAAGTATGGTATCTACTGAACACATGAATATAGTAGCTAATTAACTATGACAGGACAACCCCCAATGTGTCAATTCCCGAGTGGACCAATCAAATCGAGGATTGTGTAGTGCCAACCAGGGCATACCAAGCACTACATCAACAGACACCAAGAATGACAGATTCTCAGAAAGGAGAACACCCACAGTGAGCTGTAACATGGGACTCCTCCATTGTACAACACCTGCAGACAGAGGGGTAGAATCAATACTAGAAGCGTATGGGAATCTTTAACGCCAAGAGTTCAGTCATCAGAGGTCTGACAAAACTTAAACTAATCAAATTGGCGGCAACACCCGAATCAATAAAAGCTTGACTGGACCGAGTGAAATTCCAGAAGCCAATCTAACATGGCACCAACAACTTAGGGAGTACCTGTGATCCTAGGCGATCCTCCTAAAAATCGCCTGGGATCTGAAGTTTTCCGCCGGTTCATGGTGACTACCCACTACAGTTTTCACGATTTCGCAGGTAAATTGTGATTTTGTGCAATCGTGATTTTAACATTACAAGTCCCATAGACCCATGCAGAAAAAAAAATGCTGCGAATTTCGCAGTGAAAAAAAACTGTAGTGGGTAGTCACCCTCAGACTGATGTTGTAGACGCTTCTGAGGACAGGTTGCTACACAATGTCTGGCTTTCACACAATAGAGGCAGAGGCAATGAGTCATCCGGAACCGTCGCCGTTCCTCGCGACTTAGGTGATCCACTTCCATAGGCTCGGCACCAGAAGTTGGCATGAGAGAAGTGGGAGTGGGTCTGCCGGATTCCTTAGCCTTACGGGCCTAAAGTTCCTCTTTTCTAGATCTCAGCCTCCTATCAGCTATGACAGCCAATTCCATCGCATCATTGAATGTCACGGGAGCGGGATGAGAAATGAGTAGATCCTTGACTGCATCAGAAAGACCCAATAAAAACACATCTTTAAGGGCGCTGTTGTTCCAAAAGGTTTCACCTGCATCCAGTCTAAATTTAGAGCAATAGTCCTCTACCCACTGCTGACCCTGATGTAGAGACATGAGATGGGATACCGCCAACTCCACATGGTCCGGCTCATCAAAAATACCTCCAAGTTTCCGAAAAAACAAATCAACTGACTGCAGGCAAGCCGAACTCTCGGGTAAGGAGTAGGCCTATGTGTGGGGAGGACCCCGAAGTAAGGACACTATCAATCCAACTTTCTGGGATTCTGAGCCGAAGGAGCGGAGCCGCATCCGAAAATACAATCTACATGCCTGCTGAAAAACAAAAAACTTACTCCTTTCCCCTGAAAATACCTCAGGAAGCGGACACTTGGGCTCAGGAATAAAAGGGGTGGTAGAAACATGCACTAACTCCCGCTGCTCCTGCGCCACCATACAACCGGACAGGTATTGGATCACGACCACTAAATCCTGCAACTGAGTTGGGAGGGTACTCATGGCTTCCATTGGAGAGCAATTTTATGGGCCAGTTATTATATTACGGTATACTACCCTTAATACGCCAGCCCGGGTGCCCTAGATCTCACCCACAACCCTTGACCCTGCCTGCTTGCCTCCACTCCTGGATAACCCCAGGCGGGCAACTGGGTGGCGATCCCTACTCTCACTAGGGACCGAAAAAGGGACGCTGGCGTACCTAGATGGAAAGGGTAGAATACTGACAGAAAAGGCAGATGTAAATAACCAACATGAACAATACTAAGCAGAACTGAGGCAGATGGAAAAACCTGGCGGATAATAGCAAAGTATAGCAGACAAGATGACAGGAGCAGGAGTACAACCGAGGCAGACTAGCTAGCACACTGAGGGAAACCAATAACTGGCAGTGATTAAATAAAAGCCTCTGCCCAGGGGCGGAGAGAGGGAGACAGCCAACTCCCAACAGAAAACAATAAAAGGGCGCTCGTGCGCGGCAGCTGCACTGATAGGTGTACCACGCCGCCCACGCCGGTCAGGCACCCGCGCCCCCGGCAGCCGGACAACAAGCTGGGGGGACGTGCCCCGACCATGGGACCTCGCACACTGCCGCCCTGGGAGGACCAGCAACCGCCGCACGGTAACAATAGCACATTGAAGTGATGCATTTCGAGGTGTACAACAAACTACTATGTAGAATGAAAGTCATAGCAATACAGTGGCTTTTTCTAACAATCTAGATAAATTACTGTAGAAAGAGTAACTGACTTCTTCCATATATCAGCATGTATAATTTTGGTCTAGGAAGCCATAGTTGTGCATTGTACTCCTACCAGGGGAGGATGTTACAGATAGAGAAAAACATTCACTTGTTACAACTGTATAGCACAAACTACAAGGGCAGAAAATAATCTCAACCTCAAAACATGAACATCATGAACAGTTCTGCTTGCTGCATCTGTAAAGATCAGATGAGAAGCTATAGGAACAATGGGAATTGCCTGGGGCTTCCATTTGCAGGTGACTTCAGATGAAAAGACTATGCTGGAAGCCATAGGCCCCCTACTTTGCCATATCAATGACATGCTTCTTACAACTACTGGCTTACAGTACATCATAACATGTTTGGCAGCATGCATTGCAGTAGCTTGATAAGAGCATCATGCAAGATCTTAAATAAGACATTTTCTGACTTAATTGAATTATGGACATTTCCTTCAAAATTTTAGCACTTGAGGCAGAGTTCTATTACTAGATAAAAGGAAGCTACAATCACAAGTTATACAAAACTTTACTATGCGCTTGTACGTTCCTCCTTTGAACAGTCTTTCATGCTGTCTACAAAGCATTTTAGTACATATATAACTTTCTTGCCTACAGCTTAAAAAACATTTCAGAATGGTGGAAAGTGTTATCACCAACATTGTACCATGAATCATATGACCAGTGAATTCCATTTAGCGGTGCTTAGAAATTTCTATTATAGAAAATCTCTGATACAACAGTAGATGAAAGGTGATTCAAATCAATGGTGTTGGAGATCTCCATTAAAGTAAAGAATTTTTTGCGGAAATTGTATATTAAAGACCTATCCTAAGGATAGGTCATTAATATCAGAGTGGATACCCTGCCAATCAGTTGTTTGAAGAAGACATGGCATTCACCCAAGTGCTGCAGCCACTTCCATGCATACCAGTCACAGTGCCGTACACTTCATAGTGCCCGTGCCTGCTATAACAGCTCAATCCCATTTACTTGACTGAGCTGAATGTAGGCCACGTAACGAATTAATGTGATGTCACTGGCCTGAGAAGAGGCTGTAAGTAAATTTAAGACAGAAAAATATAAGCATTTTGTGATATAGATTTTTATACCCACAGTGTTTTTGTTGAAAGCATTTCAGTCTTGACAGAATTGGGAATAGCAGGGATAATATCTTAGCAAAGCTCTACAATCCTGCTCATCTATCCTCAGGAGGAATGGTGAGTTTCCATACCCTGTACATGCTCACAATGCTGAGAAACAAAGCATATTTGGGCTTTAGTACATGTCACAAAACTCACTGCTATGTACATGACCTACCTAGAAGTTTGAGTAATTGCACTGTGCAGACACCTGATGACATCAGCAGATCTTCTTGTCAGCACACTCCCCCAAGCTTGAACAGAAGGTGTTATGTTCGTGCATGCCGTGTGAACAGCAACCTACACGAATGCAATCTCAAGGAGAAGGCTGTACAGGAAACGGAAAGGGGTATGCACTCAAGAAGGAACAAACACACCAATATATAGAACAGACATGCACACCAACACCAGAAGGGCAAATACCTACCAATGAACAAATACACATAGACTGATGGAATTGCTAATAAGTACGTACAATATATTAGTTTGTATTTTAGCCAGAGTATGTAAGCCCACAAGCCTACATCAAGGGTCCTCATTGTCTTCTGGGTTTCTACTTTAAGAAAACAACTAAAACCACAACAAGGGAACCCTGTCTACAAGTGGAGCGATCGTCCCAATAGGGACGGCCCCACGCTTGAACTTAAGAGCCTGGCGTGCCCTAGATGGTAACAGCTAAGAACAGAGAAAATACAAATAAGACAGCAAACCACAAACAAGACATCTGCACACCTACAGATGGACGGACAGACAGACAAAGCAAAGCCCTACCAATGGATGAAGGGGACAGAACAAGGCTCAGGCATCCGCCCAAACAGGGTTGGGTGAGACAAAAAAACGTGGACCAGGCGTCCGACAACGAAGGGACTGCTGGATCAGACATAGTACGTAGTTCAGACATACACCAAAACAAAAAATCAGCCGAAATTCAGACAAGGGAAATATAAGCAGAAACCAAAATGAAGTGCATGCATGCAGACAGTAAGGGCAGGCTCACATGGTAATATGCTGCATAATTTAAAAAAAGAAAAAAAAATTGCACCATGTTGCCATTATAGGGAACTGCGTATCCTTGCATATTGTCGCGTTTTTACTTATATATGCCTGTACATGTACAGCGTATTTTATGCACGCTGTCTGGCTTCTTTTTTTCAATTGCCTTCTCATGTCTCCATGAGAAGGAAATTGCACATATGCAATGTAATAATGTATGCACCCATAGAGAACAATAGGACTTTTACACGCATAATATGCGGTTAAAGAGAACATGCTGCATTATTTTTTACACGTGTAACATATCCAGTAAATATACTCGCACGCAAGTGTGAGTGTAACAATAAAAATTAATGTACTTTCATTGACGCCATTTACTGTGTGTTATGCCTACATTGCGGGTGTCATACGCAATGCAAATACGCTTGTGTGAGCCTGGCCTAAAGGAGGTGGACAAAACAAGACACAAAACATACAAATATCTGCACAGCATGCACACAAAGGCCTAATTCAGATGAGCATGTTTTTTTGCACGCCCATGTGCGTGGAAAAAAATTCGCTCCTCGCTTATGCGGAAAACGCGTGAATGGGCAAAGGTTGCGCATTAAACTTTGCCCATTCACTAGAGCAGCTGCTCCACAAAGGTCTCCTCATCACTGAACACTATGACAGCACTGGATGAAATAATCCCCTGCTGCAGCTGTCCCAGTTGTGGCAGAGGACCTCGATACTATCCCATTGCTTTCAATGGGGCCGGCGCTGCTGCCGCCCCATTGAAAGCAATGGGATGAAGGTGACCCCTGTAGCGATGATTTTTAGGGGGAAGTGTGGTTTGAAATATAAGCCCTACTCTGAAAATCATCGCTAGCTTCTATGAATGGCTGAGCAATGCCTCTGATTGATCACAGCGCTCAGCCAATCAGAGGCAGCGCTTTCTGGAGGCGGGGATTTTTCAATCCCTAGCCATCAGAATACAGAAGAAGACTTCCGGGGAGAAGAGCCGGATAGTGCTTCTAAGTGAGTTAACTTTTTTTCCCCCTACAGCTAAGGATGATTTTCAAAGTAGAGCTTATATATTAAGACCCCCCCCCCCCCCCGAAGATCATCGCTGCAGGGGTTGCCTTCATCCCACTGCTTGCAATGGGGTGGCAGCAGCGCCGGCCCCATTGAAAGCAATGGGATAGCATCGCGGGTCTCTGCCACAGCCGTGACAGCTGTGGCAGTGCTGTCACAGTGTTCAGTGATGAGGGGACTCCCCACGGGGATTAACGGAACCCTCCGAGAGTCCCCTCATCCCCGCGGGGAGTAAGGGGTTAACAGAGGGACATTTAAAAGGTGCTGTAAGCTGTGGGGAAGCTATTATGTGCACAGGAGTTTCCATTAACTCCTGTTCCCATAGGAGTCAATGGAAACTCCTGCAAAACACGCACGTATGTCCTACCTTTTTTATGTGCACGCTGTTTTGCGCTTCCAATTCCGAGCATATGAACAATTCTATAGGAACCCATTGGTTCTTTTAGAAGTGTGCCACATGCGCTAATACACTCGCTACTACGGAGCAAATTAGCGAGTGCATGAGCTGGGTTTCTTTTTTGAGGGGTTTCACAGTAGCAGGAAGAACACCTAGGTGTTAATGTTATTTATCACAGAGAGGGTTCAGCTTATGCCTCTCAAAACGTAACTTTTATTTAAAGAAAAAACTAAAAAGGATTTTTTGGGACAAATCCTAAGGAGACACAGACACACAAACATAAACTATTTAGAACGAATTCCCAGTGGTGAGTCGGGGAATGTAGAGCTGAAAAAGGACCACTCCTGAGGCAAGGTTCTTACAACAACCGTATCAGGTAGGTAATATCCTATTTCCCAGCGCCCACCAGATGTTTGTCAATAGCTGGGGACAACACAGGGGTCAGCTCAAGAGAGTGATGTTCCTAACTTACATAGAGTTCCTATATAGAAAGACAGCTAATATATAAGTAGGAGAAAGAGTAGGTGCTCCAAAGCTAATTTCCGGTGCACGGTTAACACTGTAGAAATCGCTGTCTAGTACGTCACCAACTGTGAAAATATACAAGTAACTGAGAGCGGGTTTCTCAGGTAAAGATGTAGATGCCAAGCAAATAAGCAGCAGAGCTGCCGTCACGGGTGACTCAAGATCATCTAACTTCTGGTGAACATGACAACAAGAAGTCCAACAAATTCAAATAGGTTCACAGGTTCAACGCGTTTCCGCTACAAATAAAGTAGCTTCATCAGGAACCAGAAATAGAAGAATAATGCGGTCGATCAAGTTAAATCTCTGATCTAATAGACTCTTAAGTATGGAGATAGCTACATAAAAGAGGGAGATAGTCGATCCTATCACTAGGCTAGAGTAGATAAACTAACCCAGTCCCCCCCCCCCCAAGGAATAGCAGGAACAAAATAATAAAAAGCAGCAGCACCAGCCTCTTTTGAAAAAACAAACAAACTGCCCTATCTTTCTTGCACGTAGTATTAACTATTGAAATCAATGGTTTTGTTTCATCCCGTTATACTGCTGTGAATTTCACGCCTGCATAACGGGGCTAAAATACATCTATCTGTTTAAGCCCTAACACACACGTTAGTTAGGGGATGTAAAGTTATAGTTGACTCCACACCATCAGCCAGCCAAATCAACCACACCTGCAGCAGTGTGCTCCTGGAAACCCATAGAACCATAGGTCCTAGGAGCACAGCAAAAGGATTACACAAACCCTTGCATGTAAAACTCCGACGGCCATGTAAATGGGCCCTATGGCTGATTTCAGATGTCCATAATGTGGATACATTTGTATTACAGCTATAACACCCTGCTGGTCAGATGAACAGAGCTTAAATCAATTAGGATCCTATAGTGATCTAAAGGTGGCTATACACATTGGATGAAAGTAGATTGATGGTTGAGTAACCATTGAACAAACAATCATCTGGTAAATGATGCCATAATGTTATGTTGACACAGCCACGGACATTTTAGTATATATTGCCCATCACAGTCATTCAAACTGGCCTTACATGTTGAATGGCACAGTGCAATCGATGAACATTCTTTCATTGTGTAACAGCTGGCAACCCATATACATTGAAGTATTAGTGAGCATCTGCCTCGCCCTTTTTTTTTTGCCTTTCTCTGGATCAACAATTGTGACCTGACATTTATACTTCTTTTCTCCACAGGTTTCTCTACATTGACTTAGCACATTTATTTAATCCACACAGAAGTTGCTATCTTTAGCAGACATCTTCTGCCTATTACAGAAAATCTTCATCCCATGCAATCCTATTATTTTCATTTGTCTACGACAGTATTTCCGTATCTCTGCACCTTTGAGGAACCTCTAAAAGAATGTTCTACAATGGGAACTCTTACATGTGCTTTTTAATGTAAATGTGATACATCTTGCTGTTGTCTTCTGGAGAACCCCATAATGAGGTTTAAAGGAATTCCTGAGGTCCATGGATCTTGGTTGGGTAGTACTGGAAAATGCTGTATAAAGTCCTAAACAGTCCTACATGCAAAGCAAAAAAGGAAAAGAAACAGCAAAATAATAAATGGGCTTCTAAATATACAGTATCAGTCATTTCCAATTCCTTGAGCATATAGCTCATAAAACTCATACGTGTTGGGCTTTGGCTATACAAAATGATCAATGGCTAATAGAGAAAATAAAGTTATAAAAGTTATTAATTAACTAATACTTAGTAGGGACTTTTTGACTCTAATCCCACCTGTTCCTTTCTTAAAGCTCATTCTCCGTAAAGTATTGATATTCCTGCTGTGTGGCTCAAGGTCTTTCCCAGCTTGGTATGGAAGTTCCACAATAACACAACTGATTCAAGGCTTTAAGTGACACTGTGTAGCCCAGGGCTGTGAAACCACCATTCCAGAGCCCAGACATCTTATTTGATTTCTTCTTAAGTCATTGTTTCAAGCAAATTTTAGGGTGGGACCATAAAACGTTGCTGTGAAGAGACTTTTTTTTACTTCAGTGTGCTGCATGTCTGTAAGGAAAAAAAGCAGTTGGATATAAGACGTAAATAAAGTATAAAAAGTAAAATAAGTAGAAGTAAATACAATATATAAAAATCCATTACTAGCTTGGTAAAATATGGTTAATTGTAGTTTTACAAAGCTGAATAGCATAATTAATAATAAATAAATGCGTCCATACTTAGAGTATGGTCACGCATTGTGGAGTAAATCCACAGCAAAATCCACACCAAAATTGATGTGTAAAAATAAAATCCATGATGAAAATCCATCACTTTTCCGCAGCATGACTATTTTCTGCTGCAGATTTTAACTGTGAGTGAACCCCATACACTTACATTGTACTATACAGTGCTGTGCAATTTCAGTGCATACTCCACAATTCTGCAGTGCGTGACCTCACCTTTATTTAAGAGAATCTTTAACAGGTAAATTAAAGGGTTTCCAGCTCTTAGGAATTGATAAGCTATTCACAGGATAGGTTATCTTATCATCACTGGCATAACTATAGGAGATGCAAGGGATGTGGTTGTACCTGGGCCCAAGAGTGTTAGGGGGCCTATAAGGCCTCTCTTCTCCATATAAGGAGCCCAGTACTATGAATAAAGCATTATGGTTGGGGGCCCTGCTACAAGTTTTGCATTGGGGCCCAGGAGCTTCAAGTTATGCCTCTTGGTTAAGGGGTTAAGAGAAGTTGGGGGGACCCAAGATAAACTTTTGCACCTGGGCCCATGAGCCTTTTGCTACACCCGTTGGTCATCAGTAGCTGATCAGCAGGGGTATGCTGCCTGGGACAGCGACCGATCAGCTGTTTGTTAGGCCAACATTCACCCTGCACGGAGCAAGAAGTGGATAGTTTCATACATTGTGCAGTGGATCAGCGTCTCAGTATGGTATTTGTAGGATTAGCTCACATTCACTTGAATGGCTATTGATAACTAGAGATGAGCGAACATGTTCTTCCGAGCTTGATATTCGTGCGAATATTAGGGTGTTCGGGATGTTCGTTATTCGTAACGAACACCATGCGGTGTTCTGGTTACTTTCACTTCCCTGAGACGTTAGCGCGCTTTTCTGGCCAATTGAAAGACAGGGAAGGCATTACAACTTCCCCCTGTGACGTTCAAGCCCTATACCACCCCCCTGCAGTGAGTGGCTGGGAAGATCAGGTGTCACCCGAAAATAAAAGTCGGCCCCTCCCGCGGTTCGCCTCAGATGCCGTGTGAGTTAGATGAGGGACAGTGCTGTTTGTACCGGAGCTGCTGTAGGGAAAGAATTGGTAGTTAGTGTAGGCTTCAAGACCCCCCAAAGGTCCTTATTAGGGCCACTGATAGCTGTGTGTTGGCTCTGCAGAGCGTTGCACCCGGCATTAGGGACAGAAGTGCTGCATAGGCAGGGAGAGTGTTAGGAGTGAGTGTAGCCTTCAAGAACCTCAACGGTCCTTTCTGGGGCCACATTTAACCGTGTGCAGTACAGTCCAGGCTGCTGTTAGCTGTGCTGCATTTTTTTTTGCTTCTCAAAATCGCCTCTGCAGAGCATTGCACCCTCCATTGATACTGCAGGGAAAGAATTGTATAGGCAGGGCCACAACACAGTTATTATTCATTGAATATACGCAGTGCTGCCTTTTGCTTGTAAAACAAGTGAAAATAATTCTATTTGTCCTGCCTCTGTCCGTCCTAAGGGCGGTGGACACGTGTCGGCTGCGTGTGCAACCTTTAAAAATCAGACGCACCCAGCTACGTTTTACTCCTGGCTTTGCCATTTGCTTTCCTTAATTGGGAAAAAAAATACCTGCTCTGCCACAGTTAATAACTCTGCTACCCTCACGTTCTGTGACACATTAGCAGGGACACAGCACAGTTATTAAACTTCTCATGTTCATAGAATATACGCAGTGCTGCCTTTTGGTGCAAAAAAACGGAAAATAATTCTATTTGTCCTGCCTCTGTCCGTCCTAAGGGCGGTGGACACGTGTCGGCTGCGTGTGCAACCTTTAAAAATCAGACGCACCCAGCTACGTTTTACTCCTGGCTTTGCCATTTGCTTTCCTTAATTGGGAAAAAAAATACCTGCTCTGCCACAGTTAATAACTCTGCTACCCTCACGTTCTGTGACACATTAGCAGGGACACAGCACAGTTATTAAACTTCTCATGTTCATAGAATATACGCAGTGCTGCCTTTTGGTGCAAAAAAACGGAAAATAATTCTATTTGTCCTGCCTCTGTCCGTCCTAAGGGCGGTGGACACGTGTCGGCTGCGTGTGCAACCTTTAAAAATCAGACGCACCCAGCTACGTTTTACTCCTGGCTTCGCCATTTGCTTTCCTTAATTGGGAAAAAAAATACCTGCTCTGCCACAGTTAATAACTCTGCTACCCTCACGTTCTGTGACACATTAGCAGGGACACAGCACAGTTATTAAACTTAGATTATACATTCACTAGAGGCAGTGGGGCCTTTCGTTTTCAAAAAAGGGAAAAAAATTATATTTGGCCTGCAGTCTTGCGCCAATTTATTAGCTGCCTGTGAAATCAAATCACTGGTAATACAGCATGCTGAGGGGTAGGGGTAGGCCTAGAGGACGTGGACGCGGCCGAGGACGCGGAGGGCCAAGTCAGGGTGTGGGCACAGGCCGAGCTCCTGATCCAGGTGTGTCGCAGCCGACTGCTGCGCGATTAGGAGAGAGGCACGTTTCTGGTGTCCCCACATTCATCGCCCAATTAATGGGTCCACGCGGGAGACGGTTATTAGAAAATGAGCAGTGTGAGCAGGTCCTGTCCTGGATGGCAGAAAGTGCTTCGAGCAACCTATCGTCAACCCGCAGTTCTGCGCCGTCCACTGCTGCAAATCCGAATCCTCTGTCTGCTGCTCCTCCTTCCTCCCAGCCTCCTCACTCCACTACAATGACACCTGCTCAGGAGCGGGAACACTCCCAGGAACTGTTCTCGGGCCCCTGCTTAGATTGGGCAGCAGTGGTTCCTCTCCCACCAGAGGAGTTTATCGTCACTGATGCCCAACCATTCGAAAGTTCCCGGTGTCCGGGGGAAGAGGCTGGGGACTTCCGCCAACTGTCTCAACAACTTTCTGTGGGTGAGGAGGACGATGACGATCAGACACAGTTGTCTTGCAGTGAGGTAGTAGTAAGGGCAGTAAGTCCGAGGGAGCAGCGCACAGAGGATTCGGAGGAAGAGCAGCAGGACGATGAGGTGACTGACCCCACCTGGTGTGCAACGCTTACTCAGGAGGACAGGTCTTCAGAGGGGGAGTCAAGGGCATCAGCAGGGCAGGTTGCAAGAGGCAGTGCGGTGGCCAGGGGTAGAGGCAGGGCCAGACCGAATAATCCAACAAGTGTTTCCCAAAGCGCCCCCTCGCGCCATGCCACCCTGCAGAGGCCGAGGTGCTCTAAGGTCTGGCAGTTTTTCACAGAGACGCCTGACGACGACGAACAGTGGTGTGCAACCTTTGTCGCGCAAAGCTCAGCCGGGGAGCCAACACCAACAGCCTCACCACCACCACCATGCGCAGACATATGATGGCCAAGCACCCCGCAAGGTGGGACGAAGGCCGTTCAGCGCCTCCGGTTTGCACCCCTGCCTCTCCCCCTGTGCCCCAACCTGCCACTGAGATGCAACCCCCCTCTCAGGACACAGGCACTACCGTCTCCTGGCCTGCACCCACACCCTCACCTCCGCTGTCTTCGGCCCCATCCAGCAGTGTAGTTCAGCGCACCGTCCAGCCGTCGCTTGCGCAACTGTTGGAGCGCAAGCGCAAGTACGCCGCCACGCACCCGCACGCTCAAACGTTAACCGTCCGCATAGCAAAATTCATCAGCCTTGAGATGCTGCCGTATAGGGTTGTGGAAACGGAGTCCTTCAAAAGTATCATGGAGGCGGTGGCCCCGCGCTACTCAGTTCCCAGTCGCCACTACTTTTCCCGATGTGCCGTCCCAGCCCTGCACGACCACGTCTCCCGCAACATTGTACGCGCCCTCACCAACGCGGTTACTGCCACGGTCCACTTAACTACGGACACGTTGACAAGCACAGGCGGGCAGGGCCACTACATCTCCCTGACGGCACATTGGGTGAATTTAGTGGAGGCTGGGACAGAGTCAGAGCCTGGGACCGCTCATGTCCTACCCACCCCCAGAATTGCGGGCCCCAGCTCGGTGGTGGTATCTGCGGAGGTGTATGCTTCCTCCACTAAAGCACCCTCCTCCTCCTCCTCCTCCTCTGTCTCGCAATCAAGATGTGTTAGCAGCAGCATGTCGCCAGCAGTCGGTGTCGCGCGGTGTGGCAGCACAGCGGTGGGCAAGCGTCAGCAGGCCGTGCTGAAACTACTCAGCTTAGGCGATAAGAGGCACACGGCCCACGAACTGCTGCAGGGTCTGACACAGCAGACCGACCGCTGGCTTGCGCCGCTGAGCCTCCAACCGGGCATGGTCGTGTGTGACAACGGCCGTAACCTGGTGGCGGCTCTGCAGCTCGGCAGCCTCACGCACGTGCCATGCCTGGCCCACGTCTGCTCGTAAAGGCGCGCCGGCTCTGCGCACATTTTCGCAAGTCCCACACGGACGCTGCCACCCTGCGCACCCTGCAACATCACTTTAAGCTGCCAGTGCACCGACTGCTGTGCGACGTGCCCACACGGTGGAACTCTACGCTCCACATGTTGGCCAGGCTCTATGAACAGCGTAGAGCTATAGTCGAATACCAACTCCAACATGGGCGGCGCAGTGGGAGTCAGCCTCCTCAATTCCTTTCAGAAGAGTGGGCCTGGTTGGCAGACATCTGCCATGTCCTTGGTAATTTTGAGGAGTCTACCCAGGTGGTGAGCGGCGATGCTACAATCATTAGCGTCACCATTCCTCTGCTATGCATCTTGAGAAATTCCCTGCAAACCATAAAGGCAGGTGCTTTGCGCTCGGAAACGGGGGCGGGGGAAGACAGTATGCCGCTGGATAGTCAGGGCACCCTCCTGTCTATTTCTCAGCGCGTACAGGAGGAGGAGGAGGAGCATGAGGAGGATGAGGAGGAGGGGGAAGAGACAGCTTGGGCCGCTGCTGACGGTACACCGGCTGATTGCCTGTCATCCTTTCAGCGTGTATGGCCTGAGGAGGAGGAGGAGGAGGAGGAGGAGGATCCTGAAAGTGATCTTCCTAGTGAAGACAGCCATGTTTGCGTACAGGTACCCTGGCACACATGGCTGACTTCATGTTAGGATGCCTTTCTCGTGACCCTCGCGTTGCACGCATTCTGGCCACGACGGATTACTGGGTGTACACACTGCTCGATCCACGGTATAAGGAGAACCTGCCCACTCTGATTCCCGAAGAGGAAAGGGGTTCGAGAGTGTTGCTATACCACAGGACCCTTGCGGACAAGCTGATGGTAAAATTCCCAGCCGACAGCGCTAGTGGCAGAAGGCGCAGTACCGAGGGCAAGGTAGCAGGGGATGTGCGTAGATAGAGCAGCATGTACATCCCAGGCAGTGCAACAGTCTTTAAGGGCCTGGCCAGCTTTATGGCTCCCCACCAAGACTGTGTCACCGCTCCCCAGTCACGGCTGAGTCGGCAGGAGCACTGTAAAAGGATGGTGAGGGAGTACGTAGCCGATCGCACGACCATCCTCGGTGACGCCTCTGCCCCCTACAACTACTGGGTGTCGAAGCTGGACACGTGGCCTGAACTAGCGCTGTATGCCCTGGAGGTGCTTGCTTGTCCTGCGGCTAGCAGGATGTTTAGTGCGGCTGGGGGAATCATCACAGATAAGCGTAGCCGCTTGTCAACCAACAGTGCCGACAGGCTAACACTCATCAAGATGAACAAAGGCTGGATTTCCCCAGACTTCTGTTCTCCACCAGCGGACAGCAGCGATACGTAAGCAATACGTAGGCTGCACCCGCGGATGGAAGCTACGTTCTCTCTCACCATCCAAAACGGGGACATTTCTGCTTCATCAATCTGTGTCTAATATTCCTCCTCCTCCTCCTGCTCCTCCTCCTGAAACCTCACGTAATCACGCTGAACGGGCAATTTTTCTTAGGGCCACAAGGCTCACTCAAATAATTTTTCTAAACAATTTTTATAAGTTTCAATGCGCTTAAAAGCGTTGGAACTTTAACTTGAACCAATTTTTCGTTACACTGGGCTGCCTCCAGGCCTAGTTACCACTTAAGCCACATTAACCAAAGCGATTAATGGGTTTCACCTGCCCTCTTGGCTGGCCATGGCCAATTTTTGGGATGTACATTAGTACTGTTGATACAGCAATTTTTGTGGGCCCTCGCCTACAGTGTAATCAAATTAATTTTTAGCCCACCTGCATTACAGCTGACGTTACCTCAGCTGTGTTGGGCAATGCAATGGGATATTTTTGTGTACCGCCGGTGGGTTCCAGGGAGCCACCCATGCTGTAGGTGCACACGGAGTTTTTAATACATCTGTACACTTCTAAAGAACCCCAGTCTGACTGGGGCATGCAGTGTGGGCCGAAGCCCACCTGTATTACGCACGACATTACTACCTCAGCTGTGTTGGGCAATGCAATGGGATATTTCTATGTACCGCCGGTGGCTTCCTGGCACCCACCCATGCTGTCGGTCCACAGGGACTTCACAATAGGGAGTTGTACCTGCCTGTGTCTATGAATTAAAAAGCCCGGTCTAACTGGGGCATGCAGACACCTTGACAGAATGAATAGTGTGTGGCACATAGGTTCCCCATTGCTATGCCTACGTGTGCAGCTCCTGATGGCGGTGGCACAGGATTCTATTTCTCATTGCTTCTGTACAGCATTGTGGGCTATCGCCCCGCCCCTTTTAAAGAGGGTCGCTGCCTAGCCATGCCAACCCTCTGCAGTGTGTGCCTGCGGTTCCTCCTCATGTCAGACGCACTTCTAAATAGACATGAGTGTGGCGTGGCATGAGGGCTGCTGAAGGCTGCGCAGGGACACTTTGGTGTGCGCTGTGGGGGGGAGGGGGGGCGGTTGGTCAGCATATAACCCAGGAGAAGTGGCAGCGGAGTGTCATCCAGGCAGTGATTGTGCTTTGTTGTAGCTAGTGTGGTGCTTAGCAAAGGTATGCCATGCTAATGAGGGCTTTTCAGAAGTAAAAGTTGTTGGGAGGGGGGGGGCCCACTCTTGCCGGTATTGTGGCTTAATAGTGGGACCTGTGAACTTGAGATGCAGCCCAACATGTAGCCCCTCGCCTGCCCTATCCGTTTCTGTGTCATTCCCATCACTTTCTTGAATTGCCCAGATTTTCACACATGAAAACCTTAGCGAGCATCGGCGAAATACAAAAATGCTCTGGTCGCCCATTGACTTCAATGGGGTTCGTTGTTCGAAACGAACCCTCGAGCATCGCGGGAAGTTCGTTCCGAATAACGAACACCCGAACATTTTGGTGTTCGCTCATCTCTATTGATAACCTATCTTGGAGGAGTTGTACCAAGATTACAAGTTATCCCCTTCCCACAGGACAGGGGATAACTTGCTGACCAGTGGAGTCTCACCCCTGAGACCCTCACTGATCTCAAGAATCCTGTGTCTCTTGTCCTCCTCACTCTGTGGTTACGGTATCCCTCGCAGTGAGGAGGAAACTTAATGGAACGCTGGTCATGCAAGCGTGATGATGGTCCATTCACTTTCAATGGGACTGCAAAGATACTTGAGTGACAACCACAAATGCTTGGCCAGCATTCTGATGTCACTGCAGAGGAAAAAGTGACCCGCACAGTGGTAGGCAAAGAGGACACGGGACTCCGTTCTTAAGATTGCTGAAGGATGAATAGGGAATAACTTGTAATCTTGGTGCAAACTCTTTAAATCAACATATTGTTAGATTAAAAAAAAGAAATACAAAATTACATCCAATAGCCTCATTTATCAAAACTGTCTAACGGAAAAATTGGCTTTGCACACAGTGACCAATCACAATGCAGCTCTCAGTTTTCTAGAGCAGATTAGGAAATAAAGGCTGCTCATTATTTAGTTGCTATTAGTTATGAGTGATTACTGGATTAATTGGTTCAGGTCAGGATCAGCCGATTTCACTAAAATAATCATGAATTGGGAAGGCTGATTCCGACTCCCATTAAAGTCAATAGGAGTAAAAACTGGGTTCACTAATTTGCCCTCTAGAAGTCCCGCAATGCAGCCAGATTTCCCAAAATTACATGAGAACACAGACACACATCTGGGGAGCACTGTGCTCCTCTCAAAAATTGGTAGAAATAGTGTATAGGGTTTCTCGTAATACAGGGGTGTCACTGAAAACTAAAGATGGCCAACATATGGTCTCCTAGATCAAAAATTATGCCAAGGGAGACAGCAGGTGGGCTACTGGTTTTAAAAGCAATGTCATACATTTTAAAAACAAATTCTGGCAGGTGAACACAACACTCAAGCACGGGCATTCTCCAAGGAAAGCTTTAGAACTACAGCTGTTTCATATACTTTACAACATTTTTAGAGAAGGAAAAGGAGTAGGAGGAGGAAACACCGCCATCAACAACAGCACCTTGAGGCCAGGGTTTGCTCCTAATGGAACTCGGAGAGCTGTATCTCTATATTTCCATATTGACATTTTTTATTTGGAAGGAAGTAGGAAGAGGAAACATTGCAGAAGTAGGAGAAGGATAGCAGCAGCACCACCATCACCAGCATCGGCAACAGCACCTTGAGGGCACAGTGTCGCCTTTGATATGAATCTATGCTCAGTCGTATGTGAGTAAAAATCGACAGCGTGATAACTAATCAGTGGAATCTGCCACAGGGATGCAGAGGTCAGGTGAAATCCAAGTCTGGTTCATTTTTATAAACCTCAGGTGATCCACATTGCTGCAGACAGGCAGATGTATCGATCAGTTATCACCCCCCCCCCAGCTGTGCTGAACACCCTTTCTGATAGTACAGTGGCAGCAAGGTGGGCAAACACCTCTAAAGCATGTTGTGCAAGCTCTGGCCGCATGTCCAGCTTAGGCACCCAGAAGTCAAAGGGGCCAACGCCATGTCTGAGTACATCCACCATGGAAGCTGACATACTCTTGGACCATCATGGATAAGTGCTGCCTGTGACTGATAGTCCTATCTTGTCCTGTTGCTGCAGGCTGCAATGGGCTGAAAAAATGATGCCACACTTCTGTCAGGCTGTTTTCACACGGCCAAGAAAATTGCGCCGTATTTACACACACGCACAAATCTTGCACGAATATGCACCGCATTCTTTTGAATGCCTTTCATCCTCGCAGAGCAGGGGGTCCCCACAGGGATTCCCTTCATTGCTCTGGCGCCCAAAGGATTTTGGGGCTGTTGCGTCAGTGCACTACAAAACACCGCAGCCAGCCATATAAACTCGCAGAGAATAGCCGCGATTTGGTCTGAGCTACTTTTCATTCACACAATTAACCCTCCGATAGTCGCGCTCTTTTAGCACAGCTATTGGAGTGTTAAACTGATGCTGGTGTGAAGGAGGCCTTAGACTGCTCTCTCACATAGTCTATTAAAACAGAGTGTTTTACAATGTTCTCCAATGGGGTTTTTAAACTTTTTTGAGAGCAATTTTTAACACACCCCATCACTGCAATATGAGTGATGGGGTGTGTTAAAAAATGAGGTGCACCAATGAGGTGCGTTAAAAAAAAAATGCTGAAATGCACTAAAATACAGCGTTCGAAAATTGCAGTGTTAGAAATGCCGTGCTTGAACACTCATCTGAGAAGCCCCATTGAAATCGATGGAAGCGTTTTACAGCGTTTAGCGGGACGTTTGAAAGGCCGTGCTAAACACTGTAATAAACGGCCTGCGTGGAAATGGCCTAACTCTAAGTACAGGGCATGTTTTGCATAGGCATATAAAGTTAATGTAGTTTCTATGCTCCCATTAATTTGTTGCATCTTCTCTGTCCTGAGCTGTAAAATAGCTGCTGCTAGCACTATGCTATATATGGCTGGGTCATGTGATGTAGGCGTTCAGTGAAAGTGCTGCCCATATATGATCAGATCATGTTCTTCCTCTTGGTAGATTCATGATTCAGGAAACTGGGTGATAACCAAAATGATCATTAAATCTCACTTGTGTTGTAACCCAGCTTTCTGAGACTCCTGAATGGCATATCATCTAGTCATGCACTCCCTTTTGCATCGCTGAATACATTTTTTTTCCAAAGAAAACTTATGTCAAATCAAGCCTGTTTAATAATAGCTAGATAACAGTTTTTTTTTCTGGGGAGGAGATGGTGGGAGACGTTCTAATTCTTGAAATGGGGTCCCATGGTTTCTATGTATGCACCTGGTTTGGGGAGCTGTGTCCCATACTCACCTGGCCCCCCATTACTGAAGTGTCCCTGGTGAAGTCAACATGTGCACAACCAGCGTGACTCCTTTCACAAGGCTTCTCATCTCTATGGGAGGGTGCATGCCCAGCCTTCTGAAAGAGTCAGGATGGAAACCTATGCCAGCCTCCAGCTAGCCAAGGTTAGTGTTATGGCTAAAACAGACGAACGTATTTGTGGAGGCATTTCATACGTGAAAATCTCACCATATAACATGATGAAGTGAAGCTATTGATTTCAATGGCTTCGTTCAGACAAAATGTTTTACTGGCACGCAAAATTTTTGTATAAGAAAAAATAGAACCTGCCCTATCTTTGTCCGTGTTACGCAGAAAGCTGCCATAAAAGTCTATGGCAGCCTAAAAAGGGGAGGGGGATGGAGTTACCCTGTGTATAACGGAGGGAAAAGAAGACAGCTTGCCCTAACTTGGCATTTAATTGCCTATCTAATCCATGGGAAAGGTGTAACATGCCAGGGTGTGACCGGCATTTCAAGCTCATAAATACCAGCACTATATGCTGCCACGTACGTATCAGCCTGTTTCTTGCCATCTCCCAACCTCGTTCATGCAGTGAACGTATTTGCGCATACGCTCGTCTAAAACCATCCATATACTGTATGCCAGGATCTGGTGTACGTTATAGTAAATCTGAAAGGCTGCTTGAACTTTTTGAAAAATTGTAGAGAAAGCCTGAAAAGTCACAATTTTTGTCTGTGTACAGGAAACTTCATTGTTTGCTTGGCATTCAGCAGCAGGTGCCCAGAGATGAAAGCCGCTGGGCTGTATATAGATACACACGCCAAAATACACAGACAATATGCGCAAAATTAATATATTGAAATCAATTCCCTCACCAGGATTTGCGCAGGCACACGTGCAAATACACTTGTTCACTGCGGAAAAAAAGTTGCGTAGGAGCGATTGAATTACGTAACACGTTTGTCTGTTTATGCCTTAGGTTGCTTTCTTGATGTAACCATTATTGTTCAAACAAGCGAAAGTGAACAAAAATTGTTCAGTCTAAGGGCTCCTTCACACAGGCGAAGCGATTTTCTGCCGCCCGCGTCATGGTCGCAATTAATCCGAAAGTCGCATGAACGGGAGGCTGCATCTCCCATTTAAATGCCTGTTCAGAAGGGCCGGGTGTGGTGTATATACATTGCAGCAAACGGAGGGGGCGGGACAGGGTGGGAGCTAGTATGTTAAAGTCCCTGCCCCTCTCTGCCCCCTGCTGGCTGCCGGGGTGGGAGCTAGTGTGCTAATCTCCCACCCTCTCCTTTTGCCAGTGGGCATAGAGGGGCAGAGAAGGAGGAGGGAGTTTAGCAGAGCCGCTGCTAAACTCTCTTCCACCTCCCTTTTCTGGCAGCTCTCATAGGCTCCCATAGGAGTCTATGGGACCGGCTGACGTATTCCGGCCAAAAGATTGGTCCAGACCTGTCTTTTACTCCCCCCAAAAAATCACCCATCTGAACAAATGCATTGGAATCAAATGTATCAGAAGGTCACGATTTTTGGCCGCTGTTTTTTTTATAGCAAAGTCATAGAAGGCAGCCGGCAAAGGGTGTAGAGGTGGAGGGAAGGAGGAGGGAGTTTAGCAGAGCCGCTGATAAACTCCCTCCCACCTCCCTTTTCCAGCAGCTCCCATAGGCTCCCATAGGAGTCTATGGGACCGGCTAATGTATTCTGTTTTATTGTATTCTGTTTTATCATAGCAAAGTCGTAGAGGGCAGCCAGTAAAGGGAGTAGAGGGGAAGGGAAGGAGGAGGGATTTTAGCAGAGCCGCTGCTAAACTCCCTCCCACCTCCCTTTTCCAGCAGCTCCCATAGGCTCCCATAGGAATCTTTGGGACCGGCTGATGTATTCTGTTTTATTGTATTCCGTTTTAACATAGCAAAGTCATAGAGGGCAGCCAGTAAAGGAAGTAGAGGGGAAGGGAAGGAGGAGGGAGTTTAGCAGAGCCGCTGCTAAACTCCCTCCCATCTCCCCTTTCCAGCAGCTCCCATAGATAGGGAGGTCCAGACCTATCTTTTACACCCCCCAAAATTGCCCATCTGAACAAATGCATTAGAATCCAATGCATCAGATAGTCACAATTTTCGGCCGTCATTTTATCGTAGCAAAGTCGCTGTGATAAAACCCCCGTGTGAATAAGGCCAAAATGTGAGCCAACAACGAACGAGAATTGTTCGCTTCTCGCTCGTTGTTGATTTTCTGTAGGCATAAATATTATCATTGGTTCATTCACTTATCGTTCCGTTTAAATATCGCTTGTTCAGTCTTTCACATTAGCTGGTATGAAAGTTTGAACAATACTTGACGACGAATCTGTCCATGTAAAGAGGCTGCACGGCAGCGAAGGAGCTAGCAGTGACGTCACTCGCTCCTGCTCTTGTGCAAATGACAATCAACTCATCTAAAAGAAGCTTAAGTCACTGCTCGGCTTTTATAGCATCTCACTGTAGTTTATTGTTATAACTCAGCAGCACATCATGAAATTTACATGTCTTATCAAGCTATAAAGCTGTCAGCCACATATTACTTAGTTGCTTTTCACAACTCAATAATCTACTGTAGTTCAGGAGTTATTTTGTAGATAGAAAAGTAATTAAGATATTACATGCGCTTATAATGTCTTTCTATAATGTGATATCTGAAAATCCTCTAGTACATAACTGTACTCCTGCAATAAGAAGACTATAATACAATCTGAATACAACTTTGTTTTGGTCACAAGAACTTTAAAGAGTTTGTTCCTGCACAGAGATCAAACTGTCTTCCAGGAGAAGGTAATTAAGATGCTGTTAAAAAAGAGATGGCCAGGTAATGAGAGGAACAAACAAGCTCGGCTACTGCTGGGATATAACTCATCCATTATGTGGCCTTGTCAAGTACAATAAAGGCCTGATCCCAGGGAACATCCCTGAAGCTGAACAAACAAAAATATTTCTTATGAGCCTAAAATACCATGACTGTAGCACTTCAGAAATGTTCAATCAGTGGAGAGCTGCGCTATAATAGGCTTCTTATGAAACTATCCCCCTAGGGCTTGTTGGGTCTGTTTGTTTTTATGAAAAACTACAGTGTAGCCGGGAAAGGGGTAAGGGTGATGTGTAAAGGTTACTGACCCCCTAAGTCAGATCCCTTTATTCTCTAGTGGGTTTGAAGACATTTTCATTATCATCATATAGATAGAAATTAAGTTAATGACAATCAGTTGGTTTTACCAGACAGATCTTCTTTTGTTCAGCCGTGACAAACGTGAGGTCAACTTCTCAATAAACAGTGTGCATGAGGCCTCTATGTCGTGCTGTTTATGCAGTGGTATATAGAATATGCTTGTTTCATTGATCTCCTTCCTTCCCGTGGGCAGATTACATCCATCTGTTTATTATTCTCTATGAATATTTATTACTTTGTGTCTCCTGTAACTAATAGATTTCCTAGAAAATATGCCATCGGTGCTCTGATGCTAGCAGATCTCATTGGTTACCATGTTTGATTTGCACACGGGCGAGCACGATATTGGGCCGTGAATCACAGCCCGTTATCGCGCCTGCCAACATGTGAATTCCCCATGGATGCGAGGTGTCTTTGTAACAAAACCGCCTAGCATCACTTCGGAAAATAAGCGATCCACTGCCACGGCTTGACGTTTCTCCTATTGTTGTCAATGGGGAAACCTTGCATCGCACCAAGTACACCAAGCATGTGATGCTATGCTGCAGCTGGCCCTATTGAAAACAATGGGAGATGCAATGTGAGAGCACGCACAAAAATAAAGCATGCCGCGATTTGTTTACCCGCATCGCATCACGGTGCCATGCAGGAAAACATCGCTCATGTGTATGACACAAGTCAAAAGAATGGGGTTCATATACATGCATCTCGCAATGCACAAATCTTGCACCATTTTTTCACATGTGTGAAAGTGGCCTAGTAGAAGTTCAAATGAAGTTTATATGTACATCCTGGGTAATATGCCCCTAAAAATGGGATTCGAATGGAACCCTGGGATGGAACCGCAGGCTTTCATTAGCCATAATGTCTCCATTTGAGCAGAGTTTTGTTTGTTTCTGGCATTTGTGTTAAACAGAATAACATAGCTATTGACTTGTACAATGGTAACAATGTGTCACATCTGACCAGGATGAACCAGGACCGGTTCTCAAACAGTTCCTGTGCTATGTTAACACAGTGGAACAAAGAAGATAAACCACCACTGGTGGAATGACCGATGGAGAGGGGAACTTTCCCTATATCAGTAGAATAAGAGATTTTAGCTGCCTATAGCAGATGTCCTGCTCTGATAAGAACGTACCCGACCCACAATTCTCAGCCACTCATTGCCCCTATCTGGGACAGAAGTAAACAACTGAGGAGGAATAATACTACTATCAATAACCACAATACATAGCTTGAGATGAGCAGAAAAAAACAGGAGACCGAGATTTGATTCCAATAACCATTACGGTAGATGTGGACTGAGAATAATCAGTACAAGTCCACAGCCAAGACAGGCATAAAAGCCCTCCCTAATTGCTAGGCAGGTGCAACAGGTAGCAGAACACTCCCATAGACACTACCACCAGTGCTAGAGAAAGCTGAGAGGAAAATCCAAAACAGCACTAGCACAAACCAGACCTCCGTGAACAAAAACCAAAACCTGCCACAACCCAATGTTTATAAAAGGTCCATTAGTTTCTAAAAATACAGTATTTCTTAAAAATAGAACTACAAGACACAGAAGAGCTGAGGGATTTTTTGGAGTTAATGAAATCATTCACCAATACATCTTAATTAAAGTTCTTGGAAGCAACACAACCACAAATTGATGTATCACGCAAAGTGATGTCAGCAGCCGTGAGTCTAAGGGCTCATTCACACAACCGTATAAGTTTTATGCTCGGCCGATTGTGGTTAAAAATCGCATGAGTAAAGAATAGCCGTGATCAAGTCCCGATCTCAATTAGCGTTTTCCCGTCCATTCACACAGGTGGATGCAACATATTGGTGAAAAAATATGCTGCAGCGCGGAAATCCCTTGATCAGCAGAAATCCTCGGAATGACTGCTAATACTTAAATAGTGCCAGCTGTCTTCTTTTCCCAATGTTGGACGCAGCTAAACTCCTTCCCACTTCCTTTTTTTAGCTCCCATAGGAGTCTATGCAGGCTTCCTGTGTTTCTCGTCAACAGATACAGCAAGACCTATCTTTTTATGCTGAGTATAAAATTGGGCGCTGTTTTCTGTTGCCAATGTGCTATTTTTGCTGACGCAAATTTTTTTTTCACGCACCCAAAAATTGCTCATCTGAATGAATACATTTGAATCCAATGTTCCAGATGGTCCTGATTTTTGTCCAATAGCTGCGTATATATGGTTGTGTGAATAAGGCCTAAAAGCTCTGGAGCTTGTACTAGGGCAATGAAATGTTAATCGAGAGACTAGATATAGATCTATGCAGTGCTCACTGCTCTGTATACATCATGTGACTGCAGATGTGAGGTCACCTGACCACATGTGTATTCAGTAAGAATCAGTGAAACAACATGTTAAAATGTAGCTGTAATTGGCAAAAAAAAATTAATATTTGAAATTTCACATTTCATTTTACAGTAGTTAGGCTTCATGGTTAAACCTAGTCTTCAAGCACTATGGGTTCCTTCACATAGTGATGTTTTGTAGCCTGCGACATTGCGAAACAAAAAAAATTGCGGGTTGCTAGATATTCCAGCAACATGCGATGTTTTGTAGCCCGTTTCCCTATGGAGCCTTCCTTTCTGTTGCATCGCATGAAAACACAGTTTTCGTGTGGTGCGATGCAACTTTAACAGTAGAGAATGAATGATTTCAGGTATATTACCTTTTGTATGATAGAGACATAGTACAGAATGCAGATCTGCATCATACAGGTTAACAGATGACAATATAAATGACTTGGCTATATGTGTCAATAATTTTCATGTTAATGAAAGCTGTAGTGCTGTGTAACTGGGGTTACATCCAATTTTCCATAATTCCTGCTGTTATAAGTGATGGAACCTTTATGGAATTCAGAATGGGTCCTCAGTGTGAACATAGTCCAAAATCACTAGTGCAAGGACAGCTTTACGGTACCCATAGATCTTAAATAATTGGCACCTTAATAAAGCTTGCCATACCTAGAACACAAATGTCAGCCAAATACTTGCTCAGATGGCTACAAACTCTCCTGCCCCTGAAGTAAATGCTGGGCCCAGCCAAGCATCCATGTTTATTTCAATGGGAAGAGGGTAATAAGCCACTGCAATAAACCTCTGGAAGCAGTGTATCTCCTTTGGGAACAAAGCATTGAGTATGTTGCCACTGACACTGTGGTTGAGCCGACTCTTATCGGGTGTATGGCCAGTTTAAGACTGCCAAAGACTCCAGCTACCAGATCATGGAAAGAGGGGTTTGCCAATAAGTTCAGTTATATTTTGGTCTACAATATGGATGGCAGATTTGTAAGACAGTGCCAAAGAACTTGGAATCATAACAGAACTGCAGACTCAGGGCTCAATTACACGGCTTATGGGGGCTACGTGTTACGTGCATATTTTTCGCATAATATGCTATACACAATTAAATCTGCATATAGCTTGAGTATTTACTGCATATTTTAAACCTCAATATCCTATAAAGGGCATATTAAACATGTAATATGCACCAAAATAGAACATATTGTGTTTTTTTATGTAATACATGCCTGAAAAAATGCTTGTTTGAATGGCCCAATGTAAATGAACAGACTTTTAGGACAGCGTATCATGCGAGTGAAAAATATACATGTAATAGGCAGCCCCATAGGCCGTGTGTGTGGATGAGCCCTAATTACTAGATTTCATCCTTTTAGGAAATCTATGGAAATAGCCTAAGAAAAACTTTTAAAACATTTTAAGTGGAGTGAAATGGAAAAATAAATTCAGCGATCTTTTGGGTGGTCTTGTTTCTATGGTGTAAACATTGCAACTGGAGATGAGAGAGCATGCTCGTCCAAGCTTGATGCTCGTTCCAGCATTAGCATACTCGAAAGTACTCATTACTTGAGCGAGCACCACGCGGTGCTCGAAAAAAATTTCACCCTCTCCTCCCCACATGTTTATTTTTTGCTAAAGTGTATGCAAAATAATATTTTGCATGCACTTTAGCACAAAAATAAACAGTGTAAAATGAGTACAGTCTTGTTATATAGTGCGGATGGACAAGACACACACTAAATTGTTTTCAATGGAGCCGCGGCTGCTGAAAACAATGGTCTCCCGGCACCCCTGAAATGTTTTTCATGGAAGGGCTTTATATATAATCGCTTCCCTGAAAAAACAGTAAAAGTAGTGTAAAAAACAAAAAAATACTCACCTCCTTTTAGCTGCCGGGGCTCAGCCGCGTCTTCTCCCCAGCTCTGTAGTGCTGATCTATCAGCAGGCGAGGATTTAAAATCCCCACCTGCTGAAAGAGCTGATTGTGATTGGCTGAGGCGCTCAGTTAATTACAGGCAGCTCTCGCCTGTCATTCATTCGGCGAAAGTTGCCTGTGTTTTTTACACTACTTTTACTGTTTTTTCAGGGAAGGGCTTATATTTAAAGTCCTTCACTGAAATCCAATGACAGGGAGCCAGCAGCAGGATTCTCTACCGCAGCTGTCATGTGGGCAAATGTCAGCTGTAAGAAACAGCCAGCACCCGCATTGTCAACCTGTTTTTGTTAAAGGACTAAGTCTGCTTATGTCTTGGGTGGTTTTCTGCAATGCAGTCACAATTCAATGCCATAGAAAAGCTACTTAAGCAGCTCGTCCAGGTGAATGTCCAGCAGCAACAAGCATTGAAAAAGCATCACCATACCCAGCAAGCAGCATTGGAGCAGCAATGCCAAGCCCAGCAGGAAATCAGCAAGTTGATGATGGAACAAATTGCTCTGCTGAGAAAGGCTGTTATAGCGCACCTTGAGAGGAGGCATGAAAGGTCCTTTGGGACTCTTAATGGAAGAGAGGCTGTGCAACATAGTCTCTACAAAAGAAGATCGCTAAGGACAATATAGAAACATATCTGACTGTATTTGAGAGGGCGGCAGAGAGAAAAACTCCCTGCGAGTGAGAGGGCAAAGATTCTTACACCATATCTTACTGCAGAACCCCAAAAAGCCTACCAGGTCCTCAGTGAGCAGGATGTCAAAAACTTTGCACAACTGAAAGCTGAGATACTTGCTCATCTATGGGTCATGTCTGCTGTCCATGACAGTGGGTACACAACTGGATTTACAGTATCGACAAACCTGTCAGATCACAGATATTTGACCTTTTCCCTCTGCTCAAGACTAGACATCTGCACACCAGTTCTGATCATTGCAATGGTTGTGATTGATCACTAGATATGTGCTCTCCCATTTTAGTTGCAATGCTTGGTTGATCATCGAGGTACCAACTAGTTGGTCAAACTTGTAGACAGGTTCAACTCTGTGACATCCCAGCTGTACAGACCTTCCCTAAGGAGAACTCTTACTGCTCGTAATAGACTTCTATCCAATGGGGGAGGGTCAATAAGGATGATATCATAACTAAACCTGGGGTTAAGGTAAACCTCAAGCCACATAGAATACCTGAAGCATGTAGAAAAGCTAAGGTGAAGCACATGCTTGAGCTAGCAGTAATTGAGAAGTCAAAAAGTGTTTGGTTAAGCCCAATTGCCTTTATTCCCAAACCAAATGGCACTTGGAGATTTTATAATGAATTTTGAAAAGTAAACAATATATCCAAGTTTGATGCTGACCCATGTCAAGAGTGGATGAGTTGATTGAGAAACTAGGTAATGCCAAATATATTACCAATTCTACAAAGGATTACTGGCAAATACTTGTAACAGATAAGGCACACGTGAAAACTTCTTTCTCAATACCCAATGGTTTATTTCAGTATAGAAAATATGCCATTTGGCCTGTACGGGGCACATGCTACTTTTCAAATTATGATAAACGGGATCTTTAGGTCACATCATCTTGTCTTGGATGCCGTAAGTGATGTAGGCCTTGCTATAAACCCCAAAATGTGTGCTTCAGGCTTAGAGGAAGTCAAATTCATTGGGTACATCACTAGCAGAGGGTTACTCAAACATCAAATTAACAATGTTTATGCCTAGGCCCTTAACTTAGAAACAGGCTTATGCCAAATTTTGCTTTAATAGCAGCACCATTGACTGACTTGACGAAAGGTTGAAAGTCAGTGATGGTGACATGCAATCGAGAGGCAGAGGAGGCTTTTCAGAGCCTAAAGTCTGCTTTGTACCAACAAGCAGTATTAATCACTGTGTCCTAGTGGAGTCAGCTGAGTTGACTGTGAAGCCAGGTGGCTTGTTCAGGAAACTTTTATTAAGCCTTTATTTAAGTATGTCCCACATCCGATCTCAATGAAAGAAAAATATGCTTGGAGTGAACCTGCTGTCATCTGTGAAGAGAAGGAGACCTGCCAATTCTCGTGTTCTCTGGTGAATGCCATTTGAGTTATACCATGCTGGACCCTCATGCCACCCTCTGGAGTCTGACAATTTGGTCAGAAACATGCAGATCAGTAGCCCGCTGGAGGTCATTTTGTAGGGCTCTGGCACAGCTTCTCCTGTTCCTCCTTGCACAGAGCAGCAAATACCAGTCCTAATGCCGAGTTGATGCCCTTATAAGGCCCTACTAAGGCAAAACTGGAGAAGAATAATGAAGGATAAGGAGAAAACAATTGTCTGTGGCCATCACCTGCAAAACCATTCTCTTTTTCGGAGCTGTCTTGCTGTTGCCTCTCCACCTGTTTTCACTTTCACTTGCACCAAAGCAGGTGAAATTGATTCACAATCGCTAATGCTTCCTAGGGGTGCAATTAAGGCCTCATTCACACGCAACAACCCAACACAAAAACCTCACGGCTCCAGCGATATGCCTGCGACTCGTGAGATTTTGTAGCCCATGTTTCCCTATGATGCCTTCCACTCTGTTGCATGGCATCACATGAAAACGTGATTTTTTTGTGGTGCAATGCAATTTTGACAGTAGAAAATCCTGCTCTCAAAGCCATAACCTAAGCCCTCGCTGCAGGCAAAAAATAACGTCGGACATGCGCAGTCCGGGTTCTTTATTTTAATCCGCGACCTTTCAATGGAAGCCGTCCACCTGGAATCCGCTTGAAAAATAGAACATGCTGCAATTTTTCCTCCACGAGCGGAAAATTGCATTTGATTTCTGCTTGTGTGCAGGAAAAAGCATTTTTCAATAACATATTATGTGCGGTACTTGCTGTGGAATCTGTGGGCAGATGCCCGCTCCGGATTCCGCAATCCAAATCTCGCCATGTACAGCCACCCTAAAATAGAATTTTCCTCACCTTATTTAAGTCAAATAGGTTTTTTCTAGCTGACACAGTGCTGCTCACTAAGATAGGGTTTTTTTTGGTGGAACCAAGATCCGGGTTCACTTTCCCTTGGCATGCATTGATACCACAGTCCTGCCATTCTTTGGATGTGTGTCAGTGCTGCCTGTTGACATTTTTTCTATTCAAAGGATTTTTTTTGTAGAGTAGACAATTGTAAAAAAAAAACATGTAGAATTTTTATTCAAATCTTTATTGAAAAGACACAAAAGGGAAGTAAATATTTGGATTTGGGACGAAACAAACCAGGACCTGGTAAAAGTCTTACATAAGATTAATACACAAATAATGCTGTTAATGGGAGGGATGAGCCGGATACTCTGATAAGAAAAATTTTGGTGACGGCGCTACAGGTTCCAAATCAAACAACAGGAATGATTCTGGTGATGTTTTAAGGAGAGAACAGCTCACCTTAAGGTCTATGGCCAAGCAAATTTGACAATAGGTTGTTGCAGCAATATCTTTATACAGCGAATGTCCCAGATGTCCTTAAACCCACAGAAGTGGAGAGCAAAAGGCCCAAACACCAGAAAGCATGGGTAGCAGTCCAGGAAAAAGTAAAGTGAAATGAAAAGCAAAAGATGGCTTATGCTCAATGGATCATCTAGAATGATGCACATATAGTATATTAGAGATGTTGGAAAATGACACTTACTGATTTTGGGGGGGGGGGAACCCCTACAGCGTGTGGAGGAGGGAAAGGAAGTATCTTTTAAGTCCCAGATTATCAGTCATGTATTTAGTCGGATTACAGTGGATCAAATAGCAGGGATACAGTACCGCATTTCGGCTCCTAAAAGGCCTTTTGTAAATTAAGATATACTTCCTTTCCCACCTCAACACGCTGTAGGGGGTATCATGAGTCCCCCCTCCCCTCCCAATCAGTAAGTGTCATTTTCCAACATCTCTAATATACTATATGTGCACCAGATGTATTCCAGATGATCCACTGAGCAAGAACCATCTTTTGCTTTTCATTCCACTAATGTTCTAATAGCAATTGTTCAATATTTGGCTTCACATTAGTGAGATATAGTCTCCAAGCTCCACATCTCGTGATTTGCAATCAATTTCTTTTTTTCGTAAAGTGATTGGCGACCGCGCTAAAACCCTTTACCACGAGGTATGAAGATGGAAAAGCTATCAAAACCTTTCCTGCAATAGTCCATAATGCAGGATAAGCAACAGTTATGCTTACAATGCGTTGCTGCGGGTATGAAAACTTGTAAAAACTTACACATGAACATAGCACACCGCAAGGCAGATAGGTATAGTTTGTGCAAAACCTCTTGGGCTCTGGCGGATCACGAGAAAACGATGCAAGGTAGAAATGTTATAGGTGAATTATCTACTGCGCAGGTCTGTTTGTCTATCGCCAGAGCCCAAGAAGTTTTGCGCAAACTCTACATAAACAATTTTATGAAATATCAAAGAGGTAAGTAATTTCTATGTCTATTATAAGTATTACCTACACAATGTGTGTAAGGGGGATTATGTTATTTATAGAACAGCCAAATGTTGATGTTGGCCCACCTAAATGGAGTCACTCACGTGGACCCCCATTTACATCTCGTGCACCCCCAGATTTATGTTTTGCTGACATAGACCCCCAGCAAGTCAAAAATGGGGGTCCATATAGACCACTTTGGGAACTACTGGTCTAGATAAAGATGAACTCATCAGCAATCAACTGTAGAAAAAGCAGGGACTACAGCATTCATAGAAACTATGACTTCTTTATTAGTATCCCATGCACGTGGATAGTACTTTTTAACATGTTGTATTTCAGAACCAATGATAGATGATTTTAAGCAAAGTAAGAAGGAATTATTGTCCTTTTAAAGGGGTTCTCCAGAACTTAAGTATTGCTGTCATATCCTCAAGAGCCTCTTACACGGGCCCATTAACAGGCATGAATGTTTGCCCATTCACCTTCCGGATAATTCGCCTATCTGAATGTGCTGTTGATCACCCAATAAACAAGGAAACATTCGTACATCGGGTAATGGCATCCTTTATGAGGCACAAAAAATCCTTGTTGTCAGCAACACATTCTCCCATTTAAACAGGGGATATTTCATCGACAATGGTCGACAATGATGATATTCTGTGAAGCCAAATGATCATAGGAACTACCATTTGTCTCTTAAGGGGGTGTTCTAGTGAATCAAAGTGAAAGTTATATGCTTCATAAGGCGATAACTAGAGATGAGCGAACGTGCTCGGCCCCGCCCCTTTTTCGCCCGAGTACCGCGATTTTCGAGTACTTCCGTACTCGGGCGAAAAAATTCGGGGGGCGCCGTGGCGGCGTGGGGGGTTGCGGCGGGGAGTGGGGGGGAGAGGGAGAGAGAGAGGGCTCCCCCCTGTTCCCCGCTGCTACCCCCCGCACCGCCGCGCCTCTCCCCGCCCCCCGGCGCCCCCCGAATCTTTACGCGCGAGTACTGAAGTACTCGAAAATGGCGGTACTCGGGTGCGTAAGTACTCATTACGAGTACGTTCGCTCATCTCTAGCGATAACGTGTAGTACCCCAGAGTTGAGGTCCTACCGCATCACTACTGCCATGTTTCCCCAAAAATAAGACAGGGGTCTTATATTAATTTTTGCTCCAAAATATTTCTTTTTTACATGTATGTCTGCCTGGATACCCTTTAAAAATCATTCAGGGTAGGTCTTATTTTCAGGGACACAGGGTACCAGCTAATGTCATGTATATGCATATGTTTATCTATGTGTGCAATTATGTTTATATGTCTTTAAGTGGGCCTGAAGGTGGTAATGTCTGGTTTTCTTACCACCTAGCACTGTATGACTGTGCAGAATGCAACCTAACCTGCTCTAGCTAATGTCAGTCACCCTTAGCTAGCCTGGGATTGGGTAGAGAGATTTCCCTTAGCTCAGGATTGGTTAGCAGGGAGACAAAGTGGGCGGGCTTAGCCAGTCTAGCCAGCTCAGAGAGACTGAAGGTGACTGGAGAATAACAAGGCGACCGTCTACTCTAGCAAGTGCGGTGGGAAGAATAACATCCTGTGTGAGTACTAACACCCAAAGATTGTTGAAAGAGGAGGGAATAGAGGAGAAAGGAAAAGAAATCCAGTTATTTTGGTATGTCAACAAGAGAGAGAGAATTAGAAGCAAGTCAGCAGTTAATCTTCTTCAGTCCCAGACCCACTAACTGAACCTATAGTGAATGATGCATGTGTAGTCTATAAACTACAAGCTGCTGATGTAAGGAAAGTCTGTGATTTACCTCTAGAGAATGTAATGCAAGTGTTGTAACTACTAAATCACCAAGTGCCCTCTCTTCCTGCAATAAAGTGTGCAAATCGTTTTCCTTTAAAGTCTGCCTCCTGGAGTGCTTGCCACCACCTACAACAGCTGCACTGAGACACCACACCATACTATAGGAACGTAAGGACTACTACCCTCATTTTTGTTTAGTTCTCCACTTTTTGTATTTTTAGTCTTCGCCTGGAACGTGTTCCTACCCGTATTCAGGCTGGTGTACAACAAAGTAATATCTTACCCTATCCGATGGCTGTAAAGCAGCGGTGGGGTAGGTTGACACAAAAAGGTACCAGAGTTCAGTTTGATTATTTAGATAGATGTCTGGTATAATGGCAATAATTGGGAATGTTAGGGAAAGTTTTGTCCAATCTCCAGAATACTCCTTTAATGGAATCTGAATTGCCATGTGTAAAGGCCAGGCAAACAACTGCAATCTGATCTATTGAGACAAATTGCTCCATGTAAAAGGACTCTTAGGATAGGCCATCAATGTTTGATCGATGGTCAACTGACCTTCAGGACTCCCACCAATCAGCATAATGAAGGGGCAGCTGCCAATCTGTACAACCATTCTGTTATACAGTTCATCCCTTTACTGCTGAACGCCTTTGATGCAAATTGCACCATATCTTATAATGGATTCCAACTATCCTCAGAATAAACCTGCATTGACTAGAGACGTTTTTCTGGTTAAACTTGAGGATTGTGTCTTTTTATGTCTTCAACGAACTTATATTAAAGGGGACGTATCATGATAAACCTTTTTCACCTATCCAAAGTCTGATCAGTGGGGATCTCCCCTCTGAGACTTCCACTGATCCCAAGAACCATGTCCTCCTCTTCTCATCACTATGGGATTGCTTCTCCCACCCACAGTATTGTTAGATTGAAAATTGCACTGGCCATCGATGCACGGGCACCGCTCCATTCATTTCAATGGTGCTGGCTTAGCTACCTCCATCTGCCCCATTAAAATGAATGGAGTGGCACCGCACATGCATGGCCAGTGCTCCATTCAAGTCTCCTCCTCATTGAAAGCGGGTACAGCAAGCCACCAGTGAAGAGCATGCAAAGTCTCAGCGGTGAGGCCTCGTGATCATAGCTTTACCACCTATGCATAGGATAAGTGATAAAAGCCTATCTTTGTACAACTCCTTAAAACTTTATAGTAAATATTAGACAAAGCTACTACAATCAAGGGGACAAATCTGCTATAAAGGCAGGGAAACCGATGTTTCCTGGTGTTTAGAGTAGAGAAAGATATTTGCTTTGATCAGTCAGGCTAGTGAATGAATATTCAATGCTGAATTGAACAATGGCAATGATTAGCCCCCTTTCCTTTGTGATAGTATAATACCATAGACCCTAGTTTACCATGGCATGCTGAGTTTACCAGGCCAACAAAGGGGATGTCGCTCTAATCTAATACAAATAATGTCCTTAAGCACAACACCTAATCAGTCAGATTATTAGTACTTCATTAAACAGACACGCTTTGTTCTATTCCAATTGTAATTAGTATTACCATGTAAATGAAGCTTAGACTACTGAAGCCATTCATGGAGCCATCTAAGCACCGGGAAACATTTTATGACCACTAAATGGCGTAGATGCTAAAACTGAAACATTATTGTTGTGTAAACTAGCCGCAAACTAAATAGTAAGAATCCAAAAGTTCTACAGATGGGATCTGGTATGATAACTACAACAATATTTTAAGCCCATATATTTTTCCTTCTAAATCAATTGTTCTGGGCAAAATGTTCACCACCAAATTACAGAGCACGTTTTCTCTTAATAAAAGTAAGATTTATTTTATTACAAATATGAAAACTGGCAATGCTGACTTACATCTGGTAATATGATTCAGTAACTTATTCAGAAATCATAGGGTAACCCCGAGGCCTAATTCCATAGTCCTCAACACAATATCTGAAAACAATAATGTTATACAATCTGTTGTTAGTTTAACAGTCTAAGCGTTGGTATGAAACCACATAGTTGCAGTCTCTTACAACAGATTTACAGGTTTTATCAAAGACATATTTAGAAAATGTTTTGTTTAGTGATTTGTCCTGTCACCAAACAATGAGATTATGTGTTACCGTATAGACACGGCATAAGCGCTAATCGGCAAGGTCAAGTGTTAGAGGGTGAGGGCAATTCCACTCAAACGCAATGTGACTTAGGTAGAGATGTAATGTGAACCTTCAAGGCTCTACTCCACAAACTATAACTGCGCCTAACATAAGTGGTGTCACATATGTTGTAAATGGTATCATAGTTTAGAATACATGTACAACATACATGGAATGATCACTGCATTCAAAACAGCTGGCTTGTGATATCTTGTGATCAGGGAGAGCACCTAGAAGGTGTGAGGAGACTTATAAGGCCATTCATGCTCCTCTGAGAAATTTATGCAAATAGGAAGATGGCAGAATGCCACTCCAGTGCCAACCTATTAGAAGGTAGCAATGCTGCAAGTCAGTCTTAGACCTTTTTAACAAGCCTTGACTGGGAATATAAGCCAAAACCAGAGTCTTCTCCAGAAGGACAATATAACCATGTACAGACAGACTGTTTCAGGGTTTTTTGTCGCTTATCAGTGTCCAGTAGGTTTCCTGATGTTTTTTTTATCTTGGGACAACCCCTTTAACCCCTTATTGACCAAACTTTCTTTTTCTGTTTTCATGTTTTCTTTCTACGTGCAGTAGCTTTTTATTTTTCCCCGTAAAGATAGTTGTTCGAGGGCTCTTTTTTTGCGGGACGTCATGTAGTTTGCATTGATACTATTTTGGAATACATACGATTTTTTGATTGCTTTTTATTGCATTTTTTCTCGGAGACAGAGTAACCAAGAAAAGCACATTTCTGGCGTTCTTTTTTCCCCCCCGTAGACGTTCATCATGCAGAGTAAATAATGCACTACGTTGATAGATTAGACTTTTACGGACACAGCTATACAAAATATGTATTTTTGTTTTATTATTTAGATTATTTTATTATAAGTATAGCAAAATGTTTTTTAAGCTCTTGTTCATTTTTTTAACAATTAGTAAAACTTTATTGATCTTATTATTTTTTTTTTAGTCCCCAGAGGGGACAACAACTTGGAATGCTTTGATCGCTCCTGCAGTATAGTGTAATGCCATAGCATTACATCATACTGTTATTGGGCAGGCATTCTATCAAGCCACTGTAGCAAGAAGAAGGGGGACGAGCTAGCCTGAGTGGATGTACTAACTTTAACGTGGTGACGGTGGTGGCTACTCCAACTAAAATGGCTACTCGTGCAGTAGGGGAATTGAAATATGCTTCTACGCAGTTGCGGTGATGTCAGATCATGACGCCAGTACCTATGAGGTTGGACTCATGTTTGAGGTGGTGAAATAATTGAGACCTGTCCACATAGTTTAGAGTAAACTGAAGGATACACAGTTTACTCATTACTTGTAAAATACATAAACAGTTCACACTTTGCAGCTCCTTAGTTGGCAATAACTTTAGCAGAATATCAGGTAACAAGTAAAACAGTCAATGTTTCCCGAAGTCTCTTCCTCCTTTAGGGAAGATGAGTCTGCCAGTCTAAGTTATCTGGGGAGTTGCACTCCAGATGGGTTTTTGCAGAGATATGGAGGGATCAGTGCAGGGTTGACTGTACTTCCACTGTCTCCTAATTACGCAGAGGCAAGTTACACTCATGGCTGGAATGTACCCTTTTTGTTCAGCTTCCATGGGGCCCATCTTGACTCGGGTTCCTTCCCTCAGGTTTGGAAGATGGTCTGGTGCCACTCCGGGTGATGTTGGCTCACTTCTCCTTCCTGTACCTTGCTCCTGACATTTTCCTCCCAACCTCCTGTGACTTTTTAGAACTGCAGCTCCTCACACTGCTGCCTCTCTCGTCTTCCGACTAACTCACTTCCTGTCATTTGCCACACTTTCTCACCCTCTGCTGACACACTTCCTCCTCCATCTAGCTCACTTTCCTGGGCTTGACTCAACTCCACCTAAACTACTAATCAGACAATTAATGACAAGCAGCAAATCAGAAGAGAGCTGTTTCCAGGCAGATCAGCTATTAGCTGATATTCAATGTCTTTATCCTGCAGAATCCCTCCTATGTCCTCCTAAGGGCTCATAGTGAGGTATTTAGGACTTTTTAACCGTATTGTCTCCCCTGTAGAACCCTCCGGGTCACTACACCACCCCACTGGCATGGCGTAATAGGCATTCTGCCATGACAGCCCTGGGGCCTTTCAGAAGGCTCCCAGTTGCCATAACACCTGCACGGCTCCCTGCGATCTCATCGGGGGATTTAAATGCTGCTGTCAGGATTGACAATGACATTTAAAGGGTTAACAGCTCCGATCAGCCACATTGCTAATCAGAGCTGTCGCTGCCAGGTGTCGGCTGTAAGAAACAGCCACCAGCCACGATATATGGAGGGTGATCGTCACATGATCTCTCTTCATACATAGTCCGCAGCTACAGGACGTAGAAACACGATAGGCTGGTTACTAAGGGGTTAAGTCTCCATTTTGTTGCTGAAGAATCCCGCTTTTGTTGAGTCTCTTTCTTATTGTGGCAAGGCATGTGCTCCAGGGGCTGGGTGTCATGGGAGTGCCAACAAGCCACAATGCCCTGTTCAGAGTATTTAGATATGGACAGGTCAGCCGATTGAATCTTTGCCCCAGATAAGACATAGTTGCAACTCTTGATGTGGCTAAAGAGACCTTTTTTCCTTCTTTTTTTTATCTGGGCTGTTTTGTGACTTCTTTGTTGCTGTTTGGATTCATTTTGCACTGGACCCTATAAAAAATGTAACATAAGCAAATGTAGCTCCCACTCTATGGGAAAAAGATGATAGAAAGTTAAACACAACATACAAATGTCAAGAAGCTTCTGATCAAAAATCAATTATTTCATTGTGTAGCATATATAATAATGGGTTAATGTAATATAAGCATGTAGAGTCCCTTTGTAACGGACAGCTTTGACACAAAGGCAAAGAAACATTTCAGGATCACACTGAGTCTTCAGTTATGTCCTCCAGCAAGTATCTTATATAGTAGTGTATTTAGACACTCTTTCAATACATGTGGGTAGCTTCTAGGAATTCCTGTCAACTCTTTGCATGTTTCTACAACCCCTACATAAAATAGATTCCTATAATCCATACTTTGTTTTCAGTTGTGAAGCAATCATTTATTTATTTACATATCCTTGTCAGAGCCAAGAGGTCAAGATGAAAACCAGTTGGCCATTGGGAGCCTACTCCTTACATTTTAGTACATAGCCCAGTACACAAAATAAGAACCAAATGTGGGGAAGTACGCTCAAGAAGTCTGCATGAAAATATGCTCAGGCCTTGTAACTACAGTAACTACTAGGAGATCTTGTAGGATCTTGCAAGAGACTATTCAAGCTGAAGAAATGAGACCCACTGATGAATGGTGGTTTGCATCGAAAGCTCTACAAGCCAGAATTTGTCCAGGTGACAGTGACTGCATATTTCAGTTAGCGGATTTAGTCATTTGGTTAACCGCTGTTTCTGCAATACTAAGTTACTTCAGAGGAGACTCCTAATTTCTACCAATACCCGTGGAGCTATTTAACCCTGGCCAGGGTAAGCCATTTATTGACTGTGACAATTCTATATGTACAATATTAAAAGTAACCTGTCACATCCCCTAACAGCACCATAAAATAAGTTATGGTGCTGTTAGGGGACGTGACTGCGAGCGGGGTAATGTATTTTTTACACTCACCCGCTCCCACAATCAAGCAATGTCTCCCTCTTAAGTCTGTGCGTCACAAAAATTGGACTCCCCTATACAAGTTTATGGATTGTGCCGCAATTCGACTTTAGAGGAGAACACCGCTGGATCGCTGGAGTGGGTGAGTATAAAAAATTAATCACCCCGCTTTCTGTCACTTCTCCTAACAGCACCATAACTTAGTTTATGGTGCTGTGGGAATATGACAGGTTCCCTTTATGCAAATAATGGAGATGGGACAATACCTCTGCAGCGCCACCTATCGGATGGCAGCATTCCTTCAAATCAATGCCTGACCTTTTAGACAGGTCTTTAGAGCAATGATTGGGAAATGAAAACCAAAGCAGAATCCATACACAGACAGCTGTTCCTGGGTTCTTGCTCCTCATCAGTGGATTGCCTTATAAGGCTCCTCACTCACCTTCTTGGTGCTCTCCTTAAGGAGTGTTGTTACCCCTGCTGACCCAGGTTTCCTTTAAATACACCCTACTTGTAGGGTATAAACAGAGTAACAATGTTAGTTGAATGTTAGCAAACTGAATTGTATTCATAAAATACTATTGTATGTTATTGCCATATTATTCTTTATGGTACATTCAGTAAAGCATTATTTGTTTAGCTGAACTACTGTAAAGCCTCTTCATCAATGGTGTCATATTCCGCACCTGTTAAACATATATATTGTAAAGTGACCAGACATGTCATAATAGATCAGAAAGGGAGAAGGTGACATTTGTGAAAAGGAAATGATTGGGTATTCTAGTGCTGTTGGTTTACAAGGTGTGCACTTCATTTTCTTACTAAGTGGAATGTGGGAGAGCAAGATAGTAGTTGTTTTGTTCTGAGCAGAAGACTTCTTGTATGTACTGTCGTAGACAGTCTCTATTGTCAAACCATCAGGGTGGCATATTAAAACCACACTCAAGTTCAGGTTTGCAGATGTTGATAGACAAATGAGTTCCCTTTGTTCCCTACTCTTCATTCACTAAGTCATTATCCAACGGTCATTGCGGTCTATGAATGATAGGAATGCATTTTTTTACTGTCTTATTTTAAGATGACCGGTTGTTCTTACTGCAAATGATAGTTTAGTAAAAATAAAAAAAAAATCGAATTTGGTAATTAACCTGTGGAAGGACCATGTATGCAGCAGACACCTTCTGGATAATGTAAATGAAGTTTGTATTATTCAATATTTTGGGTCAGTGAAAGCACATCTCAGGGATTATAGATAATGCACCCTCATTACATCACTATACATACACTATGTTGACAAAAATATTAGGAAACAGAATTTATCATTTTTCAATATGGTTTGGGCTGCCGTTTGCCTCAATGACTGCAGTAAACCTCCTAGGCATGATTTACACCAAATTCTGATGGATCTATGGAGTGATCTACCTCCATTCCTAGAAGAAAGCTTTAGCTAGTGATGCAGGGGATGATGGGTGTATTGGGTGTGCATGGATATGACATTCAAGTTCATTCCAACGATGATCAATGCGATTGAGATCTGGGCTCTAGACCTTCCTAGCAGAAACACCACCACACTATAACAGAACTTCCTCCAAACTTCATTTTTGAGCAATCATCGCTCCGTTTAAATGGACCTTAACCGAGTGAGTATTTTGGCAGACAATGTGCATGGTGCCTTAACAAAAAAAGGCTTTGTTTTCCACGTTCTGTCATTTTACAAGGTCTCCCTGAACGTGGCTGCACGGCACACACACCAGATGTGTTATCTCTGAATAACATTGTTAAGAGTGGGCTTTGGAAGGCCCCAAATTGCTGCACTGTCCTGATCTGATTGATTGCTTAAGTGAGATCCCACCATTATGACTTGTTGGAAGTCTGTTAACTCTACACCTCGTGATATTCTATACTGGAATATGCCTGTGTGATACTCTCCTTTATACCTAATGCTCACACATATTATTAGTGTACATTAATTTATTCTTGATGATATAGCATAGACATATTCCCCAGTGTTGTGCAGAAATCAATATTCACATCAGTCCCTGTCTAAAGTGGGTCCTCTCCCAATCTAATTTCATCAATTAAATATTTTAGATAAATAACTAGGGATTATTGGTTTGTTTTTAGAGTGCTTAGAGAAAATGTATGAGACATGGTGGGTGGGATTATACCGACTTCATGCAGATGTTGTGTTTTGGTTAGATTGAGACCCAGGACCCCTGAGCTGCAATGCAAAAGTGCTAGCCACTTAATCTCCATACATATCATAAATACAACATATATAGCTACATATGGATCCATAAGAAGGGGACAGCTGATCTGGTTGACTTTATTCAGTTGTTCCCTATCTATAATGTGAAGAGTAGAACAAAACAAGTGAGAGACATATGACTAGATGGTCATATAGAAAGAGTTGGTTGGTGGGCCAACAAGTTTTAGACTATCTGTTTCACAGTATTGAAGTACGGTATGATGGCATAAGCCAGCAACACTAAGGTGCCTCCTTTTCATATTTGCTATGGGACCAATTATTTAGGTAAACCCCTCCCTGATATGCCTAGCAGACCTTTGAAAATTCAGACTTTGTTCAGAATCATCTTGGGAAGAGATATATGAGAGGAAAGGAGATTCAAGATATAAATCATAATGCGCTGTATAACAAAAGATGGCATATGTGTTTTTAGGGGTCACATAACTCAACTAATGGCTCTGATCAACTAGGTTCTTGGATAGCAGCTGATGTGCAACAAAATGGACACTAGGAGACCACAAGCATAATCAAAAGTTGTTACTTGATATTCGGAGAATAACAGCTACAGTATATGTTGTTTCATTCACAATACAGATCAAATGGCAATGACGAGTGGCATCAGCATAACATCCCTTTCCAGAACTCTGACGAGCTTGTTCCATTGTGGGTGAATCCATGGGCACCTTCCATCTTGAAGGACAACCGTGTAAGATACTATTACAGCTGAGATTAGAGCACTACAATCTTCCACACCCAGCGCTCCGTTTTCTCTCTCCTTTACTCAACTGGATCACAAGACAGCACATTATATTGCTCCTGGAGGCCGTTTATGAGTTAATGACCACTCCCCCTCACAGAATTATGCTGTGCCATGTGCCGCTGCCTAAGCCAATATGGTTGAACACTTAAAAGACCAGCATTGGCAATAATAAAAAAAAACTTAGACTCTTAAGTAAGCAAAATTGTGGTCCACATGTAATTACCTCTTACAGACGGATACACGAGGTTCCGAGCGTGCTGTGCTCATTCATGGATTCTCTGGATGGGTGCTCTTCAAGGTAAAAATGTAGTGTCCTTTATAGCCCAATAAGGGTGCTACAAGACATTTTTATTTACCATGGTTAGATGGTAAATTTGGTGGCTCAATGGATTGATTCATGCATAAGTAAGCAATCTGGAAATATACTCTGAGATGGAAGCAGGGGATTGCTTTACTTATATCACAGGAAAGTTGTTCACTAGAGATGAGCGAGTACCAAAATGCTCGGGTGCTCATTACTCGAGCCGAGCTTTTTCTAATGCTCGAGAGCTCGTTTCAAGTAATGAACCCCATTGAAGTCAATGTCACGAGAGTAACGAGTACTTTCGAGTATGCTAATGCTCGAACGAGCATGCTCGCTCATCCCTATTGTTCACACAAAAATATCTTGCTAAATATCAACAAATAATTAAATAATACAGTGTCTTCCTATTCCACATCAAAATTCTAAAATGATTGTCCTTCTTATTACATAAAAGTTAAAGCAACCCTCTGGTTTTGGGATAAAATTCTGTTCCAAGATCGGAAGGGGGAAGTTTTCTGCAGTTGTTCTTCTCTGCTATCCTTCCAATCTGCCAGTTCCGGGTCAGTTTTTAGCTGTCCAAGATGGATGTAATCTTCATTCTATCTAATCCCCACAGTGCATGGTAGTGTCTACTAATCCACTATACTTGCTCTTTGATTGTCCAGAGCCGTTAATATGATCAGCACTGGCCAAAAAAGGGGAAGTGCACAATGTGCATTAGGTAGATAGAAAATTGCTGCAACCAAACTGCAGATTAGAAACTGGTGGATCAGGGAGGTGTCAAAGAAGAACAGCTGGAGGTAATATATCCCCTTCATCTCCTGTTATCATAGAATGGTAGAGTTGGAAGGGACTTCCAGGGTCATCAGGTCCAACTCCCTGCTCAATGCAGGATCACTAAATCATCCCAGACAAATGTCTGTCCAGCCTCTTTCTGTAGACTCCCATTGAAGGAGAACTCACCACCTCCCGAAGTAACCTGTTCCACTCGCTGATCACCCTGTTTGTCAGAAAGTTATTTCTAATATCTAATCTGTGTCTCCTCCCTTTCAGTTTTATCCCATTGCTTCTAGTCTTTCCTTGTGTAAATGAGAATAGGGCTGATCCCTCTGCACTGAGGCAGCCCTTCAAATATTTGTAGGCCGTTATTAAGTTCTGCTCCGGGACAGAATTTTGTTCTGAAACTGAAGGGTTGCTTTTAAAATTATTAGATATTAAAGATATCATTAAAACTATTATAGCACAAGATAAAACATAGAGGTCAACATACAGTAGCAGTGTAGTGTATGTACTAATAATAATAATCTTTATTTGTGTAGCACCAACTTTTTCGCAGCGCTTTCAAGCATGGTAGAACACAGACAATACAACAATTACATATGATATATAATCAGTTTGAAACAAACGGTGTGGGGGTGATACAGGAAGTACAAGGGGTGGGGGTGGGGGGATAAGGCATTGGGGGAACACAGGCAGTACAGGAATTACATGTGGAGATCAGTTACTAAAGGTAAGCAGGGTGAAAGGTGTGGGGGCCATAGTGATTGGCAGGGGCACAAGGTCAGGAAATTTGATATGCCTCCCTGAAGAGGTGCGTTTTAAGGCGCGTCTGAAGATTCATGCATATCTTGGGCTATGTCCTGTGGGCTGAGCATGTGAGGTTCATATTAGAGGGGTGTTTAGTCTGAGTGTGGCAGCAGATCAGAGTGTGCGGGCTGGGTGGTGTACTGACAGGAGGGAAGGGATGTACAGTGGTGCGGCACCATGGAGAGCTTTGTGGGTGAGGGTAATGAGTTTAAATTTAGTTTTGCAGAGGATGGACAACTAGTGCAGCGACTGGCATAGTGCAGAGGCATCTGAGAAATGGTTGGATAGAAAAATGAGCCTACCTGCCACCTTAAGTATGGATTGGAGAGGGGAGAGTCTGGTGCAGGGAAGGCCAATGAATAGAGAGTTGCAGTAGTCAAGTTGGGAGTGGATGAGGGCGACAATGAGTGTCTTTAGCGTGTCTGTGGTGAGGAACCGACGGATTTTAGCTATATTTCTGAGGTGTAGGTGGCATGTTCAGGCCAGAGATTGGATATGGGGGATAAAGGAGAGGTCAGAATCCAGTGTGATCCCAAAACAGTGGGGGTGCTGTCTGGGGGTTATGATAGTGCTAGACACTGGAATAGAGATCTTAGGGGAGGTCAATTGGAAGGCGGAAAGATGAGAAGGTCAGTTTAGAAAGGTTAAGTTTGAGAAAAAGGGAGGATATAGTATTAGAGACAGAGGACAGACAGTTGGTGATATTTTGGAGGAATAATTCAGAGGTGTTAAGGGAGGAGGTGTATAGTTGGGTGTCGTCAGTGTAGACATGGTATTGAAGGCCGAATTTGCAGATGGCTTTTATGTGTACACTATAAAGACAAAAAAGCCACTAGACACTCAAGATACAAAAAATGAGTGACAAGAAAACACTGGTCCATGATAAAATATGAAAACTTGGTATTGAGAGGGGGACGAGGCAGGGCTGCCCTTTACCACCTCTTCTATTTGTGTTAGCAATTGAACCGTTAGCTTCTATGTTTAGAGCAAGTGAGAGCATTAATGGCATTCACATAGGGGGACATGAACACAAATGCACCCTATATGTAGATAACGTGCTGTTGTTCATCTCTTCCCCCCTTACCCCTCCCCCCCACACACCAATTAAAAACTTAGAACAAGACCTAAATACACAGACTTCCTACAATCTATCATGGTTAGGTTAAATCCATTCTATTAAAATGTCATGGCTTCAAAAAATTCTATAGCTTTTCCATGCTTTGCCCATTGCCATCCCAACAGCAGAATTGAAATGTTTACAATCCAAACTGTTGACTTTAATCTGGTCGAACAAATCCAGGCGTATCCAACAGTCTATGCTATATGCACCTCGAAGTCCCTAATATGAAATATTACCACACAGCTCAACTAGCACAATTAACTTCCATTTTTTCTCCATTATGATAAACCCCAATGGGTATCGATTGAGGCACAGGAACTCCCTAATCACTGGAAGGTATACTTTGGCGTAGAGCAGAATGCAAAAAAGCAATCATGAACCCTACTCTATCTTCCTCCTTGGTGCTCTGGGATAGACTTTCAAAAAGATATAGCCTGATATCTAAACACCTCCCCATGTCTAATATATTTGGTAATCCTGCCTTCCCCCTGGTATGAACAAAACCGACTTTGGATAGTGGATAGCCAGAGATCTGACCAGAATGATTGATTTTGAGGATATATTAGGCTCCTGAAAATTTGAGTTCTTCTGAGCTGTCCACTCCATTTCAAATGCAGAGATTTTTAGTCTCCAGTAAATTAAGCATTACGTATGGGCACTTTCTTAAGATAGACGAAATCTGTCTGCGTTAACGATCTTCGAAAGCCTTTGTAATGTAAATACCAGGGGCCCTGGAATAATTGCCAAACTATACTCCAATTTCACAACACCTAAGGATAAACTCCCCTACATGCGGAGATGGGAAAGGGAACCAGGTGAGGAACTGCCAATGTCAGAGAGGCATAAAATCGCCACGTCAACTGCAAAACTTTCTATTAACGTATCAATTACAGTGGGTTATAAACTTCTTATGTGTTGGTACCTGGTTCATAAAAAATCTCCTGCATGTTCCCAGATACATCAGGCCTGTGTTTTAGGGGAGAGAAGGTCACCTCATTACACATCTGACTGAACTGCCTTAGGCTCCGTAAGTTCTGGATTCAGGTATATTTTCCATTACTAAACTATCGTTACAAAAATCGTCCTGGGAAGCTTTATTGGGCAGACGTATCCTAACATCTCCAGACACGCACATGAATGGATATCTCATTGCTTCCTTGCTGTGTGTATGGCAGTCGCTCGCTCCTGGAGGAAAACATCAGTTAGCATGGATTCAGTTGAAACAAAATTATCATGGATTATGGTCAATGAGAAACTAGCAGCTATCCTTACGGACCATGAAATAGTATATGAGAGAACCTGGTCGTCTTGGCACCAATACTCGCTCACTATGCATCTTTGGAACTCAACAACCAGATCTTCATCTTTTCCAGTTGAATCTAGCTTACCATCAAATAGATCTTCTACCCTGCCCCCCCCCCCCCAATAGGCTTATGATGTACATATCAATGGAGCTAGTCAACAGAAGAGTTTTTATTTTACTTTCCCAACATAGGTGCACCAATATGTCAAGCAATAAGCACAGCCTAACTGCCTTCACCCCCCTGATCTTTTTCCCTATGTGTTTTCCCACTTTTTTCTGTTTTCCCCCAATTGTTTTCCTTGTTTTTTAGTTTATTTAGGCTGATTCTATTTTGTTTATTAAGGAGTTAAGCTATTAAAGGAGCAAAATCTTGAATATTATTCTATTTTACTTTGTAAGAATTAATACCTGAAATGTAAGTATTGGGCATTTTGCTGAACTTTGTAACCCCCTGACTATATACATGAGTGTAATGTTGTAAGTCATGATTAATATGTTTTCACCTTTTTCAAAATGAATAAAAAATTGTGTTAAAAACAAAATATGAAAACTTGATTAGTTCATCAATAAAAATTCCTAGATTAATAAATTTTTTAATTCCCAGATAAAAAAGAGTGTCATGCAAATTAACAAGATGACATCCATTAGTCACAAACATGATCAGAAATAGGGTACAGGCATAGATTGTTAATACCTCTAAGAGCCAGTGCTATGTGGAATGTGCATACACGTAAAGTGCTCAGTACAAGAAGAATATACAATATACACAATATATGCACGTGTTAATACGTTTTATAGCGACCACCAGAATAACACAGTTCAGCTGTACAGCCTGAAAAAATGATAAAATGATAAAAAATACAGTATAAACAACAAGCAAACAATATACTCATGCTTTGCTGTGCGTGTGTGAATTTTTAACTAACCTGTCTTGAGCGCTCTGCAGAAAATCATTAGTAAATGATAACTGAGATGCTCCCTCTTGTGGTCATCAGTAAAATGACACTTTTATTGCATTTTTTCTGTTTTCAATAGGTTTTAAATGTGTTGCTTTTGTTTAGATATTATAATCAATGTGTTTTGATAAAAGGTTTCATTAGATTATATTGGAGGGATTAAATGTTTTACTGTGTACATTTTACAACTGAACATTTTAACCCGTTAAACAGGGTTGCCAACCTGATTTTTTTCTTTTTTCTTCCTGCGCAATTTATCCAAAATTCATGGACACCAATATCTTTTATAGAAAAATTAGAAAGGAATAATTAATCCTAAAGACAATTAGTAAGTATATGTCTACACCTCAGATGAACACATCAAACTATGTACTACAGATAACTAAATTAAGAGTAATCTGCACCAGTTTTTTTTTTGTCATCCCAAAAAAGCATGGACGCAGCAATCTTTTTTTTCATGGACACTAAGAAAAAAAATGCCCTATTTATACAAACTGTCCAGGAATATACAGAGGGTCAGCAACACTGTTGTAAAGTATTCCCATTATGTTACTAAAGCAATTATTATGGATGGGAAAGTACTAACTGAAATGATCACCATATCAGGAAAACATACTTTAATATATCACATATAATGACTTGTTTATTAGAGCTGTTTGAGGATTCATTCTGAAGGAAAAAAATGCCGAACTTGTAGGTAAAATAAATGACTTTACTTTTTGACACAACTGAGGCAGAATACGCTTGAAGGTTGCAGTTCACGATGGAAGGCATAAATTATCCTCAAAGTTACACTGCGCTTCAAGTGGCCCCAGAGAAGCTTGTTGGTTCCTAGTCACTTCTGAGGGTTCACTAAACCTGCATGCGGTAAGACTCAAAACTAACCCTTCAATGACCAGAGTAATTGGGTCCTAAAGGACTAGACTAGACACGCTTTAGCGATTGTATGCATGTGATGGCTTTAAATCTCTATTTTCTGGGGGGAGGCTACCAAAGTTATTTGGCCGTCTCTTTTTTTTTAAATTATTTTTTTTTTTACAAGTTGACATTTTAATATTATAAAGTATATTATATTTACATAGCAGGAAATTGAACGATACAAAAAATGCCCTGTATTTGTCATAGATAACACTTTGTACATTGCTTTAGTCATACGATGTAGCATATATTCTCCAGTGCTGAATTTAAGGCTGTAGGAGCTGATCTAAAGTTCTCACTGATGATTCATATACGGCCCTTTCTACATTTTTATCGTCTTCCATTGTGAGCTCTCCATACATCTTCAGTTTGTGATGAATTGTTGAGGCAATGTCTTCGGCAGCACTGGACGTTGCTTTACCTTTGTAGCCAACCATAATGATAGGTAAGGATGCACTCAGACTCAGAATTCTTTCAATCTCTCCCATAGAGATGCATTCTGCCAATTCCCCTAAATATGAACTCAGTACACTGCAGGTCTTTATGACACTAGATAGTAAACACTGTGAATTTTTGTTATGTTTGCTCGGTAACATTTTTTTCTGTCCTAATTGGGGTAATGTGTACAAAGTTAAAAAGAAAGTATTTTATTTATAGTTCTATATTTTTTAAAGTTAGTACATTAATGCTAAAATAAAATATAGGAATGAGTTCCAAATGTTGATTTGGTCGTTGATCAAGTACCCACTTGTCGCGACTTACAGGCATGACAACCTTTTTGAACCGAAGCAACAACCAAGCATTCTCCTGGTGCCAGGGTTTGTTGAGTACTGAAATTAGTAATCTTATCCCCCCTTTCAATGTTTTTTTTATCTAGTAAGGTTTCTACATGGCTATAGTTTAACGTAACCCCTTCCTAACTACATATATTTCAAATGCAGGAGTCCGGCTATTGTGAAGAACCTTGCTTTTATTCCAATAACTTCGTGCTCATACAGACAAACAGAGTACACGTTTCGGTTCGCAGAACCTTGCTCACCTCTGAAATGAGGGTAGACACCGTGCCAGTAGGTGGCACTGTGGAGGATTATTCCATAACTCCTGGGGTGAGCACCCCAATCTTGCTTTTGCTGTGGAGTAGCACACTACCTCCACTGCTAGTGCAATGAAGTGGGGGGCAATAGTATACAATAGTCGGTCACCCTTAGTAGTGATATGAGGGACAATGACAGCTCAGTGATATGTTCAGGACATCCTGCAGCCACATGTGTTCTTCTCATGGCCACTTCCAAAAGGCATTTTAAAGCAGGATAATGGTGGGCTGCACACACAAGGGAGTCACAGGAATGTTCCTACAACATTGTCACACTTCTGTGGCTGCCCAATACCCAGATTTATCACCAATAGAAGACATACAGGACTATCTGAGATACCCACTTCGACAGTTTACAAGTTTGCATGATCTACAGGCTCAGTTACAGCAAATGTGGAGTGATATGGTACAGGATACCATATAGAACTTGTACGCTTCCAAGCCTGTCCGTAACATATCTTGTATCCAAGCTAGAGGCGGTACAACACAATAGTAGAGCCTCCAAGCCTGTCCATAACATATCTTGTATCCAAGCTAGAGGCGGTATAACAGGGTACTAGAGCCTCCATGTCTGTCCATATCACATCTTGCATCCAAGCACGAGGTGGTACAACAGGGTTCTATAGCCTCCATGACCACCTGTATCACGTCTTGTTTCAAACTAGAGGTGGTACAACAGGGTACTATAGCCTCCATGTCTGTCCATATCACATCTTACATCCAAGCACGAGGCAGTACAACAGGGTACGAGAGCCTCCATGCCCACATCACATTTGCCATCAAAGCAGAATAGGCCCAACAGGGTACTAGAGGCTCCATGCCTGTCCATATCACATCTTGCATCCAAGCTAGAGGTGGTACAATAGTTGCTAGAGTATCCGTGCCCCCCCCCCCATGTACCACATTTTGTATCCAAGCTAGAGGCAGTACAACAGGGTACTAAAGCCTCCATGCCTATCTGTATCACATTTTGTATCCAAGCTAGAGGCAGTACAACAGGATACTAGAGCCTCCACGCTCATCCGTATCACATCTTCTATCCAAGCTGGAGGCGGTACAACAGGGTAATATAGTTCAAGTGTTCTCTTCCAGTGTTCAGTTTTCCGCAATAAATTTTCCTTTTTCTCTGATATTGTAATCACTTAGTTATAAGAACGTTACAATCACGCATATATAAAGGTTTATTTGATTCTAACAACCTCTTCTAGGGAAGAGATTTTTTTTACAATGTGTGTATTTTACTACTTCCTTTCATTTGAAAAATATGAACACCAAATGTAAATTGCACATCATCAATCTGTACTAATATTATAAATGTGAACGTAACTCGGTCTATCTGTCATTTTGTTACCTTTTCACGGCTAAACTGCTGAAGCGATTTTGATGACATTTGGCCGGGAGATAGCTTGCATCTTGAGGAAGGCTATGTTACCTCATCAGTGTAAGAAATACCAACCAATCACAGCGCAGCTTTAACTTTACCTCAGCATTATAAGAAGTACCAACCAATCACAGCGCAGCTTTCATTTTACCTCAGCTGTAAGAAATGGTTTCCTTTTTTTAATCGTATTTCCTATCCATTTTTATTATTTTTTTTACTATGCCGTGCAAGTCAGATCTGGCGCATAGGTCTAGCAAAACTCAAGCTGTGAAAATTACTAGAACTCAAGAATCTGATGACCGCGCTGAGGCAAGAAGGCATCAACAATCTGGAAGAGAAGCTGCTTTTATAACAAAAAGGAGAAAATGTTTCAATTCCGAACATTCCAATAATACCGATGGATTTGCCTTTCCAATTCAAAAGGCTGCAGTTCCCTCTAAAAATAACATTTGCGATAATGATCAATAATGCTCAAGGGCAAACACTTAAGGTAGCAGGTGTACATTTAGAAAAAACATGTTTTTCTCATGGGCAACTGTCTGTGGCATGCTTATATGTATACACCCACAAACCTTTATATCCAAGCAAAAGATGACAAAACCAAAAATGTACAGAACTGTGCTGACATCGCATATTGCAGTTACATGCCTTTCACTATTTCAACTTTTTATGTTTCAATATACAGCAAAACACAGATTAGATAAAAAATACAAATTCCACTCGAACAAAGTCGCGGGTAACAAGCTAGTTGGTCATAAATTATTAAATGGACACATATCTTATGAGAGTCAAGCAGCAAAATGTTCAGTTTGACCGCCACTTGTGTGTGATCAGCTTAAGATGAATGATTGACTCCACTGCAGACTGGAAGATAACCATACAAATATGGTGACATTTGTCTTCAGACACAGCAATTGCCATATTATAAAAATAGTTGCATCATTTTTGAGAGGACACTGGATCTTTGTATTTTCACTGTTGAATCAGGCTAATATAGTATGTATATATACCATTTGCCTATTTCTTTTCTATACATAAGTGCAAGGAAAGCTTCTTTAATCACACTTATGTCCAGACGTCAGCTTAAAAATTATTTGTAAATCAGTATCTATATATTAAGGTCTCGTGTGGTGCAGAGTGTAAAGGCAGCAGAAATGCAGTCCTAAGCTCTCACTCATGACCTTAAGATTGCAGGTTTAATCCCTGTGTGATTCACGTAGCCGGGCTCAAGGTTGACTCAGCCTTCCATCCTTCCGAGGTCACTAAAATGAGTACCCAGCTTGCAAAAACAGTCTGCCAAAAAAATGTCTCAATGTGACGTCACCCTAGGAGTAAGTCATGACTTGGTGCTTGCACCAGAGAACTTTACTTTTTATCTATATATTACATGCTATTTATTTTCTTCAGCTCTTGCTGTTTAGCTGCTTTTTACCTCCTAGGACAGAGGTGTGATCTCTGACTACAATTTAGCTGCAGAGTCTGTGGTAGTCTGAGACACGCCACTTATCTCATCTATGATTCGGGCTACTGCTCCCTCTCTTTTAACTCTACATGGCCAAACATGCCTACTGCTGGGACTGGCACAAGAATTCAAAGAATACCAAAGATATTTACTTTGTCAAGCACCACCTCCTCAAGCCTTTCACTAGGAATAAAACAATGGTGTCTCTTTAACCCCTTAACAAAAATGATGCACATGTAGGTCATTGGTCTGCAGAGTAAGTACTATATCAGCTGTTTCATCCAGTGTCCCATAAAGTAAACCTGTCATTTTCACTGTGCTGGGAATGCCATGAAAACAATACCCCAATAAATGGCACAATTGCATTTTTTTTCCATTTCACCCTACTAAGAAATTTTTCAAAGTTTTGCAATACATTATATGGTACATGTTACTAGTAAAAAGTACAACTTGCCCCACCATGTATAAACACATCCCAGGACCATCAGGCAGAGGTGTGCACAGCATTCCTAAACTGAGTCGTCTTTAATTCATGTATTTCAATGTTTTCAATGCTATACTCAAGCACTGCAAAGCATGACACTAACGTGGGCACAGACAGAGCAAGGCACAGACCTGCCAGGAAAGTGGCTGCTGGTATGCACAGGGACCACAGGGTGATCAATCTACAAGGCGTGGTCCGAAATACTTACTGGGGGACGGGCCCAGGGGGCTCATGTCTCCCTACCCCCCAGCCTATCCCTCCCCTATTTGCACCCACAGCCATGTCAGCAAAGTTAGTTGTGAAGAAAGCACTTATGACTAAGTATATGCCAAATGTATGATTTATCATGTGTTTAAATTATGAAGAAAATAAAATTTCACTACAGTGTAATTTTGGATTCCTTTTATGTTGCTTTTACTGGAATCAAGCCACCTTTAAACAGTTTCAAGTTGTAAGGCTAAATTCATGAAATACCTCTTGTGTCACCTTATGTATAATGTTTTCTTAGCAAGTCATAAAGGTTATGGACAGATGACCATGTTATCTCATTTTCTAGGTCTATATGCACATGATTGTTTAAAGGATTACTCATAGAAATGTAGACGCTACAAGAAAGTGCCTAAGTAATAATATTTGAAAGGTGTTTGAAGACCTCCAAGGAATACGTTTCAAAGTTTCTACTAATCTGGTATTCTCCAAAACATTTCAGAATAAAAAACATCTTTCTGAAGCCTACTCAAGATATACACTGCTTACTTAAAATGTGTCAATTTTATGTATTCTATAGCCTTGTTTCAATTTTATTCTTTTTGACACCAGAGAATTGAAGCTAAAAATATGCTTGACATCTAAACAACATCAGTAAATGTTCTAGCTACTGTATAGAGTTCTCACAATGCAATTGATTTACTGAGATGTTCTACTTAGAGCCTTTGCGTATTCCTCACCTGGCTTTTTCCTACTTCTAATTTTGACTCACGGTTCTCTTCTTGATTTCATGGATCCTTCTTTTGGCCTCTCATGTGTATTTGACTTCTCCTCCGGCTGAACCTTAGTACTTTGCTGAAGTTAGCTTACTGTGATTTTGAATTATGGCTTATCATATGCTTGATATGCTGGGCTCAGTCAAACATTAGTGGGACATTTGCTGGGTTTAGCTGAGACTAGCTGCTTGGAGGACATTGCCAGACCAGGGATTGGAGCCCCAGGAAGATAATTAGCATATTTGTGGTGCATTCTTGGAAGAGTGATGAGTTGCTGTAAGTGGAATAAACACTGTGTTTAGCTGGATCTGGCTACTCTGAGGCAATCACCAGTCCAGGGATTGGAGCTCCAAAAAGATAATTTGCATATTCCTGGGGCATTCTAGAAAGAGTGAAGAGTTGCTGTGTTTGGAACAGTCACTGGGGCTAGCTTTTGGGAGGCCACTTGCAAATGTCTGGTGCATTCTGAGAAGAGTGAAGAGTCTCTGTGATTGGAATGATCGTTGGGTTTAGTTGGGTCTAGCTGCTCAGAGGACACTTAGTAACATCTTATAGATTAAATATCAGTACAAGAATTTTTAACTATTAGAAGTGCACATCAACTGACTATGTGCAACATGGAAGAAGAGAGTATCCATATGGTGAGCCGCAGCATGTTCTATATGCTTACAGGTCTACTAAAGGAAAAGCCAAAGTTCACCTGCAAGAAATGCAAACTTGTGTCTCTATTAGAGGAAATGGTGCAAAGTCTTCAGAATAAAATAGCTGCATTGAAATTCATTAAGGAAGATGAAGGTTTCCATGACAGAGCAGAAGTAACTCTTCAGAATGTTGAAGGAAAATACATTTTCTGTGAATTTGGAGAAGCAGAGGAATGGAAACATGTGACCCAAATAAGCAGGAGGTTCAGTAGTCAGTCAGCACCCATACTGCTCAAGATCCGGTAGAAGGCTCTCATGCAGGAGAACAGCAAAGAGGGACATTAGGACATTAAGAAATGACTTTGCCTACAAAGAACAGTGTAGTAAGCACTCATAATCCTCTTGGATGCTGAAAAAGAAGTGTTGTGAAGAAGAAAAGGAGAGTGCTGGTTGTGTGGGATTCCCCGTTGAAAGGAACAGAGGCAGCTGTCTTCTGGCCTGACATAATCTCATGAGATGTGTGCTGTTCTCCAGGTGCACAAGCCAAAGATATGTCTGATAGGCTATTGAGACTTTTCAATTCTAAAGACTACTACTACTACCCATTTCTACTAGTACATGTAGGGACAAATCACACAGCAAAAAAGAACCTAGCAACTATCTGCAGTGCTGTTGAAGACCTAGACAGAAAAGTGAAGGTTCCGTAAAAAAAGGTAGTCTACTCATCCATCCTCCCAGTGGATGGCCATGGAATAAGGAGATGGTGCTGTCAGCAAGGATTTAGATTTCTAGACTATAGAATAAAGTAGCTACATGAGGAACTCTTTGCTAGCGACAGGTTGCATCTTACAAAGACAGACAAGCACATTTTTGGTAGGTACCTTTCTACACTCATCAGGAGAGCTTTAAACTATAACAATATGGGAAGGAAAGTGAAAGGTCAGGCAAAAATATACAGCTAATGAATACAATTGAAAACCTTGCTATTAGAAGTGGAAGGAAAGAAGAGGAGCAAGAGACACCGATCACAAACTAAAATGTTTCTACACAAATACCCCGAGCAGGGGAAAAAACAAGAATTGGAGCTCCTCACACAGGAAGAGAAATACATTGTCATAGGTATCATGGAAACTTGGTGGGATGATACACAAGATTGGAATACAAGGCTTGAAGGATACAACTTATTTTTAAGAAGACGAATTGATGGTGTTGCATTGTATGTTAGGAAAACATTCATCTCCACCTAGATTCAAGCTTCAGAGAATAGTAGTTCTGTAGAAACTGTTTGGGTAAAAATACAAAGAGAGAACAACAGAAAGGACACTGTTGTAGGCATTTACTACAGGCCGCCTCAACAAGTAGAAGATATGGATAAGCCCTTTCTACATCAGATGGCCAAGTTCTCAAAAAAGTACAACATAGTGATCATGGGAGATTTTAACTATCAAGACATTTTTTTGGGAATTTATAGGCAAAATTAATGGGTCCAACAAATTCTTATACTGAAAACTCTATCTTCCAAATAGTAGAAGAGAAAACAAGGGAATCTGCTATCTTGGATCTATATCCTACCAACAGGGAAGAAGTAAGAGTGACTGGGACCTTAGGAAGCAGTGATCATGCTATCCTAATTTTGAATAATAAAGAGAGAAAGACCTGAGAAGACTCAAACTTAAAGGTTAGATTTTAGAAAGGCAGATATTAATGGACTCAGAAAGAGTGTAGGAAGAATCCAATGGATGGATGTTCCTAGGGACAGAAATATTCAAGAAGGATGGAAAAGTTTGCAAATGAGATTCAGCACAATTGTTAACAATCCCTAAAAGAAGGAGAATAAAAAGCATTTAAAGAGACCAGGATGGATGAACACGGAACTTAAACACATACTAAAAAGGAAAAGAGACATGGTTATCAAATGGAAAGAAGTGACATATCTAAGGGAAAATATAATGCCATCTGCAGAAACTGTAGGGCAAGTGTCAGAAAGGTAAAGCTAATAATAAATCGAGGCTTGCAACAGAAGCCAAAATCCATCAAAAAGGATTTTAGGGGTATGTCAAAAGAAAAGTTAAAGATGCTATAGAATATTTACAGGATGAAAATGGTGAATTGGTTAAAAATGATGTTCTCTTAGAAAGCAAATGTAACATCAGCTGATCTTCCCTGTGCTATTGAAGGAATAAAATAATCCAGGCTATCTATAAGCAGCGAAATGGTGGGGGAACACTTAGCTAACTTACATGAAATCAAATCTCAAGGTTAAGATGAATTGCATCCTAGGATACTGAAGGAAGCAGCAGATGTAATCGCTAAAAAACAATTGCCGAAATCTTTGAAAAGATTGGAAAAGGGCAAATGTTGTTCCTATCTTCAAAAAAGGGAAGAAGGTGAAGTCATGAAACTACAGGCCTGTGAGCCTTACTTATATCCCAGGAAACATCTCTGAACAAATTATTAAACAGCATTTATGCAAGTACTTGGATGAGAATGCAGTAATTAAGCAAAGCCAGCATAAGATTTTTAACAAACATGCCAGACTAGTCTAATTTCCTTTATGACAAAATCACCAACTGGGTTGATCAGGAAAATGCAGTAGATATAGTATATCTTGACTTTTTGACTTTAGTAAAGCATTTGACAAAACATTTCATATCACCCTTATTGAAAAATGACCAAATATGATATTAATAAAACAACTGTTAGGTGGATTTACAACGGATTGAGTGATCATACTTAAAGAGTGGTCATAAATGGCTGCACATCCAATTGGAAGAATGTCTTAAATGGGGTACCACAAGGCTCTGTCCTAGGCCCAGTGTTGTTCAACATTTTTATAAATGATCTGGATTAAAGGAAGCGGATTAAATTTACAGATGGAACAAAGCTAGGAGGGATAGCTAACACTAGAGAAGAAAGAGGCTTCAAAAAGATCTAGCTTGAATAGTGGGTGGCAACTAACAGAATGGTATTTAACAGGGAGAAATGCAAATCCTAAATCTGTATAAGAAAAATGAAAGAAAGCACATACAAAATGAGAAGAATTGAACTAAGCAGCAGCACATGTGAAAAAAGACTTGGGTATACTTTCAGATCACAGACTGAACATGAATCAACAGTGTGATGCAGCAGCAAAAAAGGCAAACATAATTCTGGGATATATTAAGAGAAGCATAGAGTCTAGATCATGGGAAGTAATTATAACCCCCTATTTTTCCTTGGTAAGATATCATCTGGAATACTGTGTTCAGTTCTGGCACCATAATTTAAAAAAAGGCAATGACAAATTGGAGAAAGTTCAGAGAGAAGCTACCAAGATGGTGAGCGGTCTGCAAATCATGTCCTATGAGGAATGGTTAAAAGATATGGGATTGCTAAGCCTGCAAAAAAAAAAAAAAGCTGAGAGGAGACTGAATAGCTATCTACAAATATCTGAAGGGCTGTCACAGTGCAGAGTGATCAGCCCTATTCTCATTTGCACAAGGAAAGACTAGAAGCAATGGGATGAAACTGAAAGGGAGGAGACACAGATTAAATATTCGATAAAACTTTTTCACAGTGAGGATTATCATTGAGCAGAACAAGTTGTCACAGGAGCTTGTGAGTTCTTCTTCAATGGTCTTTAAATGTAGGCTGGATAGACATCTGTCTGAGATGATTTAGTAAATCCTGCATAGAGCAGGAGGTTGCATCCAATGACCCTGGAGGTCCCTTCCAACTCTGGAACCACTCTTTATCCCCACCAATTGGCTGATTGCCTGATCTGCTGTCTGTGTAGTGGGCCGGACATCATCAGGGTCAGAGCAGCAAGTGTAATAGGTGACTTCGCTCCCACTGTTTTCAATGAGAGCAAAGCTGCCTATTACACTTCCTGATCCAATTATGTCAAAGGCTTTAGTTACTATTGTGAAGCGAGGCACCCCAGGTTGGTATTGGAGCCCTTGTTAGGGGTAGGCAATAGTGGTTTTACCAGTCAGGCTAGGGTAGTTTACCCTATTCTCACAGGATCTGCCAGCTTGGGAGAAGCTTTACTGAATAACAAGTTATCCGCAGACCAAAGGTAATTAATACGTTAAATATTGTGTTAACAGTCCCGATAGCTGGGTAACAATATTACGGTTCAGTCCTTCCAGTCCCAGAAACCAGAGTATTGGGGTAAGAAAATCTCCTAACACCGGAGTCCAGGAAATATTAGGGAAGCATATTCTGAGCAGGTACTCCTACTTGTATGGTAGCTTGTGAAGTCTTTTATCCTCAGTGCGAAGAACTCAGTAGTCAGGCAGTGATGGACACATGACAGTGTTGGGTGCAGGAACACTTCATTAGTTGCGTTCATCTGTTAGCAGAACGGAGTTACTCTGAAGTCTGTCTCCCGCTGCCTTCTACCAGCAGGATACCCCGTGGGCAATGCCCTGCTTTGTGGCCAACCAGGAAACCTTGGTACAAGAACCCACCAGTCATCTGTGAGCGTCTGTACCCTTGCGTAATGTCAGCTTCTTTGCCTGTACGTCTCTCATCTTCCTGTTTCCTGTCTCCAGCCCACATGGACACCGCTCCCAATAAGCAAATTAATTATAGTAAACCACATAAAAACTGCCATTATCTATACTGGCCAGTAGATGGTACCAAAGAACTATTATATGCATATCCAGGTAAACAACATATTTCTTCTATTACATTCCCCCGGGTGACATTACTTCATGTTCCGAGAACACCGCATCAGATAAACTAATAGCAAATAAACAGTGCTTGCACATGATAAACTATCACCCCCTCTACAACTGCGTCTAGATAAATCACACAGGCACGCTCCATGCACATCTGCTCTCCCACGGCAACTGCCAGGATCAGAGAAAACTGTCATCCTGGACATTAACCAGTGATATTGGGGTGTGCCTTGTCTTTCTTCTGCCTGAAGCAAACAGCGAAATAACGCCCCTCCACATATATATACATTAACCGATTGTACCAAACAGGACATAATGATCATCATTTTTATATGCAGGTTGAAACATCATCTTTAACTCCTTAATGCTACAGTGGTTAATGATGTATCAACCCCGTAGTGTTACTGGCTGTGAAGTACTTAATACAAAAGAACGTAAACTTACCTCCTGTGAATGGCGGGGATCAGAAGCTGAACCCGCGCCATCCCTCAGTGGAAGACGGCTGTTACTTATAGCCAGCCTCCTGCTGCAACAGCAGGGATAAGTAAGAACAACAATGCATGTTGTTAAACACCTACATGTTTAAGGGTTGACAGAGGGAGGGTGCTCCCCCTGTGACATCATCAGCCCCCTGCGATATAATCACAGAGGGTCGATGGGTTGCCATGGCAACCAGACGCTAGATACTGGTGCCCCAGCTTGCCATTGCCTATGATTGCTCTTGTAAGCTATAAGGCTTTGCAGTATAGAAGTACTGAAATGCATTATCATAGTAATTATAGCTGTTATGGTTCAAGTACTCTACAGGATATAAAAAAATGTAAAGAAAAAATTGTATAAAAAAATACGTAAAAATAAAACAAATAACCCCCCATTTTTGCACACTTTCCACTATTTGTATAAAAAATGAAACATTAAAAAATCCAACATATTTGGTATCATCGTTTCCATAACGACCAGTACATTAAGTTAAACACACTATTTATCCTGCAGGGCACAAGCTGGACAAAACCCCAGCCTAAAAATGGAGGCACAATGCTTATTTTGCTTGTTTTGCCTGCGAAGAAACACAATTAAGGCTTATTTACACGAGCGTATATTGGCCGGTGTTTTCACGGCCGGCTGATATACGCATCCATCTGAGCAGTTCCCCCCTTCCCTCCCCTTCACCGGCTCTCTGCCTCTCTCCTAACCTCAGAGCGGTTTGCAATGGAAGTGGATGGGACAGGCGCGGAGCTAAGCTCCCCCTCCCTGCCCCTTTTCCATAGCCAGCAGTGGGAGTGGGCGGGACAGAGCAGAGCTTAGTTCCGCCTCCTCCCATCCAAACGCCGGAGTGGAGGAGAAAAGCAGAGAGTCGGTGAGAGGGAGGAAAGGGGGAACTGCTTAGATGGAAGTGTATATCGGCCGACCGTGAAAACGCCGGCCGATATACGCTCGTGTAAATAAGCCCTAGAAGTGATCAAAAAATTTTTTTATTCAAAAGTTTAAAAATCTAAAAAAAAAAAAATCTAGTGTCAATATTTTTTTTTCTGTGGGTCAGTACGATTACAACATGTCATTTATGCTGTAAAAAAAACCAATAGCACAATTGATGTGTTTTCTCTACCTACAAATCTTACAATTTACTATGTGTACTCAAAAATCAAGGAGTTAAAGTGGATGCCTGAGTATATTTTTTTAATGGCCAGGCATGCTCTAGAAGAACAGACTTACCAGGCTTACCAGTGAGTTGTCCTTTGTGTTTCTTTGTTTGATCCTGAAACAATTTTCTTTACCTCTCACCGACTCCTTGCTGAAGACTTAATGTGCAACGAAGTAAGGGCGGAGGGTGGCGCTGTACTCCCAGAACAATACCAGGGAGAGTTATTGTACAATGTTTCTTGGCAACTGGGGCTCAGGCTTTGAAGCTCCAGAGCTTCCTGGTAAAGTTCTTTGCAATAGTTAAAAAAAACAGCAAATTTTTCTGACTTTAAAGTGATCTGGGACTTTTTTATTTCTTTTGTTCAGCTGATTCCCGGGGCATCTATCACTGCAATCAGTGCCGGAAGCAGAATGCACTAACCATGGCACAGTGGCCTGGGTTGGTATTGCAACGCAGTTTCCATTGAATCCAATAGACGCTTTATATCCAGTACCAACCCAGGCTTCTGCATGATGGTCGGGGCTTTCTGCTTTAATCTGTGGCATAATTACCCTTTGCCTTCATTCTGTGGGTCAATACTATAGTAAATTTATATAGTTATTTGCATTTTTACTACTTTTACATAATAAAAAAAACATGATGTCATGTCTTAATTGTTGAGGGAAGAGTTGTAGTTTTCACTAAAAACTTTTTATTGTTTTGTGCGACTTTTTGATTGCTTTTTATTGCATTTTTTGCAAGGCAGATCCCAAAAAATAGCAATTCTGACTCAGTTATTAAGCCATTCACTTTGTGGGAAAAAAAATATTTCCATTGTTCAGGTTGTTACAAGTGTGCAGATACCTGCTATGTGTACTTTTTAAAAAAGTGTTTATTTTATTTGAAATGTGTTTTGTAAGAGAAAAAACATTTTTCATTTTACACTTGATTTTTTAAAAACTTTTTTATGCTAGTATTTTGTTCTGACAAATTTTTTTGCAGTAACATAGGAAAGTAAATAAGGAGATGTTCTTGCCATCTTTAAATGTTCCAGTGAAACTGCATGAGATGGAGAATAAAATAAAGAGGCATCTGATTGGCTAAAAGTGCTGTTCTCAGCAGTAACTTCACACTTAGGGCTTATTCACATGAGCGTTTTTCATGGCCGGCCGATATATGCTACTATGCGATGCACGTGTCTGGCGTTTATGCCGTCGGGCAGAGGGAGACAGCTTAGCTCTGCTTTCCTCCCCCTTGCCAGCTCACCTCCTCTCTCCTCCCCTCTGGCTGTTTGCAATGGGAAGGGGCGGCACAGGGGCAGAAATAAGCTCCTGCCCCTTGTCCGCAGCAATGGGAGTGGGAGGGACAGAGCTTAGCTTAGCTCCCCGGAGGAGAGAAGGGGGAGGGAGTTTAGCAGTCACGCTGCTAAACTCCCTCCCCCCTCCCTTCTCTGGTCACTGTCATTGGCTCCCATAGGAGTCTATGGCAGCCGCCGTAGTCAGGCCAGGAAGATAGTTCCAGGGCTATCTTTCCTGCCCGGCGTAAAAGCGCCCGGTTGGGCACTTTTACTGCACGGGAATAAGCCTGTGTGATCTGATGCATTACAATCCAATGCATCAGATAGTAGCGTATATTGGTCGGCCGTGAAAACGGCAGTCGATATACGCTTGTGTGAATAATCCCTAATGGTGGTATCACATAGGTGAGATAATCGTGCAATTTTCACGTGATCCGAGAGTCAGTAAAAAAAGCAGATTATGAAACAATAATTTACAATGGTTTCCTTTCCATCTGCAATGTTTTCACTGGTGCGATGTTAAGAGAACAAAAAATCGCGGCATGCTCTATCTTTATGTGATGTGTGATTTTTTCCTCCATCTTTTCCTTACGTTGTAATGCAATTTTAACATTAGAAAGTCCTGTTGACTTTCGCAATAAAAAAAAATTGTGATTTTATCACGAGCAGCAGCAATGCGATGCGAGATTATTCCAAAAAAATAGCATTGCTAATGCCAAAAAACTGTGGGAACAAAGATGTGATTTTGTCACGTCGGCAAAATCACTAACGCCCGTGTGAAAGTAGCCTAAGAAGAGCCTGCCCTCTTGCTGGAGGAAAATGTGCATGTTCCGAAATTTTGCATGGGAAAGGAAAAAGTCTCATAATGTACAGATTATACACCTTTCTGGCAGCAATACTTTTTATATGCTGCACATCTACAGCTTTCTGTGAAGTTACTGCAATCATTTTGTAACAATAGGCACACGTTAGGTTTAGAATCTTAATCACTTTAATCTGATCATTAAATGACTCAAGAAAATGATGACTTTACTAATCCGTTTCATTGAAATCATTCCTTGTCAACTAATCTCTACACATAAAAATTAGCAACTTACAACTTTCGGTTGTTGCTTCCAAAGTTCATAAAGTGAAATGCAGAGAACCTTTGAAATCTGATTTAAAAGTTCCTATAATTGGTCAATGTTCTTCCGAAACAAAATCTTAATGAAAAACATCCACAGGAATTTTGAGGAAATGATATTATAAATACATGAAGATTTGAAAAATTTTTATAATGTTGCACAGTCCATCATAAAGTACCAGTCTAGAAACCTGAACATAGATAGAAATAAGTGAAAACATTACATGCTAATAAAAGATGGAGAATATTTTGTTAAAAAAACATTTGGGCAATATTCTTCTTGGAAAATCATAGCCAAACACATACAGTTACCCTTACAGAATAGATAGCAATATTCTAGCCTTTTCTCAGTTTTCGACTGCATATGTAATGGATTGTAAGTTGCTGCCATATACAAAGCTAGTAGAGTTGGATGAAAATTAAATGCAACTACAACATTTTGGAGTAGAAAGGGTTTCAAAAATAGGATTATGGAAGCCAAGAATACGTTTCAGTGCAGACTATTTTCTAGATTTGTGTACAGCTGCAATCAAAATTATTCATCCCTCATTGTAAGTTAGATTTATTAGCCAAATATACAAGCTTTCAGCTGTTACTAAAGCAATCAAGCAAGAACAATTTAAATAGATCAACATGACTAATATAAGTGGTTTCTCCAAATTTAAAATAAAATGCCTCTTTTAAGGAGTACTGCAGTCAATATTCAACCCCTTCATAACAAGTGCCTTTATAACTTAGCAGAGCCCTCTTTTTCTGTTAGAACCGATGCAGACCTGGTGGACAGCCAGACAGCAGCTTCTGATAGTGTCCCTGAGGAATCAGCCCATTCCTCATGGGTGATGATCTTCACTTCACTAATATTCTTGGGTTTGCATACTGCAATTGCTTTCTTCAGATCCAGCCAAATATGTTCCATTGGGTTCAAGTCAGGCAACTTTACTACTCCAGAATCTTACAGGATTTCTCCTGACACCAAGCTTATTGTCCTGCTAGAAGGTCCCGTGATGCCTAAGCTTAAGTTTTCTCACAGAACACATGTATTTATCTCCCAGCATCTCCTACTTGATTGAATCCAAAAAAGTCCCACTTAGCCACATCCATACCTTAGCAGAGCCCTCTTTTTCTGTTAGAACCGATGCAGACCTGGTGGACAGCCAGACAGCAGCTTCTGATAGTGTCCCTGAGGAATCAGCCCATTCCTCATGGGTGATGATCTTCACTTCACTAATATTCTTGGGTTTGCATACTGCAATTGCTTTCTTCAGATCCAGCCAAATATGTTCCATTGGGTTCAAGTCAGGCAACTTTACTACTCCAGAATCTTACAGGATTTCTCCTGACACCAAGCTTATTGTCCTGCTAGAAGGTCCCGTGATGCCTAAGCTTAAGTTTTCTCACAGAACACATGTATTTATCTCCCAGCATCTCCTACTTGATTGAATCCAAAAAAGTCCCACTTAGCCACATCCATACCTCACTGTAGGCAGGTATTCTTTTCAGTATATGCTTCATTCTTCTTCCTCCAGACATACTGCTGATCCATAGGCCTGAAAAGTTTGAGTGTTGTTTCATCACCCCACAGAATAGAAGCCCAAAATGTCTGTGGCTTATATATATGGTTTTGAGTATATTGGAGCTGACTCTTCTTGTGCATTTGGGTCAGTAAAGGTGTATGTCTTGGATATCAGACATGAAGACCTTCAGCATTTATTTTTTGACTTAATGGAAAACTCAGTGTCTTTGTCAACAGATCTTGCTGCAGGTCTTTTGCAGTCACTTGAGAGTTTTTGACCACCTACCTCCTCGGGAGTCTGGTGGCAGCCGCTGATAGCATCCTCTTTCTACCATATGCAGGTAATGTATACAATGTTCCTTTAACTTTGATCTTATGAGCTTTGTTTCCAACAGCATTTCTAGGAACATTCAGTGACTTTGCAATCCTTTTGCATCTCTTCTCCTAACTTTTGGAACTACTGTCTTGACCTATTTCTAGTATGCAAGGAAACATAACAGTCAACAAAGTCCTAGTTATTGGATGTGTTTTACCTCAAGCACATCTGATGCAATTAGTGAAGCCCTTGATTAGTGGCATCAGGTGTGTTTGAGACAGCATCTGATTTGCAAAAGTGTTCTTTTATATGTGATTCTCTTGAGGGGGTTAAATCATTCTAAGACTGCAGTAGTCATTATAAGTGGCATTTTATTTTACTCGGATAGACCACTTGTTACAATAGTTGTGTTGCGATATTTAAGTTGTTCTTGTTTGATTGCTTTTTGTTAGCAGCAGAAAGTTTGCAAATTTAGCAAATAAACCTAGTTTGCATGGAGGTTGGATAATTTTGATTGTAAATGTAGATATTACAGTGGATATGCTGACAGCACCATCGGATCTTCTGCCTTTATACTCTGCAGGGGAACGTGGCCCCAATGACTTCAGTGAGGTATATGACTTGTGTGGGTTTTTAACATTGTATGAACTGAAGAAAGGGGGAGAAGGGTTACATGAGAAACATTATGTAATATTTAAATGAACTCAATAATCCATTTTCATTCCAGGGTAGAAGGCAATAAAATGTGAGTAAATGCTTTACATATGCACTGTGCAGTTGTAATGTTAATGTTATCCAAAATGTGCCAGCAGTTGACAGAGTGGGAAATGACTATCCCAAGAGAATGCTTAGGCAGATAAGATACTATACATGACACTATTTCTTATGTCACATACCTAACAGCAACTTTCTTGAATTATGTAGAACATTTTGGCAGTGCTATGTCATTGCTCTTTATGCTTGGAATCACATTAAATGGCCCATAACACATATTCCTACTCCACAATCTATTTTATAACATGTCCATACTTATTAAATTTGATTTTTTTTTTTACATTATGTTTTCCATTAGGCCCTTTTAAAACATGCCAGACAATAGTCTGTAATGTCTGTATGACAAATGAACTTATAGTGTAGACTTGTCTTGCTAAGCATAGCCACCCAATTACTTAAAATACATTGGTTTTCGTAGAGGTGAACATCAATTGAATGTTCCACCCTACTTGATGGTATGATGATTGTATGTACATGTGACATTGTACTGACTCTCATACAGTATCTTGCTTCTTTGTGAACTCGAAGTGCAATCCCCCTGCTGCTGATAGTTTATTAGTCAAACATTCCAGCCCATGCTTTACAAGAAAGCTTTAAGTGAATGCAGATGGGGTTTTAGAAGTCACAGCACTGACGTGTATCCAAATAGTTGTCCTCATATTTAAAATTTCACCTCATTTATCGGGTTTGGTTTAACCCTGCTAAAGTCAGTCCTCCACCCTGAAGCCTGTAATGTCCATCTGGGATGGAAAGTCTACAATAAATCAAACAGAGCTATTGCCTGTACATCAAATATTTGCCAAAAATAGTGTGAGAGAAACTGACATTTCAAGCAAAACAGTTTATGAGGCTTGCTTTTGTTCATTGAGATAAATGTGTATTCTTAGATTATTAAATTAATGTTATTTCCTGTGTTAGATTGATAAAGTGACATGAAAACTATTTTATGCAGTGATCCTCACCTAATTTTACCATATGCCTAGTGATTTCTAAACTATGCAGATTTCTGCTGATAAGCATTCTCTCGAAGGAATTGTCCAAAAAAGGCACTTTAATATCTATTCTGTTTCATGTTATCCCTTAGCTGCTGCTGGTATCTCATGGGTAAATATTGAATCATTAATTTAGGCATAAACAATTTGAGTATGTAATAATCAATATATTTTGGTTTATTTGTATTTACTTTTAAGCCCTTTTTTGCCTTGGTGGAAAGAACTGAAAGCAGAAACTTAATGGTTTCTAAGCAGTAGCCAACAACAAGTGCACAGTCAATGCACGGCCCGATAATGTGGCCATGTGAATGGGCACTTAGCAAGCATGCGGTTCCCTCTCTTGCATAAAGGAAGTAAGCAACAATGGGAATGACCAACTGCATGGTTCCTATATTCAAACTTGCCTTCCCATCTACGTAATGTAAGCATAGACTAGCAGATGCGTGATGGCTGGGAAACCCAATTTAACCACATGGCAGAGTACAGTTAATCAAAATCATGTGTTGAGAGTAGTGTCAAAAAAGAGAAAGTTGAAAGGAGGTGGAGCTTACCCTGATGAGGTTCCAGTGAGGAAAACAGTAGCTGTTTTCTTCAGTAGATGGTATCCTTGGTGTAGGGTAGAAAAAGCTGTGTGCATTAAATTTCCGGTGCTGCCAATTCAGTAACTGTGCAACTTAAAAAGGTTGACCACTTCAATAGTAATGGAGAAAAAAAAAAGAACAAAACTGATGCAATGGCGCAACCTTTTCTAGACATACGTGCATATGCTTGAATTTTCAAATATCAAAAGATGTACCATATATACTCGAGTAAAAGCCTAGTTTTTCAGCACATTTTTTTATGCTGAAAAAGCCCCCTCGGCTTATACTCGAGTGAGGTAAAAAAAACAACTCCCCGGCGGTACGACAAGCTGCTTGAGAATTCTCCCCACTGTCATCTCCCTGCTCAACTTTGAATTCCCCCCGCCGTCAGTGCTGTATAGGTAAGCACTGTGATTGGATCGAGCGCCAGCCAATCACAGCCGGCGCTCCATAAACCAATCCCAGTTATTCAGTGGATGACATCACTTAATGGCTGTGATTGGTTTATCAAGCGCCGGCTGTGATTGGCTGGCACTCGATCCAATCACAGCGCTGACGGAGGAGAATTCAAAGCCGAGCAGGGAGATGACAGCGAGAGAATTCTCAAGCAGTTTGCCGCATCGCCGGGAAGACCATCGCGCCGGGACACAGACGCCGGCTGGGAGGTGAGTATTGCATTTTTTCTTTACCTAGTATAGCTTGGCTTATACTTGAGTCAATAAGTTTTACTATTTTTTTGTGGTAAAACTTATTGACTCGGCTTATACTCGGGTTGGCTAATACTCGAGTATATACGGTACTTTTATTTTTGGCTTTTACCATATAAAAATACATCTTCTTTTGGTATTTGAAAATTCGAGCATGTGCACGTCTATTTAGAAAAGGTTGCGCCATCCCATCAGTTCTTTCTTCTTTTTTCTCCATAACTATCAAAATCATGTGTATAATTTATGTATCAAAATAAGGATGAATCTCATCTCCGTAACAGTACATTCTGAACTTGAATGCCACAAAATGCTAAGCTTACCACAGATCCTTATGTTTATGTAATGTGGCTGTTAGTGTAGCTCGGATGCAACAAATATAAAGCATACGTCTTCCAAAAGTAAAGTATTATGTCAATTTAATGAAGTACTGTTTTATCTTGGCCTTCATTGCCAAGGAGTTATTTTTGAGTTTATGTAATGGAAGTTGCAAATTTCATCCAGGAAATTGCTAATCTGTTGTCAAGTTAAATATCCTGAGATTATCATCAATGAACAAGAATGAATATTACAAACAAGTTCAAGTTCTAGTATTCTGAAAGAACATACCAGAAGAACAAAGTAACATGAATACCTTTCAATACTCAATACTTGCACAAAGGTTACAAACAGTTTTTGACCTGTTCACTTAAGATGAAATCTTAAAAGGGACACAGTCGTCAACTTTGAGCCCCATAAACTGCATTATGAGGTTCAAAGGTGAGGAACAGGGAGTCCAGGGAGCTGCATTTCATACTCACTGTGCATCCTGTTCTAGCACTGTGTCCCTGTTAAGTTGGTGCATGCTAGCAACTTGATTCTTTCTGCGCGCATCTCCCTTTCATTCTTATGGGAGGTGTACATGTAGAAGGAGTCAAGCTGCTGACACGCACCAACTTACTATGCTGGAACAGGGCTCTCGAAGAGTATGAAACACAGCTACCCGTTCCCTCACCTTTGAGCCCCATTACGTAGTTTATGGGACTCAAAGGGGATGACACATTCCCTTTAAATCTTGTGAATGACTTACTTGATCGCGTTCCAGGAGTAGCTTTTCTGAGCTAGATTTGGGAGCCATGGTTGAACAGCCAAACAACTGTTAAAGTGTCACATCCGAGCGGCACAAGAGCACTACGCTCAGCACGGGCATAGGGTGACGTTCACACTTAATGCAGTTGTAGTACAGTGAGCACCACTCCAGGAAGATGAAAGCCTGTATGTCTCGTCCGTGCGACACAAGAGCAGCATGCTCAGCATGGGCACAGAGTGATGTACACACTGATGGTAATAGTAGTACACCACGCAATGCTTGACAGTGAGCACCACTCTAGGAAGATAGAAGCCTGCCTGAAAGCAGAGTAATTGTCCTGATAAGGACAGCCCCACTGTCTTCTTCCTGGTCCCTGACTATCCTTATAGGAACCCCTGGAGAGATGAACTGACACCACAAAGCAAGAAAATAAAGATAACAAAAATACAACTGACAGGATACAGCAACACTTATCTGTTAAGTAGCTTATCACCCAGGCTAGAGGAACTCTAACACCAACCTCTCCTCTAGAGAACTGAATAAGCAGCAGGGAGTAAAGGGAAGGGTAAGAATATAAAGCTCTCTACACCTGAGGATTGGAAGAGCAACTAGAGAACCACACCCCAACTTTCTCCCAGGAATGACTAATAGTTAGCAGGCACCCATGCAGAAGAGAGAGACAGAAACCAGCAATCTCTGCACAATGTGCGTTACCCCTTGTACTGCATAACAAGGTGACAGGTCTGAGCTTGCGTCGAGGCCACCATGCCACAATGCTGTTGGGACTGACAAGCCGCGACATAAAACAACATATAAAGACACCAATGTACATCACAAATAACTGTACAAAGCCTGTGATGACAGATAAATTAGGATCCAACGCAAACTCAGTTTTGGAGACCTGTACCAAAATATCACATACTATTGATAATACCAATGTCCTCTATGGTAGAGAACATTATAGTACAGTTTTTCTTGTTAAGAAAGATGGAAAATTGACTGCAAAAAAAGACCACATGGTTTATCTAGTCTTCCATTCCATAATTTTCTTTCTATTTCTCTCTTAGGATCGATATATCCCAGGCAGGTTTATATTCACTTACTGTTGATTTTCTTTTGTTCAGATTGTTGTTGTGGAGAAGTTCAAGCCCAGGAGAAAGTCAGTCAGCGCATAGCGAACAGATTTCCGTCACAGCAAGAACATAATGATGAGCAGCTAAAGCAGTAAAATGGCAAATATTAGGTAACTGTCTCATTTTTTTGTTCTTGTTGAAAAAACAAAATTATTTACAACTCATACTGCCCTAGATACCAAGCCTGAATATGCCCAATTACAGACCCATTTATACCAGGCAATTATCATGATGATTTGTCAGTGTTAACAAAGGAAGATATCAACATTACAACTACTGTTTATCGTGAATTATAATGCTGGAAAAATAATGGTGCCAGGATTAATTAATATAAATGGCAGTCATAGTGACATTTACACAAGGCATTACTGTCTAGTACACAGACAAGTCCTGGTGTTCAGTGGTTTGGACTGTGCTCCATCTGGTTATACAGAGCATACTATGCTGTACCAAAATATGAAATCTGTATTTATAAATCAGCCCTGTCCCCAAATATTAAATATAGTGACTAAATAATATGCCCATACTGGATAACTTCCCCAATACCATGACTGCATTATACCACAATACCATATATGGATAATACAACCATACCATGACTGGATAACAGTACTAAAACATGAGTAGATAACTTCCCCATACTGTGAATGCATAATGTTCCCATGCTGTTGCTGGATGATACCCCTTTACTGTAAATGGATAGCATTACCCTACTATAACTGCATAGCACTGCCATACTCTAACTGGATAACACCACCATGCTGTTGCTGTATGTAAAACATTATGAGAATTCTGAAATTACCACCATACTGTAAGTGAATATTACCAATATACTGAGGCTATGACCCCTCCTCCTATATACTATGACCCCCCCACATATATACTATCCCCTTTGTCCCCCTCTGATGTAATATGACCCCATGTATCCCTCTCTATATTCTATGATCCCCCTCCTATGCATGACCCTTTCTTCCTGTATACTATGATTCTCTTTGCCCCAACTCACATATACTGTACCCCCCTCATGTCCCATTCCTATAGACTGTGACTCCCTGTGCTCGCACTTCTATGTGGAGACACGCCCCATTGACAAGGTAAATGGCATCATCCAGTTGTTATTTTACAGTATTTATACATTTTTAGAACTAATGGAGGAATGGTGCAAAACTAAGTTCTAAGAAAGTAATAACGCAGAATTGCAGTGTTTGCTTATTTAAGGGGTTGTCTGGGTACTTGACAACATTGATGCTATAGCTACAATATCACCGCCTTTTCTCCTGGGATCGGCACTCACATCCTGGGTGCTATGATGTCATGTAGAATGGCGATGTTGCAGTGGTCAGGTGACATCCACTGATGTCATCTTCCACAATTATCACGAAGACGACAGTGGAGCGACAGCGCTGGATCGCCATGGCAGATGATGGTAAATACTGCTCTTTTCGTTATTTTAACCTCTTAACAACACAAAACGTATATTTACGCCATGGCGGCATAGGGTTTGTGTGGGGCGGAATCTTTGGCAGCTGACACCCGCCCGTAAAACAGTCATGATCAGCATGAACACTGATCGACCTGTTAATGCTTAAAATGCCACTGTCAGTTCAGTCAGTTCAGCATTTAAATATGCTGGTCTGTCTTCAGGTGTCCCAAATGACCCCTCGACGATAATTTACAAGGTGCTGTTTGGTTGCCATGGCAGCTTGGGGTCTTCTGAAGATAGACTGTCTATTAAAATGCGATATAATGCAATACTATGGTATTGTATTATACGCTAAGAGCGATCAAAGTTCAAGTCCCCTATGGGGACTACAAAAAAATGTAAAAGGAGTTAAAAAGTTTTATTAATTAAAAACAAAAAGGTAGTACAATTTAAAGAAAAACTTTTTGTCATACTTGTAATTAAAAAATCAAAACAAAAAATCTAGAAACATATTTGGTATTGCCGCATCTGTAAAAGTCAAATCTATTAAAGTAATGCATTATTTATCAAACATGGTCCACATTGTCAGAAAAAAAAAATACACAACACCAGAATTGCGCTTTTTAGGGTCACCCCGACTTTAAGAACAAGACTGAATGAAAAGTAATAAAAAAGTCATATGTACTTCAAAATGGTACCAATAGAAACTACAGGACATCCAGCTATAAACAAGCCCCCACATGACTATGTCAATGGAAAAATAAAAAGGTTATGGCGGTCTGAAGATGGCGGCAGAAAATAGTTTTATGTTTTTCCAAAGATATTTTACTTTTTTTTAAAAAAAACCATACATTTTGTATTGTAAAAAAAAACATACATTTTGTATTGTAGTAATCGCACTGACCCACAAAATAAAGATAATACGTCATTTTTGTAGCAGTGTGTATGCTTAAAAAATGAGACCTCCCCAAAAAATGGCAGAATTGTGTTTCCGTTAAATTTCATTCCAATTAGACATTTTTTTAAAGATTTTTAAAATCTTTATTAGTATCAGTATGTGGTACATTACATGGTACCATTGAAAAAATAAAAATTGCCCTTCAAAAAACAAGCTCTCAGACAGCGATGTTGATGGAAAAATAAGAGTTACGAGTTTTTGAAAGTGGAGATATGAAACCAAAATTTGAAATGGAAAAAAGGGCCGCATACTTAAGGGGTTAAGACAGAGCTATAGCAGCAATGCTGTCTGGTAACCGGACAACCCCTTTAATGACCTGCATTCAAATGAAATATATCAGATCACAGATAAATTGATATGCATGGCCAGCTTTACGGTGCATCTACCTTGTGAATACTTAGGCCTCGTTCAGACGAGCGTGTTTTCGCGCGCAAATACGCGCGAACAAAACTGCGCGCCTATTTAAAACCATGGAGTTCCTATGAAGTGTTCACATGGGCATGTTTTTACTGCGTGCGAACGCACGCAGCAATGAAGAAAGGACATGCGTGCCAGTTTGGTCCGTACTGCGCTGCTCTTAGCGTTGGCTCCTATGGGACACAATGCGCGTGAGTCCGCTCGTGTGAACGACCCAATAGACAGCAATGTAAATTTTTTTTTTTTTTATGCTAAAGCTAAATGCTTTTGTGTCTTTCCCTTGGCATAAAGCACTCCATGTTGTATTCCGGATGTGTTTGGTTGTAAACACCAATAAACGATGTGCAGTCTGTTATATAAAGGAAGAAACTTAGTAATCCAAAGTTCGCTGGGGCGCGAAAAATCGTGTGTCTCACAACTATCAATACTTTAAAATACTGGCGCCGTGTATATTGGCTGGGATGCTGATACAGCTCAAGGTATGAAGCACATCTACATGCGCTCCATGCAGCCACATCACATTTGCTAACACGCATAAGTAAAGCATGGACCTTCGTTCACGCGCATTTTTGCGCGCACGTTTACACGCGCAAATGTACGCACAAATTAACGCATACGCATACGCTCGTCTGAACACACCCTTAGGCCTTAGTCAGACGGGCGTTTATTCGCGCGATTTGCGCATGCATCCAGCGATTTTTTAAAACCATTGCTTTGCAATGGTATCGGACACATGAGCGCTTTTTATGTGCTCGTCCGATAAATTATAGAACAGAAATCGCAGATCGCACCTATCTGCGATCTGCGATTCCCATTCTCTTCTCTATATGCGCTCAATGGGGCCGGCGGCAGCGCCGACCCCATTGAGAACATATAGAAGACAAATCATTCTTCTCTGCCACAGCTGTGGCAGAGAAGAACGATGTTTGCCCATTGAATTCAATGGAGCCGGCAATACAGCCGGCTCCATTGAAAGCAATGGGCTGCCGGCGAGCGCAGGATGAATTGTCGGGAAGGGCTTAAATATATAAGGCCTCAGTGCAGGGACCAATCTGATTGGTCCCGCTGAGCCAATGAGAGGCAGCAGTCACTCACCCATTCGTAAATTCATGAATGGGTGTGTGAGTGAGATCTGCCTCTGATTGGTCAGGCTGTGACCAATTAGAGGCAGCTCATTCAGCAGGCGGGGATTTTAAAGCCCCGGCTGCTGAATACTATAGAGAAGCAGTTCAGGAGAACTGCCGGCGGCCGCCGCTGAACTCCGGCTGCAGCGGAAAGGTGAGTATACATTTTTTTTATTTTTACACATTTCTGGATGAATTGCAGGGAAGAGCTTATATATTTAAGCCCTTCCCGACAAGTCATCCCTCGCTCGCCCGCAGCGCATTGCTTTCAATAGAGCCGGCTGTATTGCCGGCTCCATTGAATTCAATGCGCTGGACAGCTCCGGCCCGTTTCTAATGAAACGCGGCTAAGAGCAGATTTTTCGGGCGATTTTTTGGCCCTAGTCACTCGATTTGTGGATGCGCATCCGTCATGCGATCCGCAAATCGCGCGAAAAAACGCCCGTGTGACTAAGGCCTTATGTTGTATCCAAAACTCCTACTGTAGATCAGCAGTCTGCAATCTCTCTTTCTAGTGGTTACAAAACTCTAATAACTTCCCCCTACAAACACAGGCTACTGCTGCAGAGTCATGTAAGTATAACATTTGGCAGGATGGAAAACACCGATGAAGGATCTTGTAAATATAAACCATTGGGATTTAATACAGGGTGGGTCATAGAAAATTAGCCAGGCACCACACTCTTATGAAAGCAGCCTAAAAGAAAATGTGTCTTTGTTGGCTATAACAACCAATCACAGTGCAGCTTTTATTTCACCTGAGCAGATTTCATGAGTGTGGTGCCCTCTACTTCTCTGTGGCCCACTATGTATAATATGGCCGTTCAATATTTTTGAAAGAGCTTTACCTTCTTTATATTTTTCTTCATAATTATGTAGTTACTGAAGTCTACATGCATATTCCATAATTTTATTACTATTAATACTACTACTACTACTACAGCAGAAGTACAGGGCATTTCACTCAAAGTACAACCCAGTAATTTTGCAATATTTCTATTCATAACAATGATATCTCTCAAGAGTGAATACTGACGCCTATCTTGGTTCACAGCTCTGCCTCCTCCTTGCTCTCGATGTCGGAGTCCCTCAGGGCTCAGTTCTTGGATCTATATTGCCCCAATCAGATGCACCATCTGCAGTTTCAGCCTCCAATATCATCTCTACACCGATGATACCCAGTTATACACCTCTTCCCGTGACATCTCAGCACCATTTCTCCAAAACATCTCTGACTGCCTGTCCACTGTTTCTAACACCATGTCCTCCTTCTTTCTCAAACTTAACCTCTCAAAAACTGACCTTCTTGTCTTTCTGCCCTCCGCCAGCCGACCTCAGACCAACATTTCCATTTCAGTGTGTGGCACCATCATAACCCCCAAACAGCATGCCCACTGTCTTGGGGTCACACAGGATTCTGACCTCTCCTTTACCCCCCATATCCAATCCCTGGCCTGAACATACAACCTGCACCTGAGTAACATTGCAAAAATCCAGCCATTTTCCACCACAGACATGCTAAAGACACTTGTTGTCGCCCTCATCCACTCTTGGCTTGACTACTGCAATTCACTGCTTATCAGCCTACCCTGCACCAGACTCTCCCTTCTCCAATCTATATAAAATGCGGCAGCTAGACTTATCTTCCTACCAGGCCGCTTCTCCAATGCCTATCCACCATAGAACTCAATTCAAACTACTCACTCTTACCCACACAGCTCTCCATAGCACTCTGCCACCATACATTGCTTCCCTCCTTTCCATACATCACCCTACCTGTGCACTCCATTCTGCTAACTTACTCAGACTAAATGCCTCTCTAATACCAACCTCTTATGCATGCCTGCAACACCATTCCAGAGCTGCACCTGTCCTCTGGAACGCACTACCACAAAATTTCAGAACAATCCCTGATGCACTGAACTTCAGGCGTGCATTAAAAACTCACCTTTTCAAAGAAGTTTACGAAATCACCTGAAAAAATCCCCCCTCACTGCCTACAACATGCCCTCTGCCCCTCCCATCACACGTCTAGACTATTGTCTACCTATGGCACCCTACACTCTCTACTTTGCCTACCATGTATACCCCCATTCCCTGTACTTCCTGCACCACATCCTCCTTGTTATACGTACATTTGTTGGGGCATGTACCCCCCTATTGTTCCCTATAAACCTGAAAACTATATATAACTGTTGTTTCCTAATAATTTGATCACTACATGTAACTGTTGTACTGCCTGTGCCCCGCTGTGTTCTAAAAGCACTGCGGAATAAGCTGGCACTATACAAATAAAGAATATTATTATTATTATTACAGAAGATGTTGTAAATGGCCACCACTGGAATCTAAGCATTTCTGAACCCAGTGTTCTATGTTGTCGAACGTGTACTGCATTGATTGCAGGAATTTAATGTCTAATTTTATTATTCAGTGCAGCAATGGTGTGGACTTTTTTGGGCAATACTTTACCTGTTAAGTGGCCTCACAGGAAAAAGTCTGCTGCTGTAAGGTCCAGTGATGTCGGTGGCCACAAACATGGTCACATCTTGCTGTAACAATTATTTGGTGGCACCCAATCATCTAACTGGATCACAAATTCTGTGACTATTGACAGGTAACATTCAATGTTGATGGAGCCATTGAAGAAGATAGTGTTGATTATGCAGCAGTAAGTCAATGTCCACCACACACCAACTTTTATGAGATGTAGAGCTTTTTTGCAAATTTCATGTAGGTTTGCATGGCTTCACAAAGATATTAGTGCAAATATATCTATTTGGAATATGATATGCTTCTGGGTTCCAAATTCAGTTAGAGGATAGCCAAGCCTAGGAAATTGCTTTCACCACAACACAAATAGACGTGATCAAAAGTTATCTATTTATTGATTGACAGGCAGCAGTTTTTATAGAGGCACATGTTTCAATTACAATAATTCAAATTTATTATAATTCACTTATTACAATTGGTTGATAAAACAAACACAATATGAATATGCAAGATAAGGAATTTAACATCTAAAATGGCAGACAAACGCAGTACAGGTGCAGTAGAATCATACATGATTAGCTTCTCAGAACACAAAGGTGCAGTAATGGTAAACAATAAGTTGATTAGAGAGAATATTTTGGAACATACGTGAACAGCGAGAAACATGTCATAGAATCATAGAATGGTAAAGTTGGAAAGGACCTCCAGGGTCATCGGGTCCAACCCCCTGCTCAGTGCAGGATTCACTAAATCATCCCAGACAGATATTTGTCTAGCCTCAGTTTGAAGACACCTTCCGTGGTAACCTGTTTCACTAATTAATCACGCTCACTGTCAGAAAGTTTTTTCTAATATCTAAACAGTGTCTCCTCACTTTCAGTTTCATCTCATTGCTTCTAGTCTTTCCTTGTGCAAATGAGAATAGGGCTAATTCCTCTGCACTGTGACAGCCCTTCAGATATTTGTAGACAGCTATTCAGTCTCCTCTCAGCTTTTTTTTTGCAGGCTAAGCATTCTCATATCTTTTAACCATTTCTCATAGGACATGATCTGCAGACCGTTCACCATTAAGGGATTGATAGCTGTCTACAAATATCTGACATCCCTTCAGGCTGTTTTGTTCCTTAAAGGGGTTGTCCGGCCATAAACATTAGATCTCATTACTTCTGTTTGCCCATTTCCATGCACTTTGTAATATATATTGTGCATGGTAAATGAGGCAAACAGAAGTTATTGACTTACCTGTAGGGGTGCCCCCCCCCTGTGTTGCTCCTCGGTCGTCCCTGGTTACGACAAGAAATCTTCTTTTCTTGTCGGGCCGGCTCCAGGTCTTGACGGGACGTCGGGGACGCGCTTCTCACTTCTGCTCTCTACTGCGCATGTGCAGTAGAGCTTCAGCTGCTGGGAAGCTCTCCTATGCCTGCAGGGGACGCTCGGCTGCTGGCATCTGTAAGGTAAGTGGACGGCCGGGCTCTCGCAGGGGGGGTGGAGGGGGGTGCTGCTGGTGGTGGCCGGGCTGTCAGGAGTCCGGGGGGGGGGGGTCGCTGGTGTTGGCAGGGCTGTCAGAAGTCCGGGGGGGGGGGGGGAGGGGGGTGTCGCTGGTGTCGGCCGGGCTGTCAGAAGTCCGGGGGGGAAGGAGGGGGGGGCATATGTGTGTGTGTAGGGCATGCTTGGTGCTACTTTCACTTTCAATAGCCGACGATCGTCGGCTATTGAAAGTGCTGCTAGAGATCACGATCTGCTCCTACAGCTCTGACAGGTGTAGCAGGAGATTTCTTCATTTCCCTAGTGTCCTGCTGTCCCAGTGTCCAGTGATGAGGGGACACTGTTGGGAGATGAAGGAATCTACTGCTGCACCTGTCAGAGCTGTAGGAGCAGATCGCACTGCTCTCCCTGCTCTCTCATTACTTTGAATGGCCGGCTGCTGGCTCCATTCAAAGCAGTGAAGCGTGCATGATGCCGGTCCTCCAGTCATGTGACCGGTGTCATCGGGAGCGCGCACTGAGGAGAGAGAGGCAGCAGTGCATCATGGGAACTACCCAGTGGCGCCATCTTTGAAATACCCTTCAGGCAAACTTTATAAGGGGAAGAAAAGGAATAAAAAGGTGAGGAAAATATTGTTTTTCATGGTTAAAGCTGTAGTGTGTGATGCTTCTCCTCTACAGGGCATTCATGGGGGAAAAAAAATCAGTTTTGCCGGCGGACAACCCCTTTAAGGACCAGACACTTTTTAGGGATTTTTACCCATGTGGTAGTTTTAGTGCCCTATTGTTTTTCTTTAGCTACCAAAATTATTTTTGCTGCATATTTTTTGAGACATATAGGGCTATTTCTTTAAATATCTTTTTCAATGACTTTTAAAAAAAGTTTTTTAGTTTTATTGGGGATATAAAGCTAAAAAAAATATATTTTTTAACATTAATAATTATTTTTTTAAAATTAGTATATTTACCCTAAAATAAAGTATGGGAAACGGTTCCTAATTTTGTTTTGGATGTTTTGATACATAATATGTATGGTTTTGGTTTGCAGGTCGCATATAATGACGGTTTTGGTTGGCGTCGGCTTTGGGTTATTTTCTTTTTTATGTATATATTGTTTTATTCTGTAATTTTGTTTTACTTATTTATGTAATTCTTTTTACTATCTATGTTTTATTATTTAAGACCTCTGGTGAACAGTCACATGGTTTTTTTTTTATATGACATTTTTCCACTGTAGCTGAGGCATCCATAGGACCCTCAGTTACAGGGGAAAAAATCCCTTGTAGAGACATTAATCAATGGCAGAGCTGATCAGGGTCTCCGGGGACCCTGTAGCTCTGTTGTGCCACAGGTCACCAGGTGGTCACTGACTGCCGGCTCACACAGTGAAAGAAAGAATTCCATTTTCACTTTTTAGTACATCATGTTCATTGAGCGATGTGTACTAAATAAAGGAGGAGGCAGAAAGGGTTAAAACTAGAGATGAGCGAGCACACTCGTCCAAGCTAGATGCTCGTTCGAGCATTAGGGTACTCGAGATGCTCGTTACTCGAGACAAACACCACGCGGTACTCGAGTCAATTGCATTTCCTTCCCCGCATGTTTAGCGCCATTTTCTAGCCAATAAACATGCAGGGAAGGCATTACCACTTCCTGTTGTGACGTGCCAGCCCTCTCCCCCTCCACAGTAGTGAGTGGCTGGGCCGATCAGGTGACCGCCGAGTACTTAAACTGGTCCTGACCGCGGCTCGCCTCAGACACATGCTGGCAGAGGCTAGGAAAAGTGCTGCTGCTTATACAAGGATAGTGTTCGCGTAGGATCCTGTCTTCAAGAACCCCAACGGTCCTTCTTAGGGCTACTCCTCATCGTGTGCATTACTGTTGTGGCAGGCTGGGAGCAGGGCTGCACCAATTTTTTTTAAAAAACATCTCAGGCTGTGCAGGCCATTTCAGCTATAGCGTTCTCAGTCTGCAGTATATTACGCAGAGTTTAGAGACAGAGCTGCCTATATAGGGAAAGTTTTACAGGACTCCTGATCCTCTGTGCAAGAACCCCAACAGTCCTTATTAGAGCTACATCTCACTGTGTGCATTATAGTTGTGGCTGGCTGGGAGCAGTAGTGCACCAACTTTTGTATTACGCATCTAGGCCTGTTCCCAGCCTTTCAGTAATAGCGTTCTCAGCCTGCAGTGTTGTACAACCAGCTCTCACCGTGAAACTGCACTCTAAAATTTCCTAGCCTACTGCAAAGTAGTTCAGTTATACCGTTCTGTGTGTGCAGTGCATAACGCAGAGTTTAGGGACGAAGCTGCTTCTATAGGGAAAGTTATACAGTCCTGATCCTCCGTGCAAGAACCCAAACGGTCCTTCTTAGGGCTACATCTCACCGTGTGCTTTACAGTTGTGGCTGACTGGGAGCAGTAGTGCACCAACTTTTGTATTACGCATCTAGGCCTGTCCCCAGCATTTCCGTAATAGCGTTCTCAGCCTGCAGTGCTGTACAACCATCTCTCACCGTGAAACTGCACTCTAAAATTTCCTAGCCTACCGCAAAGTAGTTCAGTTATACCGTTCTGTGTGTGCTGTGCATAATGCAGAGTTTAGGGACACAGCGACTTTTATAGAGAAAGTTTTACAGGACTCCGGATCCTCTGTGCAAGAACCCCAACGGTCCTTCTTAGGGCTACATCTCACCGTGTGCGTTATAGTTGTGGCTGGCTTGGAGCAGTAGTGCAGCAACTTTTGTATTACGCATCTAGGCCTGTTCCTAGCCTTGCAGTTATAGTGTTCTGAGACATGCAGTGCCGTACAATGAGCTCTCACCGTGAAACTGCACTCTAAAATTTTCCTACCCTACTTTTGCTACAGAAATGCTACACTTTTCGCCTATGCTCTTGCTATAGAAATGTTACTGGGGTCCGCCTATACTCTTGCTACAGAAATGTTACTGGGGACTGCCTATACAGTTTCCACTGAATGGTTTGAGGAGTTTGCCTATACTCTTGCTACAGAAATGTTACCGGGGTTCGCCTATACTTTTGCTACAGAAATGTTACAGGGGTCTGCCTATGCTGTGGGTGAACAAAGACTTCCCATAGGGGTGCTTTACCTAATTGACACAAATACACTGACTGACTTGGGCAGAAATGTGGGCCGAGGCCGAGGTCCTTGGCGGGGTGAAACTCTGCCATGTTTGGGCACTCTGATTTCTTCCTGTATAATACCATCTTTGTGCACCGACAGCATAGGCAAGCCCAAGGAACTCAAAGACTTCCCATTGCGGTGTTGAGCTATCTGACATCTACAAAAAATGAATTGTGTGGGGGACACATGGATTTCCCATTGCTATGTAACTCGCGGCACCTTGGGTCACACAAGGTGGAGGCCGGGATCGAGCCTGACCCAGGGTCCGCTCATGTACTTCCCACACAGAGTATTGCGGGTCCTACCTCGGTCATGGTTTCTCGGCCTTTTTATGCCACCTCCTCTTCCTGCTTGGGGATTGGGGATCAGCGCTGGGCAACATGTATATTCTCTCGTGTTACCCCAGTTATCTGAGACACTGGTTTGGGCCAAACAAAAGGAGCGTTACTGCAATAATGTGACGTTCACAGCTGCACTAGCATCCGAGTCCGCTTTATGCCCACGATTACTGAGGGTGTGAGCCGAGGTTGAGGTCCTTGGCAGGGTGAAACTGCCTTGTTTGGATGCTCTGATTTCTTTATGTGTAATACTTTCCTTGGATTCCAGGGGCTCGCCTATGCTGTGGGTGCACAAAGACTTCCCATTGCATTGTTTTACCTGTCTGGCACAAATACACTGACTGACTAGGGTAGAAATGTGAGCTGAGGCTGACGCCCTTAGCAAGGTGAAACTCTACCATGTTTGTGCACTCTGATTTCCTCATGTGTAATACCATGTTGAGTTTCTTGGCCTCGCCTATGCTGTGGGTGCACAAAGACTTCCCATTGCGTTGTTTTACCTGTCTGGCACAAATACACTGACTGACTTGAGCAGAAATGTGGGCCGAGGCCGAGGTCCTTGGCAGGATGAAACTCTGCCATGTTTGGGCACTCTGATTTCTTCCTGTGTAATACCATCTTTGTGCACTGACAGCATATGTGAGCCCAAGGAACTCAAAGACTTCCCATTGCGGTGTTGAGCTACCTGACACCTACACAGAATGAATTGTGTGGGGACACATCGATTTCCCATTGCTATGTAACTCGCGGCACCTTGGGTCACACAAGGTGGAGGCGGGAACCAAGCCTGACCCTGGGCTCGTTCACGTGCTTCCCACACAGAGTATTGCTGCATTGTGGAGATGTGTAGAAGTGCTGGCACCTGAGTCACCTCTATGCCCACGTTTGCGGCTCCTGACAATTTTGTGTCGGAGGTGGCACGGGTTTGGAATGATTATCATACGTCAATTTATAATCAATTGTCAACAGCATTGGGGGCTATCGCCCACACTTTCAAAGAGGGTCACTGCCTAGCCCTGCCAACCCTCTGCAGTGTGTGCCTCCAGTTCCTCCTCATCCATTACGCACCTATAAATAGACATGAGGGTGGTGTGGCTACGAAGCAAGTGTGTGGCATGAGGCCAGCTGAACGCTGCGCAGTGAAAATTTTGTGTGCGCAGTGGATGCAGGATCGTGCAGGGGGGTTAGACAGCAATGCCAGCATGTAACCCAGGAAAAGAGGCAGCGGTGTCACCTGCAGGCAGTGATTGTACTTGGTTGCAGGTAGTGTGGTGCTTAGCTAAGATGTGCCAATGCGTGTGCCTTGCTAATGAGGGTTTGTCCCAAGTAAATTGTTAGGGGGGGTGACCGCCAGACTCTTGCCCCCATTTTGGCTTAATAGTGGGACCTGGTAGCCTTAGATGCAGCCATGCATGCTGCCCCTGCCCTTCCCTATCCGTTTCTGTGGTGTTTCCATGACTTTCTGATGTTTTCTGGTGTTTCACAAGTCATGACCTATGCGGAGCATCGGTCCCATACAAAAATGCTCGAGTCCCCCATTGACTTCAATGGGGTTCGTTACTCGAAACGAGCTCTTGAGCATTACGAAAAGTTCGACTCGAGTACCGAGTACCTAACCATTTTGGTGCTCGCTCATCTCTAGTTAAAACCCACTTTCGCTGCTCTTTTGGCTTATCAGCTGTGACTAAAAGCTGACAACCTCTCCTGTTTATGACTAATTGCAGAAGCAGGAGGCTTTAATCCCTGCTGTAATATTACATACGGTTGGGCTTTAAGTCCGGGACCAAGTGTCATATATTTACAGTGCTTGGTCATTATTGGGTTAAGTCTTCTCTCAGCCTTCTTTTTTGCAAGCTAAACATTCCCAGATCCTTTAACCGTTCCTCATAGGACGTGATTTGCAGACCGCTCACCATCTTGGTAACTTTTATCTGAACTTCCTTCAGTTTGTCTATGAGTTTTTTAAAGTGGGGTGCCCAGAACCGGGCACAGTATTCCAGATGAGGTCTGACTAAGGAAGAGTAGAGCGTGATAATTACCTCATGTGATCTAGACTCTATGCTTCTTTTAATACATCCCAGAATTGGGTTTGCCTTTTTGTCTGCTGCATTACATTGTTTACTCCTGTTAAGTCTATGATCTATTAGTATACCCAAGTATTTTTCACATGTGCTGCTGCTTTGCCCAATTCCTCCCATTCTGTATGTGTTTTTTTTTTTTCATTTTTCTTACCCAGATGTAGGACATTTCTCCATCTTAAATACCACTTTGTTAGTCGCCGCCAATGTTTAAGCTTTTCTAGATCTTTTTAAATACTCTCTCTCCCCTCCCTGGTGTTAGCTACCCCCCCTAGCTTTGTGTCATCAGCAAATTTGATCAGTTTACCATCAATTCCCTCCTCCAAATCATTTATAAAAATATTGAACAACACTGGGCCTAGGACAGAGCCTTGTAGTACCCCACTTGAAACATTCTTCCACTTAGATGTGTAGCCATTTATGACCACTCTTTGAGTACGATCACTCAGCCAGTTGTGAATCCAACTAACAGTTGCCTTGTCAATCCCATATTTGGTTATTTTTTCAATAAGTTTCATATGAGATACTTTGTCAAATGCTTTAATAAAGTCAAGATATACTATATCCACCGCATTTGCCTGATCAACCCAGTTGGTGATTCTGTCATAGAAGGAACTTAGATCATCTGGCATGACTTGTTTGTTACAAACGCATGCTGGCTCTGGTTAATTACTCCATTTTCATCCAAGTACTTGCATACATGCTGTTTAATAATTTGTTCAAAGATCTTTCCCGGTATAGAAGTCAGGCTCAGAAGCCAGTAGTTTCCTGAATTCACCTTCTTCCCTTTTTTGAAGATAGGGACAGCATTTGCCCTTTTCCAATCTTCTAGGACATCTCTTGTTCTCTGGAATTTTCAAAGATTATGGCAAATAGTTTAGCAATTACCTCTGCTGCTTCGTTTAGTATCCTAGGATGTAATTCATCTGGACCTTGAGACTTGAATTCATTTGAGTTAGCTAAGTGTTTCCTCACCATTTCTCTGCTTACAGATGGCCTGCACTCTTTTATTCCCCCAATAGCACAGGAAAGATCAGTTGATGTTCCATCTACTTTCTGAGAGAAAACAGATACAAAATAGGAATTTTGTAAGTTTAGCCTCCTCAACATCATTCTTAACCGATTCACCATTTTCATCTTGTAAGCATCCAATAGAATATTTGACTTTTCTTTTGCTTTTGACATACCCCCAAATCTTTTTTTTTATTGCTTTTGGCCTCTGTTGCAAGCCTCAATTCATTATTAGCTTTAGCTTTTCTGACGATTGCCCTACAGTTTCTGCAGACCATATTATATTCTTCTTTAGATATTCCCCCCCTCTTTCCATTTGATAAACATATTTTTCTTTGTATTTAACATGTGTGCATGTTCTGTGTTCATCCATCCTGCTCTTTTTAAATGCTTCCCAATTAGAGATGAGCGAGCACCAAAATGCTCGAGTGCTCGTTACTCGAGTCGAACTTTCAGTGATGCTCGAGAGTTCGTTTCGAGTAACGAACCCCATTGAAGTCAATGGGCGACTCGAGCATTTTTGTATATGACTGGTGCTCCGCTAAGGTTTTCATTTGTGAAAATCTTAGCAAATCACCAAAGTCATGTAAAAAACACAGAAATGGATAGGGCAGGCGAGGAGCAACATGCAGGGCTGCATTTCGGGCTCCGATGTCTCACTATTAAGCCACAATAGTGGCAAGAGTGAGACCCCCCCCCACTTTCAGCATAACGATCGTTCTCCTTTGCCACAGCTGTAACAGCTGTGGCAGAGAAGAACGACGTTAGCCCATTGAATTCAATGGAGCCGGCAATACAGCCGGCTCCATTGAAAGCAATGGGCTGCCAGCGAGTGCGGGATGAATTTTCGGGAAGGGCTTAAAAATATAAGCCCTTACCTGAAAAAGAAAGATTTTAGTGTAAAAAAGAATAAAAATGCAGGCATTCTCTTCAATAGAGCCGCTGCTGCTGCCAGCGACTCCATTGAAGACAATGGTCTGCTGGCACACCTGAATTCTTTTTCAGGGAAGGGCTTTACATATAAGCCATTCCCTGGAAATGAATTAAAAGTGATTTAAAAAACAAAAAAAATAGATACTCACCTCCCTTCAACTGTCGGGGCACAGCCCTGTCTTCTCCTGCTGTCCCCTGCACTGTGGTGCTGAACTGCTGTCATTCAGCTGAGAGCTGCGCTGAGCCAATCAGAGGCAGCATTCACTCACCCATTCATGAATTCATGAATGGGTGTGAGTGAAATCTGCCTCTGATTGGCTCAGCACTGAGCCAATCAGGGGCATGTCTGACTCACACCCCCCTTCACACCCATTGCCAGCTGGCCGCAGCTGAACTCCGTCTGCCGGGACCAGGTGAGTATATATATATATTTTTTATTTTTACACATTTCTGGATGAATTGCACGGAAGGGCTTATATATTTAAGCCCTTCCCGAAAATTCATCCCGCGCTCGCTGGCAGCCCATTGCTTTCAATGGAGCCGGCTGCATTGTCGGCTCCATTGAATTCAATGGGCTAACATCGTTCTGCCGGGACAAGGTGAGTATATATTTTTTTTTTTTACTTTTTACACATTTTAGGATGATTTTCAGGTAAGGGCTTATATTTTTAAGCCCTTCCCGAAAATTCATCCCGCGCTAGCCGGCAGCCCATTGCTTTCTATGGAGCCGGCTGTATTGCCGGCTCCATTGAATTCAATGGTCAGTGCTCGTTTAATCGAGACGAGCACCGCGTCGTGTTCGTCTCGAGTAACGAGCATCTCGAGCACCCTAATACTCGAACGAGCATCAAGCTCGGACGAGTATGCTCGCTCATCTCTATTCCCAATCTTCCTTCTTTTAGGGATTGTTAACGATTGTGCTTTGAGAATCTCATTTTGCAATATTTCCCAACCTTCTTGGACATTTCTGTCCTTAAGAACATCCAGCCATTGGAATCTTCCTACCCTTTTTCTGAGTTCATTAAAATCTGCTTTTTCTGAAATCCAACCTTGAGGTCTTAGTTTTCTCAGATCTTCCTCCCCTTTTTATCCGAAATTCAAGGATAGCATAATCACTGCCTCCTAAGGTCCCAGCCACCCTTACTTCCTCAACTAGTCCCTCCCTGTTGATAAGAATTAGGTCCAAGATAGCAGATTCCCTTGTTTTCTCTTCTACCTTTTGGAAGATAAAGTTGTCAGCAAGAGCTGATAAGAATTTGTTGGATCCATTACTTTTACCTGAGAGATTCTCAACAAATGTCTGGATAGTTCAAATCACCTATAATCACTATATCATTCTTTTTTTAAAGCTTGGCCATCTGATGTAGAAAGAGCTCATCAATATCTTTTGCTTGTCCAGGTAGCCTATAGTAAATGGCTACAATAGTGTTGCTTCTATTGTTCTCTATTTGTATTCTTAACCAAACAGTTTCTATAGAACTACCATGCTCTGAAGCTTGAATCTCTGTGGAGATTAATGTTTTCCTAACATACATCGCAATACCTCCTCCCCTTTTTTAATTTAGTTTCTTATAAATAACTTGTATCCTCCAAGCCTTGTATTCCAATGATGTGTATCATTCCACCAAATTTCCGTGATGTCTATGACATCATATTTCTCTTCCTGTATTAGGAGCTCCAATACTCCTTGTTTGTTTCCCATGCTTTGTGCATTTGTGTAAAAACATTTTAGTTTGTGATCGGTGTCTCTTGCTCCTCAACTTTCCTTCTGAATTTTTTGTCTGCGTTCTTTCTTTCCACTTCTAATAGCAAGGTTCTCAAATGTATGAATTAGCTGTATATTTTTACTTCCCTTCCCATATTGTTCCAGTTTAAAGCTCTCTTAATGAGTGAAGCAAGGCGTCCGCCAAATATATGCTTACCTGTTTTTGTAAGGTGCAACCCGTCTCTAGCAAGCAGTGCATCATATAAGTAATTCACTCCATGGTCTAGAAATGCAAATCTTTGCTGACTGCACCATCGAAGTAGCCAGTTGTTTAGCTCTAGAATCCTGTTCCATCTTCTTATTCCATGACTATCCACTGGGGGGATGGATGAGAAGACCACCTGTGCTCCTATTTCCTTCACCTTCTTTCCAAGCTCTTCAAAGTCTCTGCAGATAGTTGCAAGGTCCTTTTTTGCTGTAGCATTTGTTGCTACATGTATTACTAGTAATGGGTGGTATTCTATAGGACTGAAGAGTCTTGACAGCCTATCAGACACAATTTTGATTTGTGCACCTGGAAGACAGCACACCTCTTGTGTCAGACAGTGGCCTTTGTCCCTTAATAGTGAATCCCCCACAACCACCACTCTTTTCTTTTTTACAACAGCACTTCTTCTTTTTCTCCATTCAAGAGGAAAACTGTGTGATTACTGCACAGTTCTTTGTGTGTAGAGTAATTTCTTGCTGTATCGCTTTCTCCACTGCTCTGTTCTTTGTGGGTAGAGACATTTCTTGCTGTACCTCTTTCTCCTCTGCTCTGTTCTTTGTGGACAGAGTCATTTCTTGCTGTACCTCTTTCTCCTCTACTCTGTTCTTTGTGGGTAGAGCTATTTCTTGCTGTACCTCTTTCTCCTCTGCTCTCTTCTTTGTGGGTAGAGTCATTTCTTGCTGTACCTCTTTCTCCTCTACTCTGTTCTTTGTGGGTAGAGTCATTTCTTGCTGTACCTCTTTCTCCTCCGCTCTGTTCTTTGTGGGTAGAGTCATTTCTTGCTGTACGTCTTTCACCTCTGCTCTGTTCTTTGTGGGTAGAGTCATTTCTTGCTGTACATCTTTCTACTCTGCTCTGTTCTTTGTGGGTAGAGTAATTTCTTGCTGTACATCATTCTCCTCTGCTTTGTTCTTTGTTGGTAGAGTCATTTCTTGCTGTACCTCTTTCTCCTCTGCTTTGTTCTTTGTTGGTAGAGTCATTTCTTGCTGTACATCTTCCTACTCTGCTCTGTTTTTTGTGGGTAGAATCATTTCTTGCTGTACCTCTTTCTCCTTCTGCGCAGGAACCAGTACCAGGCCCCTCTGCGTAAGAACCTGGTACTCGTTCCCGAGCAGTATGGGTGCTGGCTGACTCCTGATCCTCCTTCTTTTTTGGGTCACATGCTTCCATTCCTCTGCTTCTGCAGCTACACTTCAACATTTTGAAGACTTTCTTCTACTTCTGTCAAGGAAATCCTCACCTTCCTTAATAAGTTTATGTCCCTTCCTTAATGTCATCCTGACCAGGGGGCCAGTCCGGATGCCTTTTCATTATCTTCTGGTAGCTCAGGGCCTCTGCTATTCACTCAAGGCCTTTTTGAACAACTATTTAATATCTGTAGTTTCTTATTTTAAAGAGAAAATGACAATGTATGAAAGATCATACAAGATGGCTACCGCATATAAAATGGAGTCATATTTATTTCACTAACAAGGGCATATGTACAATTGCACACTACTCAACACAATGTATTTACGCCATGAACAAAGTCTTTTTTGTGCTTGTATTGACTTATTTAACTATACCTTTTATGTGAACAGGGCATGTTCGTTCATGCGTGACAGTAAAACATGATCTGATTTAAATGGGTATTTATCCTTTTAGGTTAATGAGTACCAGGTGTGTTCTTTTTTCCCATATTGCAGCATATTGTGCATCTCCTTGTGCATTGCGTGTAAATTTGCACACCCCCTTAGAATTCTATGGGATCTTTGGTGCAAAAATGTAGAGAATGCTGCCTTTTTTTTCACGTGTGCATAATGCGCATGCAAAATAAGCAAAATGTGAGCAAGCCCATTGACCTCAATGGGTTCTATTTACTGCATATTGCACGTGCAGAAAAAGCATGCAATTATGCCTGTGTGAAGGAACCCTTAGTTGTTTCCCTAAGCCATGTGTTTTGACTATTTATGTGGCCACACAGATGTAAACCACATGATGTCCAACAGTTCTTGATGTTGGCCCAATTGTCACTGAACCCACTCCCCAACTCAGCATGCCTCACTATTTTAGGTGTCTGCAACTCTTGAACAACCACAACATAGTAGGGGTTCATCTTCAGTTGATTAGCACCTCTGACATGTTCCCAAAAACGTACCACTTTCTTATGATAAATGACAAACTGACACTGATGGGAAATGGAGTAAACGTACCTTCACATCCTGGACTGTGACCACTGGCATCTTCAACCAGACTCCCTGATGTGTACCCAACAATATTAAAAATATCTATTTAGGGGGGCATGGCCTAGCCTGAGGAGAAAGCAGTCGCATAACTAAAGAGCTCCTGTAACCGAGGACGGATATTCGGATCTACGCCGTTCTCTGAGCCTCCATCGCACTGCTCAACATCAGCATTAGCTGCTCCACAGGCCAGGGAACAAGAAGAAGGGTCTTGGGACCAATTCGGACAACTTAAAAGATCAGGGCCTACCTGCAGGGGTGCAGCCGGGACCTCGAGTCGGAGGCCGAGGCGGACCGGAAGTTCCGCGTCTTCACTGCTCCCACAAGGACTCCGCTTGCACTGCCGCCGGATCGGGCACCGTAACTCCACTAAATTAAGGTCGGTTAGGAGGGGGAGTGTGGTGCGCTGAACGCCGGGAATAGGACAGCGAAGCGGCGGCCCAGCCCGGACCCCCCAGCCCCCCCCTCTCCTCCCGAGTGCAAGAGAGCGGGAAGAGTTTATGCAGACAGACCTGCAGCAGTGATCCTGGGACTGATATATATGGAGTATCCTAACTCCTAGGACACAGATCAGGACACAGCATATAGCCTGAGGCGCTTGGGCACACAGTTACCCTCGGTGCAACACAGAGCGCCCCCCGCCGATCCTCGACCCCATACCATTAACACAGCAAGGAGAACTTTCCTATTCCCCCCTCCACTGGCACTTGGACTGAATAACTAGCTGCACAGTGAGAGGTTTCAGCCCAAAGAGACAGATCCTGGTGGGAGATTTTAGGCTCTGGACAGCAACACTGCAACCTTCAGTTTCTCAAGGACCTATTGCGACATAGGCTCAGCCTGAAGACTCCAAAACACCTATCTAGTAAAGTCCTAGATGCTTGCACACCACTTAATTGTTGCACCTTACCCCTCCTCTGACCCCCCACTCCTTCGCCACTAACAGAGAGGGGAGAGAGAGCACAAAAACTGACCAGAGCTTAACAAACGCAGACACAGCCTGAATTTTTTCCAGGTACTCCGAAGGGAGCACTGATCATCTTCATTCTCAGACCCCTTGGAACAGCCCCTTCTACCCGCGCCCCCCCTTCCTGCTTTCCCGCTCTCTATATAAAGAGAGCCTCCTACCAATTAACCCACACCTAACTGAAACAACAAAGGCTTAGCCTGAATTTTTTCTAGCATCAAAAGCTCGGTGTTGGAACTTTGCTATCTCAACAAGTCTCCACAACGAAACAGTGGTGGTGAGAGTGAAGGTGGGAAACCGGGCCCAGTAAGAGAATCCGCATAGAGGAGCTGTAAGGAAAATAGCCGAGCTCTTCTCCCCCACTTCATACCCAAAACAGCCTGCACGGACCACTCAAAGGCCGCTCTGTAACAACAGCTGGACCGACCTGTCTTCTTCACGGTAGAAGATCACGGCAGAGAACCCCTCGCAGATTACATCCATACAGGGACAGAAAGATCCTAAACTCCAACCGCTCTCAGGCACACCAACCCGAAAAAGGGAGCAATAGGAGCAGCCTATTAACCTCCAAAAGGCTAAGCGATCTGCACTGAGCAAATGGAAAACAACAGATCCCATACTGTTTGCCGGAACAGGACTCAAGGGCAAGTCAACCCGAAGAACAAACTCCGAACAGACCCAAGCAGGGGCCCAGCGCCAAGTTCCCAACGGCGGAAACCTGTCCGAGCTGCTCGCTCTAAGTATTCTCTGGGTACTGCAGTGTCCATCTTCTTGCCTCATTAGGCGGAGAACTGAGTCGCAGTCCCGCTAGGTACCCTCTCTGGACGCAAATATACGACTGAATACCTGCTATACCGGCCTAAATAATCTTTCTATAGGGACACACCCACAAAATGGCCCCTTGAACGGGCGGACTGAGCACTGGGCCCCGTCACACGAATAATCTTGCAGCCTACCCCAGTACCTAATGGGGAAAAACAGCAGAGATAAGAGCAGTGACTCAATCTGCACCCTGAGACCAACTAAAGGACAGCCTGACATGCAAAAGTTCTTCAGAGAAAGAGTCTCAAGATCTCCCCACCCTACGAGCAAAAAGTCACTGAATTTAACCACACCGACCTCAGCCGACTTAGAGAGAGAAGATATGGCATCTTCGGAGGGAGAAGAAAGCGAGCAACTCTCTAGAAGTTTTATGAGGGATCTGATCACTAACTCTCTAAGGCCAATCAGAGCAGATCTTTTGGAGATCAAAGAGGACATCAAATCCATTTGGGAAAAGGGTCGAAACCTCCTCATCAAACCTTATCAAGCACTCTACAGAACTGGCTCATCTGGTCCAAGAGCATCATCACCAACTAAACCGCACTTTGATTCTACAGGAAGACACCGAGAACCGCAACAGGCGGAACAACATTAGAATCAAAGGACTCCCAGAGTCGTGGGCGATAGAAGCTCTACCCAGAATCGCCTCCGAACTGTTTACCTTACTTCTGGGCCAAGAAAGAGCCTCATGCATCTCAATAGAATGCATCCACAGATCACTGAGACCTCCACCCTCAGGAACAGACCCCCTCAGGGATGTAATCTGTAAGCTCCTGGCATACCCGAACACACAAGCAGTACTGGAAGCCTCCAGGACCAAAAGAGAGCTGCAATACAACGGAGCCTCTATTCAATTCTACCAAGACCTCGCACCGACGACTCTGACGAAACGTCGCCTGATGAGACCTCTACTAGAAGCTCTCCAAGCGAAAAACATTAAATACTCTTGGCTCTACCCCTTCGGGCTGGGCATCAACCTGAAAGGTCGCAGACTAAACATCAGAGCACCAGAGGTCCTCCAGAATTGTTGGCAATTTCTAGAAATGGAGCCAATTGAAATTCCATCATGGCTCCTGCTACCAGACCTGCCTACACTCCCCTTGTTGCCCTCGGTCACGACTGAGCGGCAGTCAGGGTGCACTAAGTCACCCAGAGAGAAGATAAAGAAAAATAGAGAAAGCACCGCAGATGAGGACACTTGAGATGGAACAGGGCTGATTGCCCAGACGGAATAAACAATGAGAACTCTCAAGTGACTACTGACCTAAATAATTAACCTGTTGCACTGATTTATACTAACTTCTCTTTTCTGACTTTTGCTCATTTTTTCCTTCTGCCCTTTGTTCGCTCTACTCTTAATCTTGATTTAAAACATACAAGTGATGGGGCCCGTCCTCTCGGGCCACCCATAGTTCAAACAGTCCTCTATCAGCAAAAACCAGACCCGAGATCTTCCACCTAGCTGGAGGACCCCGGGGATCCAGTCTATACGGTCTTCCCATTACCCGGTGGGTAACGGGGCGATATTGCCGGTGATCATCTGGTGACCCAGTTGAACCCCGCTGGTCTTTTGACTTGCACTCCTCCTAACACCCATCCCCTTGGTGACCTTTCCTTCCCACCCCATTCACTACCTAGGCCCCCCCTCCCCCCTAATTTCTAGACGTACCTGCCCTGGGAGCGGCCGGTGGCTGGTGCCCGACGACCCCCGGTGCACTAGCGTACACCTGCTCCACTGAGCTGAGTAGAAAGTCGATACGTCACCCTCTCTCTCATTTGTTTAGATTTACAGGTCCGGCTCCTGACAAGTGACTCCGGGACTAACATGGCCTCGATCCGCCTCACGTCGTTCAACGCCCGGGGCCTCAACTCACCTCGCAAAAGGCACAGTGTTGCACACCTCCACAAGAAGTGTAAGACCAAAATCTTATTACTTCAAGAAACACACTTCAAAAAGAATAGACAGTTTCCTCTGTCAGGGCTGGGGTTCCAACAATACTACCACAACACACTTCCCACTACAGCTGCTAAGGGGGTGACCATAGCGATCCACAAGTCAATCCCCTTTAAACTTGAAACAGAATTTCAGGACGGAGAGGGAAGAGTCCTCTTCTTAAGAGGCTCAATCAATAACATAAAATTGACAATCACCAACTTTATACTCCGAATTCGGATCAAGTCCCCTGGCTCATTAAACAGTTCGAAATTCTAAAACAATTCGCAATAGGGCACATTCTATTAGGAGGTGACCTGAATGTCACCCTGTGTCCTTTGATGGACTCCTCAACAGGACGCTCCCAGACCTCACAGATAAAACTAAATCGCTTACTACGTTCCATTAAGGAACTGGGGATCCTGGATGCATGGCGCTCCCTCCACCCCTCCTCTAAAGATTTCTCCCACTTTTCCCAGGTACACCACTCATTTCAAAGACTCGATTATTTCCTCATTTCCGCGAGTCTACTCACCCACCTGAGTAGAACAAGCATTGACCCAGTCACTGTCTCGGACCATGCCCCCATTCATATTGATGTCAATCTACCGCAATTTACTCCTGGCGAATGGACATGGCGTCTAAACGACTCCCTCTTAGACTCCCAAGAGGAGAAAGCTAAAATAAGTGATCTCTTAGAAGAATATTTTAAATTTAACTCTGAGGGGAGTATAGGACTACCAATGGTCTGGGAGGCACACAAGGCCTTTGTTAGAGGCCTCTTAATAGCAGTGGGTGCAAGGACGAAAAAGCAGCATCAAAAAGAAGTAGACAATTTGTTAACCCAAATAACGAAGCTGGAGCAGGTAACAAAACACTCTCAGACCAAAAAAAACCTAGACGAACTAACGGCCCTTAGGCATCGACTGAAGTGCCGTCTGGCAGACAAGTTTAATAAAGAACATATGCATCTAAAACAGGCCTTCTATGCCCACGGCAATCGAGGTAGTAAGCTCATGACCCATCTCCTAAAAAAGACCAAGAAAAGAAATGCGATTCTCACCATAAAAACGCAGTCCGGCTTTCTGGCCTCCGCCACTGTAGACATAGCGAAGGAGTTCCAACTCTTTTACTCAAAACTTTACAACCTAAAGGAAAGGGAATGTCTAATCCCCCAGCAGAATGTAACCAGTAGAATAGACGCCTTTTTGAGATCACAAAAACTGCCGGAGTTGAGCGAAACGGATGCGCTCTCTTTACTGTCTACAATCACAGAAAAAGAAGTAGAAGAGGTACTTAACTCCTGACCACAGGGCAAAAGCCCAGGCCCGGATGGTCTAACAACTGCCTACTACAAGGCATTCAAATCACAATTAATCCCTAAGCTCACCGATACGCTTAATGCACTCCTAAAGGGAGCGGACCTCCCCAGGCAAGCCCAAGAAGCCCACATAACCCTCATCCTGAAAGAAGGTAAAGACCCGACGCAGTGTAGTAGCTACAGACCGATATCACTAATTAATTTAGACACAAAGATTTGGGCCAAGCTACTAGCCAAAAGACTAGGAGAATTCATCCCCACACTGATTAATTTGGAGCAAGCAGGGTTTGTTTGTGGTAGAGAGGGAAGAGGTAATTGCCTGCGACTACTCCACGCTATTAAATACGCTCATACCAGCAAAACCCCTGTAGCCTTCGTAAGCACTGATACAGAGAAGGCTTTTGACAGGGTTGACTGGACTTTTATGGAGAGAGCCTTGCTGCGCTTTAACCTCCCACAGCCTTTAATCTCGGCAATATTTACCTTATATTCAAATCCCTATGCCAGACTCAAAATAAATGAATCGCTTTCATCACCATTTGAGATTAAGAACAGGACACGCCAGGGATGCCCATTGTCCCCCATACTGTTCATTCTCTCCCTAGAACCCCTGTTACAATGGGTCAGACAGGACCCGGTCATGGAGGGTCTGAAGTTCTATTCGCATACCTTGTCGGCCGCGGCATTTGCAGATGACATTATGTTTGTAATCACCAAGCCAGAAAGGAGCCTGCCCAGACTGATTTCTATCTTAAGCGACTTTGGCAAATTGTCAAATTTTAAAATCAATTTCACCAAGTCCACAATACTCAATCCCAGAAAAGCAATGTGGCCCCCTGAGAGCGAGATCCCCCTTCGCCTGGTCCGAGACAGTGACAGACTACTTAGGAATAAAACTCTCTAAAAGAACTGAAGACCTTTACGCACATAACTTCCACCCACTAATAGCCCAAATCAAAGTTGTACTACAAACGTATGACCTCCCAACCCTTTCTTGGTTTGGTCGCAAGAACATCCTGAAGTCCTACGTTCTCCCCATAAGGCCTTAGTCACACGGGCGTTTTTTCACGCGATTTGCGCATCGCATGACGGATGCGCATGCGCAAATCGCGTGACCGGCGCCGAAAAATCGGCCCAAAAATCGCCCGAAAATCTGCTCCTAGCCGCGTTTCATTAGAAACGGGCCGGAGCTGTCCAGCGCATTGCATTCAATGGAGCCGGCAATACAGCGGCTCCATTGAATGCAAGCGCTGCGGGCGTGCGCGGGGTTAATTGTCGGGAAGGGGTTAAATATATAACCCCTTACCTGCAATGCATCCTTAAATGTGAAAAAATAAAAAAAAAGGATGTTCTCACCTGCTCCCGGCAGCTGGAGATCCCGGCGGTCGGCCTGCAGTGGGTGTGAAGGAGGTGTGACTCAGGCTTGCCCCTGATTGGCTCAGCGCTGAGCCAATCAGAAGCAAGTCTCAGTCACACTCATTCATGAATTCATGAATGGGTGTAACTGAGCTCAGCCTCTGATTGGCTCAGGCTGAGCCAATCAGGGGCAAGCCTGAGTCACACCTCCTTCACACCCACTGCAGGCCGACCGCCGGGATCTCCAGCTGCCGGGAGCAGGTGAGAACATCCTTTTTTTTAATTTTTTCACATTTAAGGATGCATTGCAGGTAAGGGGTTATATATTTAACCCCTTCCCGACAATTAACCCCGCGCACGCCGGCAGCCCATTGCTTTCAATGGAGCGGCTGTATTGCCGCTCCATTGAATTCAATGGGAAAACATCGTTCTTCTCTGCCACAGCTGTTCCAGCTGTTCCAGCTGTGGCAGAGAAGAATGATTTGTCTTCTATATGTTCTCAATGGGGTCGGCGCTGCTGCCGCCGGCCCCGTTGAGCGCATATAGAGAAGAGAACAGGAATCGCAGATCGCAGATAGGTGCGATCTGCGATTTCTGTTCTCTAATTTATCGGACGAGCGCATAAAAAGCGCTCATGTGTCCGATACCATTGCAAAGCAATGGTTTTAAAAAGTCGCCGGACGCATGCGCATGCGCAAATCGCGGCAATAAACGCCCGTGTGACTAAGCCCTTATACTATATAAAATACGCATGATCCCTATACACCTCCCACTTTTCTTCTTCAAAGCTATCAGAGTGATATGCACGGGTTTTGTGTGGAAACAAAAGAGAGCTAGACTAGCATACAACCTAATGATTAAAAGGAGAGCGGAGGGGGGGATGGACCTGCCATGTATCCAGGAATACTACCAAGCCATTCAGCTCAGTTATTGGGCGGACTTAACACAACCGTCAAGGGACCCATTGCTACGAGACCTGGCTAGGGCCTCACATGAGAATTATCTGGTGGAGGACCTTTGGATCCCTAAAAGAAACCTCTATAGAGCAAAGGGCTTTAGCGCACTTCTTAGAGGCCCATGTGAGATCTGGGACAAACTTAAAGATACGCTGGCCCCAACCCCATCTCCACTGATACCTATTCGCAGCTTGAACAGATTACTGGAGATCCCCCCAGACCCGGGTTCTCTGAGTGTTTGGATGCAACTCCAGGGTTTCAGAATAGGAGACATTCAGGCTCTGGCGCACAAGACACCAGAGGATATTATCAAAACATTGGCCCCTAACAGCAGCTTCTCATTCCTGCGGCTAGCACACATGAGAGAAGTAGTGGGGAAATTTCTAACTATTTATAAATCCACCAGACCAAGGACGAACTTCGAAACTGCCTTAGAGGAGGATAGAGCCAGCACTAGGAAAATCTATATTAGGAGAAATTTCACAACTCCACCGATATTCACGAAGCCATCCTTCTTATTATCATGGGAAAAAGATCTAAAAATGACCCTATCTCCAGCGGATTCTAAACTAATCCTAAAATTGGCCTACGGTCTGTCCATGTGCGTTCTGATGCAAGAAAGCCACTACAAACTTTTGGTTAGGTGGTACAAAACCCCCCAATGGCTGAAGGATTACAAGCTAGCTTCCCATGACAGATGCTGGAGATGTGATGCGGCAGTGGGCTCTTATCTGCACATTTGGTGGAGTGCAAGTTGATCTCTCGCTTCTGGAAGGAGGTAGAGGGAGACTTGAAATTCCTTTCCCCCAACCTGGAAATCTCACCTGAAATGATCTTTCTCTGGAAGCCTTCCACAAACTTTCACCCCTGCAGAAATAAATTGATAGCCTTTGCGATAGACGCAGCTAAGGCCTTGATCCCTCTAAATTGGCTACAACAAAACCCACCCTCCCTTACGCAATGGAGAGAAAAGGTCGATCTAATTTGTAATCTTGAAGAGCTAACAAGCTGGGCAAAAGGCACACACAAAGACTTCATTCTTACATGGCACCCATGGAGAGAGGCTAGGAAGGGCCATTAAGACCCTCCCATGCAGGGCCCTGAACCGAGGAAAATCAGATCTATCTACCCCCAGCCGAGAGGCACATCTGTTGGGGCGGAGGAGACCCCGGGCGTGGACACGGAGGCGGAGTTTACAAAGTTGTCGGGGTAACATGACCTGGACCAAGAGGGAAAAAGCGACCACAGGAAAACCGGATCACCCCTCCCCCCACCCACATGCCCCAACTTTACCCCCCCATCATGCCCCACCTCATACCACCTTCTCCCCTAACCACCTTGCCTATCCTTTACTCCACGATTATTGCTGTGTTGCATTTTGGTTTAGATTGTTCTTCTCCTGGTACTTTATTTTAATTTAGATTTTTTGTTTCCTTCTTCCTTCTTTCCTTTTGGTTTGCAAGGATACACCTCAAGGTTTGACATGTACCGCAAATACAGTTTTTGCATATATTTTGTCTAAGAAATAAGAAAAAGCATTTCTTTCTTTGCTCTCTTGCAATGTATGTTTGAAAACTATAATGAAAATCCAAATAAAACTTGATTCAAAAAAAAAAAAAATCTATTTATTTAGTACCAACATATTCCACAGTACTTTACAAATCAGAGGGTATGTGTAGAGATGGTCATACATTACATACAGTATAAAACTAATAACCAAATTGAGCAATAGGAGTGAGAACCCTGCCCACACGAGCTTCTCTCCGCAAATGCAAACTGCACACCAGCAGGTTCTGCACCCTGATGAATAAAACACCTATGGGGGATAAAAGGACATGAGTTATTGATAAACACAAGACTCCTGATAATGAGTACAATTGTTCACAAACATTTTCACATTGTTGGATTCCTCCTAGAGTAATCTGTGAAATCATAGAGACCTGCTGGAGTGCACAGTACTCATAATCCAGGTGATTAAATCATGAATGGCCTGTGGAGGGAGGATTTCCTTCAACCCACTCCATTCTAACCCGCTCAGTACAGACCAGCCTGATCACACCATAAATAATGATCATACTAAGAACTGGGTTTACACTTACTTGACATGTTCATCCTTGCAGTTTCTGCATCCATTTCTATGCTGTATAACTGTTGGTCCAGGATAAATTGCACAAGAGTTTTTGCTCTGGGCATCCACCATCATCTTGATGCTCTGCTTTCAATCCTGCTTACCGAATATGCTCCATGTAGCATGCTCCAGTATTAATGAACAGCTAGAGATAGTGCTCAAGAGATGCCCCTTTCATTGATGAAGAGTCAGATCATGTGTTCTGTGCTCTAAACATGCTCAAAATGTAAAAATGAATATGCCTTTACAAGCTAAAATAAGGGTGCAATACCTTGTACTGTTAGGACCTGACAGCTGCCTAAGGATGATCACAGATAACATAACAATGCGAGATAAATCGCAGACTATTCCACTATCACACGGTAATCAGATGAGTCTCATAATTGGTTGTCTCTGCTTGCTGTTCGTTTTGTGAAATTACCTTCTGCCTGAATTCATACGGAATTTCTGGACTGTCGGAGTGAAATAATTTTACTGTAGTATATAGAAATAATATCAGGATTATTGTTCACCTTAAAACAATTGATCTAATGTATCATGGAATTCAGACTTTGCAGTTTTAAGATCAATGTATATTGTAAAACTGGGTCCAATAACTGTAGTATTAAAAGAAATATTAATAACCTTGACATTTTAGATGTAAGCACTTTGTTACATGCCTGCAAGTATTGGCAAGCTTTGTAGCACTTCGTTGTAATAGTGATTACGTCTGCCAACAAATTATTAGCACATGTCCTACGAAAAACTTTAATATGCTATCCTTTGAAGAAGTAGATTGTTTCTTTGGATGTGTGGAAATAATATAATTGTTAGCATCACGGCTGCGGGCCGCAGGTATCTGACTTACCTAAGTGTTCCATTTCCACATGTTAAAAAGAATTTGGATCAAATATTCGTTGTCTTTGGTGTCAGGGTGTACTTCAAGTCAACCTGTAACATTTCATTTTGATTCCTTCCTGAGAAGGTCACATTATGAAACATTTGCTATGAATCACATCATAAACAGGTTGATAAGATTGATAGACGGTACTGAAGCATAACATATTGTTGTATATTAAACATCTGTTCCTTTCTACACGGTATAAGAAACTTCAAGGTCTCTCACTTTACAAATACCTAAATGCAATTTTGGGTACATTTAAAAATTTACCATGTTTTTATTTTCAAGAAAAATCAATGTCATGTATATTATTGCCCAAGTATATGAATTTAGCATATGTTCAAGCAGCACAAAAGTGCTATAGGAAAACAATGCCTGGAAAGTGGAGCATCTACAATTAAGTGTCAAGCTAAGATAGTCATCATTACCCTTTTCCAATCCATTGTCTGAGGTCTTCCTACATTGAGATTGAAGCCTGTGCAGCTCTGATGTCAGAAGATGTTCGGCAGGGTATTCTTACTGTATATTACCAGCCATTCTGTTGTCGGGGGCCTCTCTGGCATGTCCCATACCGCAGTACTAGCCAGCAGATGATGCCATTGTATATTGGCAGAAAGAGAAAGCCCCCCAAATTGGATTAAAAAGGGTTAAGGGCCTTGTCTCACAAAGACAGATCCTTTCTATGCATCCTTTAAGAACATAGGGACATTACTGAGGTTGATTTCCCACTTATGACACCCCCCTGCCCCCTCAATATACATACATTCTATGAGCAAGAGCAGAGAGCTGTGGTAGATCCTGCCCATTTGGGTAATACATTGTAGTTGTTTATTTGAATGATAACACAGGTCTGCAAAAAACATAACTTTTAAAAAAATTGTTTTGATTTTGTTAAATCATCTTTATGTAGTTTTTTGCACAGATTTCAAAAATAACATGGTTTTTTTTCTATCACGTAAGGCTTGCCTACAAAATAAAGTTGAAGTATTTGGAAAAAATACAAAAAACGGAAAATTTTTTATTTGTTTTTATTATTTTAACATGAAGTAAAAGCAAAAAAACAACAACAATACCTAGCTAAAATAAGCATAATAGTGATACACATGTGTTGCAAAGTTATTATAAGTCTTTGTAAAAACGTTTTCTTTTTCCATCAAAGCTTCTTTTGGTACTTTTTCGGCTGTGTTCTTGTGAATTTACCCTTTTTAACATCCAACAGTAGTCTGCCATCATGGTGACATTCCATCGACCTTGGTATCTGCGCTCCATTTCTTTTAGATCTTGATGGAAACGTTCTCCTTGTTCCTCACTTACAGCCCCAAGATTTTCTGGAAAGTAGTCCAGATGTGAGTGAAGGAAATGGTTTTTGACACTCATGTTGCAGCCCAAGATTTTGTAGTTTTGTAACAATTCAGCAACCAAAGTTTTGTAGTTTGGGTCTTTTTTATTTCCAAGAAAGCCTGTTACAACAAGTTTAAATGAATTCCAGGCATTTTTTTCTTCCATTTCCATTTTAGTGACAAAGATTTCATCTTTTAAAAGTTTTCTTATGTCAGGCCCAACAAAGACTCCCTCTTTCAGCTTAGCATCTGATAGACCAGGAAACTGTTCACAAAGATACTTGAAACATCTTCTTTGTGTAATGCTTTCACAAACTGTTTCATTAGTCCCAATTTGATATGAAGTGGTGGAAGTAAGATCTTTTTAGGATCCACTAAACTTTGTCTTTCAACATTTTTAACTCCAGGAATTTTTCATTTTTAACTCCTTTCTGATTTGCCAGGTCTGCTTGACATAGTGTTGTTTCCTGTCACGGCTATCCCATTCACAGAGGAAACATGGAAACTTTTTGTAACCACTTTATTGACTTAGTAACATGGAAATAACTTTCAAATCCCCACAAATGGTCCATTTATGGTCAGAGTAGCTGAGCTTATTAAGAACAAACCCAAGATTTTCGTAGCATTCTTTCAAATGGACTGAGTGTCCAACAGGCACAGAAGCATAATGGTTACCATTGTGAAGAAGTACGGCTTTCAAACTCCTGTTTGACGAATCTATGAAAAGTCTCCATTCCTCTGGGTCATACGTTATGTTGAACATTTCCATGATTCCAGGTACATTGTTGCAGAAAACTAGTTCACCCTCTTGTGTAAAAAAAAGGGACAAATTCCTTTTCTCTAAGTCGGTACCATGAAAATGAAACACCGGAGGCTTACATATGTCTTTCTTTAAGTCTAGACCCTAACACTTCCGCTGAATCCTTTGGTAGGCCCAGATCTCGTACTAAATCATTCAAGTCTGATTGAGAGAAAAGTTCAGGGTCATTGGTACCTGGATCATAGCTGTCATCATTATCGCAGCTACTATGTGACATTTGGTCTAAATCGTCTAAAATATTGTCCAGGGTATCCGGAGGTGAAGGAATAGGCAAGTCAGGTCCATGAGGAACAGGTTGGTTGGGTATGAAATGTCCTTCCTGTTTTTTAAATTGAAACCTTGCACTGAACAAGAACAAAAATAACAGTCATCACTGTGATTTTTAGGCTCTCTCCAAACCATGGGTACTCCAAAAACGAAATGATTTCTTCTTACCTTGAAACCATTGTCTCAGTTCTTCAACACACACAGAACACACTATATGGGGAGCCCAAGATTTATCTTGGTCCCCTAATTTCATACCAAAGTATGCAAAATACACCTTCTGAACAAAATTAGAAATGTTCCTTTGTTGCTTCTTGACGGTATAAGACCCACAAATATAACAGAAACAGTTAGGAGAGTTGACACATCTTCTAGTAGCCATTTCTTCTAAATACCGTATCACAAAACTGTTTGATGCGTACACCACAGTGGCTGGCTCCACACTGAGTCACTGACTGCAGTCAAGGTCACGCCTAGCAGACAGTTTAGATTCGTTGTCGTACGCATACCGAACCTGAAAAACCCTGAAAATAAGAAAATTTCAGGTGAAATTTGTGACTTATCTAGGGGTGATGGAATTTTTTCACTATTTTTACCGTAATCAGAACAAAAATACTGTTAAACCCACTAATTAAATATGCTCCAATTTTTTCATCACAGACCTGTGAATCAAGTGATACTACATTTCTCTTATAGTGACCATTGCAGGGGAAATTTAAGGCCCTTTACTAACAGCTGATCACCAGTAGCATCCAAAGTCTGCAATAAATGTCCTGACATTCACAACCTCATCTGCTGTAAATTTTCCTTCATGGATACTCGTATAACAGAAAAATTGTTGACCTTCATCCCTGCAGCACTCTTCTAGGTGGCCCTTAATTCACTTGTTCTGGCAACAAACATGGCAGAAAATGTGTCCTTCTCCTGTTAGATAATTGTTTTTTCACTCCAAGTATGCCTCTACTCACCCTCACCCTTCTCGCTTTTGAGGTTCACTCAGTCCACATCTACTCTCTCTCTAGCTTCCAGGTTGCTGTCATCTACCAATCACTAGGCACTGCCAATGCCTTGCTTGAGCATTTCAACACCTGGCACTTACATCGCACCATCATCATGGGTAACTTCAATATCCCTATAGAAATAAACGCACCATTCACTTGCTCCTTTATCCTTCGCAATGGTCTTCCGAACCCACTCAAAAGGATGGGCAAATACTGGATCTAATTTTCATCCGCTTTTCATCCAATCTAATTTCTCAATCTCACATCTCCTCCTATCTGACCCCAATTTACATACCTTCCCTTTTGTCCTCAACTGCTCCCGCAGTCCAGGCATCTAGATAGTTACACACTCTCTCTTTATAGTATATATCAGCAGCAGCTTCAGATATTGTTCAAAGGTAAGAACCTGGCCAATACAAATAATTTTCAGGCATTACATAGCTGCCAGTGTGGTCAGTGGTAGAAGGTTACGCTGCAGAAAACAGGAACAGTTCAGAATCTACAATAAATGCATTCAGGCCTTCTGCTCTAGCATATCGTGCTATCCTGGGATTGCAGCATGGTAGGTGATAGCATTTTTTTGTGAATATAAAGCAAAAAAGAAAAAACAAAGAAACTGCATCTTCTGCGCGCAATAACTTTTTTATTTTTCCATCAACATAGTTGTAGGAGGGCTCATTTTTTGCTGGACATCCGGTAGTTTGCGTTAGTACCATTTTGGAATGCATATGACTTTTTGGTCGCTTTTTATTCCATTTTTTTCTGGGAGACAGGGTGACCAAAAAGTGCATTTCTGGCTTTCTTTATTTTTTTTCGGACGAAGTTCACCGTGCGGGGTAAATAATGCATTACTTAGATAGATCGGACTTTTACGGATGCAGTGATATCAAATATGTATTTTTGTTTTATTATTTAGATTCTTTTATAAATATGGCAAAAGTTTTTTTTTTACTTTTATTACTTTTAAAAAAATATTTAGTAAAACTTTATTGTTCTGAATTTTCCTTTTTTTCAGTCCCCACAAAGTACCACAACTTGCGATGCTTTGATCGCTCCTGCAGTATGTAATGCTGTAGCATTACATCATACTGCGATGGGGCAGGCAATCTATCAAGCCACCCCACGGGGACAGCTTGATAGACAGTCTGCTAAGACAGACCAGAAAGCCCCCAGCTGCCATGACACCCACATGGCTCCCTGAAATCTTATTGCGGAGGGGCCGTATGGGACAGCGGCATTTAAAAGGTTAATAGCGCAATAGCGCCAATCAAAATTGACAGCAGCATTTAAAGGGTTAATAGTGCCGATCAGCCGCACAGCTAATTGCAACTATTGCCCGCGTGTGTCAGCTGTAATAAACAGTCGGTGCCCGCGCTGTATGAAGAGAGGTCGCCCAGCAATCTCTCTTCATACATACTCCAACCCCGCAGGACTTAAAGGGGTTGTCCGGCCATAAACATTAGGTCTCATTACTTCTGTTTGCCCATTACAATGCACTTTGTAATATACATTGTGCATTGTAAATTAGGCAAACAGAAGTTATTCACTTACCTTTTGGAGTGCTCCCCCCTGTGTTGCTCCTCGGTTGCCATTGGTTCCGACAAGTCTCTTGTCCTCTTCTTGTCGGGCCAGCTCCAGGTGTTCTCTGCACGGGGACGCGCTTCTTCTACTCCGCGCATGCGCAGTAGATCTTCTTCTGCCAGCTGCTTCAGGAAGCTCTGGTCTGCCTGCAGGGGCCTGGTCGGCCGCGGGATCTTCAGCTGACAGGTAAGGGGAGTGGAGGAGGGGGAGTGGAGTGGAGTGCCGGTCTCTCATGGGGGAGGGGTGCTGCGAGCTGTCAGTAGTCAGGGGTGGGGGTGGGGAGGTGTAGGGGTGACAGACCTGTCAGTCAGTAGTCCCGGGATGGGGGTGAGGGGGAAGGTGGGGGAGCTGCTCGTCGGAGCTGTCAGCCAGTCGGGGGGGGGGGGGGAGGAGGATGCTGCTGGTCGGAGCTGTCAGCCAGTGGGGGAGGAGGATGCTGCTGGTCGGAGCTGTCAGCTGTTGGCTTGCAGGGGGGGGGCTCTGCTGGTCGGAGCTGTCAGCTGGTGGCTTGCGGGGGAGGGGGGGCACTGGAGGGGGACACTGTGGGGTGCATGTGTGGAGGGGGCTGTGTGTGTGTCAGTCATGTTTGGTGCTACTTTCACTTTCAATAGCTGAGGATCCCGATTCTCTGCTATTGAAAGTGCTGCTAGAGATCATGATCTGCTGTGACAGCTGTTAGCAGGAGATTCCTTCATCTCCTCAGCATGTCCCCTCATTACTGGACACTGTGACAGGGCTGTCACACTGTCCAGTGATGAGGGGACATGCTGAGGAGATGAAGGAATCTCCTGCTAACAGCTGTCACAGCTCTAGCAGGAGATCGCACTGCTCTCCCTGCCCTCTCATTGCTCTGAATGGGACTGGACGGCTGCCGGCTCCATTCAAAGCAGTGAAGCGTGCATTTGCATTATGACGCCGGTCCTCCAGTCATGTGACCGGTGTCATCGGGAGCGCGCACGCTGAGGAGAGAGAGGCAGCAGTGCATAATGGGAACTACCCAGCGGCGCCATCTTTGAAGAATTCTTCAGGCAAACTTTATAAAGGGAAGAAAAGAAATAAAAAGGTAAGCAGAATATCGATTTTTATGGGAAAGGCTGTTGTGTGTGATGCTTCTACTCCACAGGGCATTAATGGGGGGAAAAAAAAATCAGTTTGGGCGGCGGACAACCCCTTTAACTGTACATCCTATAGCGGGAAGTCGGAAGTCCAGCCACTATAAATTATTTGCAGGTGGTACGCAGCTACCTTGGGGTGAGGGGAAGAAGAGGGGGGATGCTCATGGCAGACTAGTGCTTTGGAATTAATGGCACAAATTATAATAATTTTCTCTAAATGTTGTTACAGTCATTGGTCTGGGTATAAAAAAATCATGGGAGCGACCTTTGTACTGACCCCCAATAAATTTATACATAGTTATTAGGTCACCCCTCAGCCATTCTTTTTCTAAAGTGAATAACCTCTCTGGGTATTGTAGTTCACCCATTCCATTTAGTGATTTAATTGTCCACCTTTGTACCTGCTCAAGCTCTGATACGTCCTCCTTGAGTACCGGGGCCCAAAACTGTACACAATATTCCATGTATGGTCTGACCAGTGATTTCTAAAGAGGAAGACAATGTTTTTGTCATGTGCCCCTAGACCTATTTTGATGAACCCCATTATCCTATTTGCCTTGGCAGCAGCTGCCTGATACTGGTTGCGCCAGTTTAGCTTACAGTTAACTAAAATCCTCAAGTCCTTTTTCCATGTGAGTTTTGCTCACTGGATTCCCATTTAGTGCTTAATGGTGACATGTATTTCCTCTTCCCATGCGCATTACCTTACATTTATCTGTGTTAAACTTCATTTGCCACTTTCCTGGCCAAGCCCCAACATATCTAGATCCATTTGCAACCGTATTCAGTCTTCTAGCGTGTTAATTACTTTACGTAGTTTTGTATCATTTGCAAATATTGATATTTTACTGTACAATCCTTCTACAAGGTCATTAATAAATATATTAAAAAGAATAGGGCCCAGTACTGATCCCTGTGGAACCCCACTAGTAATGGTGACCCAATCAGAGTATGTACCATTAACAACCACCCTCTGCTTTCTATCATTGAGCCAGTTACTTACCTACTTACACACATTCTCGCCCACACCGAGAATTCTCATTTTATTTACCAACCTTTTATGTGGAACAATATCAAACACTTTGGAAATGTCAAGATGTACAAGAGCCAATGACTCTCCTTATTCCAGTGTAGAACTTACCTCATCGTAGAAGCTGATTAGATTGGTTTGACGTGAGTAACCCATCATAAATATGAGCTGATATAAAGTTAAACAGCTATTTTCCTTGAGGTTCTCCAGGATAACACTTCTTAGAAAGTCTTCAAACATTTTACCCACAACAAACGTTAAGACTTACCGACCTGTGGTTTCCGGGCTCACTTTTTGGACCCCTTTCTAAATATTGGCACCACATTGGCTATGCGCCATTCCAGTGGAACAGACCCCGTCACTATAGAGTCCTTAAATATAATGAACAATGGTCTGTCTATCAAATTACTTGATTTCCTTAGAACCAGGGGGTGGGGGTGGAGATTTATGCCATCAGGACCCCAGATTTACTTTCTCGTAATCATCCTCTATAAAGTTTCCTACATTATTTATTAAAGGACCAACACTTTCAGTATTTTACTATTTATATATTGGAAGAACAGTTTAGGGTTAGTTTTACTGTCTTTGGCAATGACTCTCTCTGTCTTCACCTTTGCTGCTTTTATCTGCTTTTTACATCATTTATTTTTTTCCTTATAGGTTTTTAGTGCTTTTTCACTGCCTTTCAGTTTGAGTAGTTTAAACACTTTATTTTTGTTGTTTATTGCCCCCTTTAAATCTTTATTCAGCCACAATGGTTTTCTCCTATTCCTAATTCTTTTATTTCTGCAAGGTATGAACCGCTCACAGTGCATATTTTACATGTTTTTTTAAACATTTCCAATTTATTGTTTGAATCTTTGAGGACACTGTCCAAGTCAATAAGGTTAAGGGCATCTCTATATCGATCAAACTTTGCCTTCCTAAAGTTTAGTATTTTCATAGCGCCCTGATAAAAACACTCTACTGAAAGACAAACGTAAAATTATTATATTATGGTCATTATATCCTAGGTGCCCTCAACCTGCTACCCCTGTTATTCTGTCAGGTCTTCTGGTCAATATTAAATCTAATATAGTCATCCCTGTAGTTGGATCCTGTACAAGTTGGGTAAGGTAATTATCTTTAGTTATTGACAGAAACGTGTTACCTTTTTGAGATCCGCAGTTTTCAGCTTCCCAGTTTATATCCGGATAGTTCAAGTCCCACATAATAATTACCTCATTGAGATTTACTGCTTCATCTATTTGCCACAGTAATAGATTTTAAATGGCTTCTGTTACAGTTTGCGGCCTATAGAATACCTGTATGAGGATTCTAATATTGTTTTCCCCTCCATGTATCTCTACCTATAAAGACTTCACATGTTCATCTATCTCACATATATCTTGCCATAGTGTGGGCTTTAATCAGGATTTTACATAAAGACAAACCCCTCCCCTTTCAGTTTTTTAAAATCACTTTTGAACAGACTTTAACCCTGTAAGTTCGCTGCCCAGTCACAGCTTTTGTCCAGCAAGGTTTCCGTTATTCCCACTATGTCATAGTTTTCTTCCGACATTATTACTTACAGTTCATCAAACTTATTCTGGGAGTTTCTTACTCCCAGGACTTGTCTAGCTTTCCCTGTACTCCTATTATTCTTCTTACTGGAGTGGTCAGTGGGCATGTCATGCTGCAGTAGTGCTAATCCTGTAATGGAATTCCCCTCATCTTCCAACTTTGCAAACTTGTTGGGGTGTGCCAGTTGAGGACTAGCCTCCCTGGATCTCTTCCCTCTCCCCCTCTTTCTAACTGTTATCTAGCTAGATGCCTGCATGTGCATTTAGATCCACGATCTGGGCTTCAAAATGCACAACACGCTCACATCTCATACAGCAGTACACATCCTCCAACCGCACAAGATGTACACTGGATGGCACTGTTAATCATATAGCACATTCTAAATGCGCATAGTACAGATACATTAGATAAAAGTAATATATGCAAAAATTCAAATAGATAAGCAGTAATTAAATACAAGTGACTCTTCCAAAGTACCTGAATCCAAAGTCACTAATCCCAAATCACACACTTAATAAACAGCACACACACTTGCTCACTTTATGTAGTGGTTATCTGCTATTTTGGAAGAATTTCAAGTGACTGTACCGCTATAAAGCTGCCAAGCAAAGTTTATTGTTGCCCTTTGAATTCTGTGCACTACCTCTTATTTTACATGTATGTGGGAATACTCCACATTTCACACTATTATATCCCAAACAGAAAAAAGGCAGGAACATGGCCCCCCCATTTATAAGACTCCCCAGAACACTTGAGGTACACAATACTGTCTGCTTTGATACCAATGTACCTTACAATATTAAAATGTATAAATAGTGTCATTTCAGCAGCATGATAAACCTTTAATGCACCTTCACCCATGGTTTTTGGGATAAAACTGATGATGCAGGGTAGTAAACAGTATAGTGGGAGCCCATGCAGCTGCTATAAATGTCATAAGGACAGTGGGCTGGGCTCACACGAACACTCTTTCAAACATAGCCCACTTTGATTTATACTTTGGAGCCTAAACTCTGGCGACAGCATTAGCAATGTCAGCATGCCAAGAAATTAAAGATATGTCCAGTATCTTGACAGTTTTAGGTGAGCCAGTCTGAACCCAGGATGCATCAGCATAAGCTATGGGGTTCTTTCATACTACTTCTCCCCAAAGACTAGAGAACAGAGATGGCCCATCAAAGCTGATGCATGGATAGAAAGTGGAGTCTATAAGGAAAGACACATTTCTGGTGGAAGGAGTGGAATTACCCCACGTCCCTTCCTGTCCAAAAATGGAAGAAGCGGAATTATCCCGCATCTCTTCCTGACTATAAAGATGGATACATTCAACATCTCAGACCGACTGGGGCAGTACAGAAGGACAGAGTCCTCTAGAAGTGTACAGACACTGTAAGGTATTCCTGTGAGCGAATGGAGCGTCATTTTAGGGAATTCTGTTGCCAACACAATTTTGTAAGCACAAACAACTTACAACTTGATCTTCTTCTTTCTTCCTCCTGCAATGACACTTTAAGGGCGCCCACCCACTGGCGTTTTTTTTCCCTGCGAAATTCGCAGCATTTTTTTCTCTGCAGGGGTCTATGGGACTTGTAATGTTAAAATCGCGATCGCGCAAAATCACAATTTACCGCGAAATCGCGATTTTGCGCGATCGCGATTTTAACATTACAAGTCCCATAGACCCCTGCAGAGAAAAAAATGCTGCGAATTTCGCAGGGAAAAAAAACGCCAGTGGATGGGCGCCCTAAGGCTGCTTTCACATGGGCTGCAAAATTGCACGTATGTAAAGCCCATGCTTTCCAATGGGTTCTTTCACATTAACGATGTTTTATAGGCTGCTACATTGCGAGAATACAAAATTGCATGCTCTATATAATCGCGATTGCACGAAAATCACAAAGCACAAACTTGCGATTTTTGTGCGATGCATTTTTAATATTAGAAAATCCCATTGATATTTGCGTTAAAAAACACATCAATATCGCATGAAAAAAGCACAAGAAAAACGCAAGTGTATAGGAGCCCTTCTATTGCCAAAAATGCGTGATTTTCTCACGCGAAAAAAATCATGGGTAGCAGTGAAGCGATGCTACGTTTTTCCCAATAAAAGAGCTGACGCTACAAAAATCGCATGTATATAGCAGCGATATTGCAGCAGCGATATCATTGTCGCCCGTGTGGAAGAGGCCTAAATCAAAAATTACAAACCTGTTAACACATCTCCTCACTCCTCCAGCACATTTTTTAGCATAATTACTTTATAATGCATTTTTTAGCAGCAGTCATTATAAAAAGGTTGTCACATTAGTCCATCTTTATACCTGATTAGTCCTTGTCAAACGTTGGTGGACGATGATAGATAACAAAGCCATGAAATTTCAAAAGTGACATATTGTTTGGGTATCGTCCCTGGGGCAGACGATGATAAATACCCTGCTGCTGGGTTGAATCCATCATCACAGGGTCTACATTATTGAAGAATAATGGCTCTACAACCAGGAATCTTGGACAAAGTTGCACATGGACTATGGACTAAATGTGGTGGATCGCAAATATAGGCTCAATAGCATCTGGAGTCCTTTAACCCCTTCCCTCCAATGACATAAGGGTACGTCATGGACGCAGGGTACTTCCCGCAAAATTACGTACCCTTACGTCATAGGGATAGCACGAGATCATAGCAGATCTCACGCTATCCCGCAGCGGGAGCCGGCTGTCACTAAGTAGATCGCGGGAGGGAAAGGGTTCACAGAGGGAGCTGTTATCGCAGAGAGCCCGGCTTGTTGCTTTGGCAACAGGATGCCATATACCGGCGTCCTGTATTGCCATTGTCTAAGATCGCTGTAAGAAGTGATAAGGTACTACACTTTATTATTGCATAGCTTATATAGCAACATTTCTAGCACTTGTCAGGAGTTGATCATTAGCTACCTCACCCTGGTAGCATCCAATCATCACTCCACAATCATTTCATACCAAATCATTGTAAATTTACATCTAGCGCATAATCATGTATCTATAACTGCGTAAGCATAGAACATTCTTTTATACCGTATGTTCTATTTCAAGGAAAATAATCCTTAAAAAAAGCACTCAGGACAAAAGCAAGGAATAATGCCAAAATATTTACAAGTATGTGTCATATCCGCGTGGCACTAGAGCACATGCCCAGCTCAGATTCAGGGCAGCATCCTCACAGAACCTTAAAAGCACTCACAAAATTATGTTGGGAAAGATGACACCAGACCTTAGGAGATGGAAGTAACTTGTCCTTACTGCTCAGGAAGATGGGGAACCCCTGCCTAAACATGGCATTAGCGTCCTGGAAAGGACGGCCCCACTATCTTCTTCTAGGACCTGACTATCCCTATGAAAACACCAGGAGCAGGGGTGTAACTATAGAGGATGCAGGGGATGTGGTTGCAACCGGGCCCAGGAGCCTTAGGGGGCAGATAAGACCTCTCTTCTCCATATATGGAGCCTGGTACTTTGAATAAAGCATTATGATTGGAGGCCCTGTTACAGGATTTGCATTGGGGCCCAGGAGCTTTAAGTTACGCCTCTGACCAGGAGGCGTACACTAAACGCAGCAACACAACTATGCAAAAACCAACACAATGAGACAGTAAACCAGGCATTATCAGTAAATAGACAGCTTACACCCAAAATAGAGGCTCCAACCACCAACAGAACTGAATAAACAGCCATGGGCTATGGGAGGGGTAGGAATATAAAGCCCTCCCCACCTGCTGATAGGTAACACAGAGAAGGAACCACACCTCAAACTCTCTCTCAAAGATAGGTCTCTTAGAAAGAATACCAGCATTCAGCATACAGGTACTAATAGTAGCCAGCAACCCCCGCATCATGTGTGTGACCTGCATAGTGGCAGAGTGACTGGTCTGTCCCTGCATCGTGGCCAACATGCCTCGATGCCATCGACAATTTGGATTATGACTACAAGGATATTTGTTAAAATAGAATTCCTTATTATAAATGGTATTTTTCCATCGCTTTGAGCATATAAACTGACTAAAAGAATGTTGTGCTTTGAAACCATTATTCTTCAGTTACTTTCATACTACAAAGGGTGGAAAAGGGATAATGAGACAATAAACACTGAGCTATGCTGTCCAGGAGAGGTGAGATGTGGTAGCATGTACCAACAGTAGGGGGCTCCATCCTAATTTTTACAGTGCTCTTGCAGATCAAGTATTCTTGGTTTTCATATGCCTGTGACTAAACAAATTAATAATAGCAAGTGTAGATAATAAAATCATCCGTACTGAATCAACAAACTATATCGGACTGCATGTGCAGTTTTGGAACGTATGTAGAAATAACTATATATTATATACTGGCCTGTTAAGGTATTTCGTCTCCTGACCACATGCAACATTTTGGCACCACTGATTTTAGGTGGTACTCCAGAAAGTCCCTGGCCTCTGGTTAGATAGCTTAATTCCAGGGTACTCTGTTGTGTGTCCAATAAAGTGAAATTCCCCTTTGTTTTGCCCCTCAATAATTTTCTAGATGCTGCCTCATGCATTGCACATTTCAGGATCTGGGATCATTATTAGAGATGAGCGAACGCGTTCGTCCGAGCTTGATATTCGTGCGAATATTAGGGTGTTCGGGATGTTCGTTATTCGTGACGAACACCATGCGGTGTTCTGGTTACTTTCACTTCCTTCCCTGAGACGTTAGCGCGCTTTTCTGGCCAATTGAAAGACAGGGAAGGCATTACAACTTCCCCCTGCAACGTTTAAGCCCTATACCACCCCCCTGCTGTGAGTGGCTGGCGAGATCAGGTGTTCGCCTAATATAAAAGTCGGCCCCTCCCGCGGCTCGCCTCAGATGCGGTGTGAGTTAGATGAGGGACAGTGCTGTTTATACCGGAGCTGCTGTAGGGAAAGAATTGGTAGTTAGTGTAGGCTTCAAGACCCCCCAAAGGTCCTTATTAGGGCCACTGATAGCTGTGTGTTGGCTGCTGTTAGCAGTGGGATTTTTTTTTTTTTCTCAAAATCGCCTCTGCAGACCGTTGCACCTGGCATTAGGGACAGAAGTGCTGCATAGGCAGGGAGAGTGTTAGGAGTGAGTGTAGCCTTCAAGAACCTCAACGGTCCTTTCTAGGGCCATATTTATCCGTGTGCAGTACTGTCCAGGCTGCTGTTGGCTGTGCTGCATTTTTTTTGGGCTTCTCAAAATCGCCTCTGCAGAGCATTGCACCCTCCATTGATACTGCAGGGAAAGAATTGTATAGGCAGGGCCACAACACAGTTATTATTCATAGAATATACGCAGTGCTGCCTGTTGGTGGGAAAAAACTGAAAACAAATCTATTTGTCCAGCCTGTGTCCGTCCTTACGCCTGTGTAGACGTGTGAGCTGCGTGAAAAACATTGCTAAATCATACGCAGCCAGCTACGCTTTACTGCTGGGTTCGCCATTTGCTTTCCTTAATTGGGAAAAAAAAATACCTGCTCTCCAAGAGTTATAATAACTCTGCTACCCTCACGTTCTGTGACACATAAGCAGGGACACAGCGCAGTTATTAAACTTCGCAGGTTCATTGAATATACGCAGTGCTGCCTGTTGGTGGGAAAAAACTGAAAACAAATCTATTTGTCCAGCCTGTGTCCGTCCTTACGCCTGTGTAGACGTGTGAGCTGCGTGAAAAACATTGCTAAATCATACGCACCCAGCTACGCTTTACTGCTGGGTTCGCCATTTGCTTTCCTTAATTGGGAAAAAAAAATACCTGCTCTCCAAGAGTTATAATAACTCTGCTACCCTCACGTTCTGTGACACATAAGCAGGGACACAGCGCAGTTATTAAACTTCGCAGGTTCATTGAATATACGCAGTGCTGCCTGTTGGTGGGAAAAAACTGAAAACAAATCTATTTGTCCAGCCTGTGTCCGTCCTTACGCCTGTGTAGACGTGTGAGCTGCGTGAAAAACATTGCTAAATCATACGCACCCAGCTACGCTTTACTGCTGGGTTCGCCATTTGCTTTCCTTAATTGGGAAAAAAAAATACCTGCTCTCCAAGAGTTTTAATAACTCTGCTACCCTCACGTTCTGTGACACATAAGCAGGGACACAGCGCAGTTATTAAACTTCGCAGGTTCATTGAATATACGCAGTGCTGCCTGTTGGTGGGAAAAAACTGAAAACAAATCTATTTGTCCAGCCTGTGTCCGTCCTTACGCCTGTGTAGACGTGTGAGCTGCGTGAAAAACATTGCTAAATCATACGCACCCAGCTACGCTTTACTGCTGGGTTCGCCATTTGCTTTCCTTAATTGGGAAAAAAAATACCTGCTCTCCAAGAGTTATAATAACTCTGCTACCCTCACGTTCTGTGACACATAAGCAGGGACACAGCGCAGTTATTAAACTTCGCAGGTTCATTGAATATACGCAGTGCTGCCTGTTGGTGGGAAAAAACTGAAAACAAATCTATTTGTCCAGCCTGTGTCCGTCCTTACGCCTGTGTAGACGTGTGAGCTGCGTGAAAAACATTGCTAAATCATACGCACCCAGCTACGCTTTACTGCTGGGTTCGCCATTTGCTTTCCTTAATTGGGAAAAAAAATACCTGCTCTCCAAGAGTTATAATAACTCTGCTACCCTCACGTTCTGTGACACATAAGCAGGGACACAGCGCAGTTATTAAACTTCGCAGGTTCATTGAATATACGCAGTGCTGCCTGTTGGTGGGAAAAAACTGAAAACAAATCTATTTGTCCAGCCTGTGTCCGTCCTTACGCCTGTGTAGACGTGTGAGCTGCGTGAAAAACATTGCTAAATCATACGCAGCCAGCTACGCTTTACTGCTGGGTTCGCCATTTGCTTTCCTTAATTGGGAAAAAAAAATACCTGCTCTCCAAGAGTTATAATAACTCTGCTACCCTCACGTTCTGTGACACATAAGCAGGGACACAGCGCAGTTATTAAACTTCGCAGGTTCATTGAATATACGCAGTGCTGCCTGTTGGTGGGAAAAAACTGAAAACAAATCTATTTGTCCAGCCTGTGTCCGTCCTTACGCCTGTGTAGACGTGTGAGCTGCGTGAAAAACATTGCTAAATCATACGCACCCAGCTACGCTTTACTGCTGGGTTCGCCATTTGCTTTCCTTAATTGGGAAAAAAAATACCTGCTCTCCAAGAGTTATAATAACTCTGCTACCCTCACGTTCTGTGACACATAAGCAGGGACACAGCGCAGTTATTAAACTTCGCAGGTTCATTGAATATACGCAGTGCTGCCTGTTGGTGGGAAAAAACTGAAAACAAATCTATTTGTCCAGCCTGTGTCCGTCCTTACGCCTGTGTAGACGTGTGAGCTGCGTGAAAAACATTGCTAAATCATACGCACCCAGCTACGCTTTACTGCTGGGTTCGCCATTTGCTTTCCTTAATTGGGAAAAAAAATACCTGCTCTCCAAGAGTTATAATAACTCTGCTACCCTCACGTTCTGTGACACATAAGCAGGGACACAGCGCAGTTATTAAACTTCGCAGGTTCATTGAATATACGCAGTGCTGCCTGTTGGTGGGAAAAAACTGAAAACAAATCTATTTGTCCAGCCTGTGTCCATCCTTACGCCTGTGTAGACGTGTGAGCTGCGTGAAAAACATTGCTAAATCATACGCAGCCAGCTACGCTTTACTGCTGGGTTCGCCATTTGCTTTCCTTAATTGGGAAAAAAAAATACCTGCTCTCCAAGAGTTATAATAACTCTGCTACCCTCACGTTCTGTGACACATAAGCAGGGACACAGCGCAGTTATTAAACTTCGCAGGTTCATTGAATATACGCAGTGCTGCCTGTTGGTGGGAAAAAACTGAAAACAAATCTATTTGTCCAGCCTGTGTCCGTCCTTACGCCTGTGTAGACGTGTGAGCTGCGTGAAAAACATTGCTAAATCATACGCACCCAGCTACGCTTTACTGCTGGGTTCGCCATTTGCTTTCCTTAATTGGGAAAAAAAATACCTGCTCTCCAAGAGTTATAATAACTCTGCTACCCTCACGTTCTGTGACACATAAGCAGGGACACAGCGCAGTTATTAAACTTCGCAGGTTCATTGAATATACGCAGTGCTGCCTGTTGGTGGGAAAAAACTGAAAACAAATCTATTTGTCCAGCCTGTGTCCGTCCTTACGCCTGTGTAGACGTGTGAGCTGCGTGAAAAACATTGCTAAATCATACGCACCCAGCTACGCTTTACTGCTGGGTTCGCCATTTGCTTTCCTTAATTGGGAAAAAAAATACCTGCTCTCCAAGAGTTATAATAACTCTGCTACCCTCACGTTCTGTGACACATAAGCAGGGACACAGCACAGTTATTAAACTTAGATAATTCATTCACTAGAGGCAGTGGGGCCTTTCGTTTTCCAAAAAGGGCAAAAATTATATTTGGCCTGCAGTCTTGCGCCAATTTATTTCCTGCCTGGGAAATCTAATCACTGGTAATACAGCATGCTGAGGGGTAGGGGTAAGCCTAGAGGACGTGGACGTGGACGTGGCCGAGGACGCGGAGGGCCAAGTGAGGGTGTGGGCACAGGCCAAGCTCCTGATCCAGGTGTGTCGCAGCTGTCTGCTGCGCGATTAGGAGAGAGGCACGTTTCTGGCGTCCCCACATTCATCGCCCAATTAATGGGTCCACGCGGGAGACGGTTATTAGAAAATGAGCAGTGTGAGCAGGTCCTGTCCTGGATGGCAGAAAGTGCTTCGAGCAACCTATCGTCTACCCGCAGTTCTGCGCCGTCCACTGCTGCCAATCCGAATCCTCTGTCTGCTGCTCCTCCTTCCTCCCAGCCTCCTCAGTCCACTACAATGACACCTGCTCAGGAGCGGGAACACTCCCAGGAACTGTTCTCGGGCCCCTGCTTAGATTGGGCAGCAGCGGTTCCTCTCCCACCAGAGGAGTTTATCGTCACTGATGCCCAACCATTCGAAAGTTCCCGGGGTCCGGGGGAAGAGGCTGGGGACTTCCGCCAACTGTCTCAACAACTTTCTGTGGGTGAGGAGGACGATGACGATCAGACACAGTTGTCTTGCAGTGAGGTAGTAGTAAGGGCAGTAAGTCCCAGGGAGCAGCGCACAGAGGATTCGGAGGAAGAGCAGCAGGACGATGAGGTGACTGACCCCACCTGGTGTGCAACGCTTACTCAGGAGGACAGGTCTTCAGAGGGGGAGTCAAGGGCATCAGCAGGGCAGGTTGCAAGAGGCAGTGCGGTGGCCAGGGGTAGAGGCAGGGCCAGACCGAATAATCCACCAAGTGTTTCCCAAAGCGCCCCCTCGCGCCATGCCACCCTGCGTAGGCCGAGGTGCTCTAAGGTCTGGCAGTTTTTCACAGAGACGCCTGACGACCGACGAACAGTGGTGTGCAACCTTTGTCGCGCAAAGCTCAGCCGGGGAGCCAACACCAACAGCCTCACCACCACCACCATGCGCAGACATATGATGGCCAAGCACCCCGCAAGGTGGGACAAAGGCCGTTCACCGTCTCCGGTTTGCACCCCTGCCTCTCCCCCTGTGCCCCAACCTGCCACTGAGATGCAACCCCCCTCTCAGGACACAGGCACTACCGCCTCATGGCCTGCACCCACACCCTCATCTCCGCTGTCCTCGGCCCCATCCAGCAGTGTAGTTCAGCGCACCGTTCAGCCGTCGCTTGCGCAAGTGTTCGAGCGCAAGCGCAAGTACGCCGCCACGCACCCGCACGCTCAAACGTTAACCGTCCGCATCGCAAAATTCATCAGCCTTGAGATGCTGCCGTATAGGGTTGTGGAAACGGAGTCCTTCAAAAGTATCATGGAGGCGGCGGCCCCGCGCTACTCAGTTCCCAGTCGCCACTACTTTTCCCGATGTGCCGTCCCAGCCCTGCACGACCACGTCTCCCGCAACATTGTGCGCGCCCTCACCAACGCGGTTACTGCCACGGTCCACTTAACTACGGACACGTGGACAAGCACAGGCGGGCAGGGCCACTACATCTCCCTGACGGCACATTGGGTGAATTTAGTGGAGGCTGGGACAGAGTCAGAGCCTGGGACCGCTCACGTCCTACCCACCCCCAGAATTGCGGGCCCCAGCTCGGTGCTGGTATCTGCGGAGGTGTATGCTTCCTCCACTAAAGCACCCTCCTCCTCCTCCTCCTCCTCTGTCTCACAATCAAGATGTGTTAGCAGCAGCATGTCGCCAGCAGTCGGTGTCGCGCGGTGTGGCAGCACAGCGGTGGGCAAGCGTCAGCAGGCCGTGCTGAAACTACTCAGCTTAGGCGATAAGAGGCACACGGCCCACGAACTGCTGCAGGGTCTGACACAGCAGACCGACCGCTGGCTTGCGCCGCTGAGCCTCCAACCGGGCATGGTCGTGTGTGACAACGGCCGTAACCTGGTGGCGGCTCTGCAGCTTGGCAGCCTCACGCACGTGCCATGCCTGGCCCACGTCTTTAATTTGGTGGTTCAGCGGTTTCTGAAAAGCTACCCACGCTTGTCAGACCTGCTCGTAAAGGCGCGCCGGCTCTGCGCACATTTCCGCAAGTCCCACACGGACGCTGCCACCCTGCGCACCCTGCAACATCACTTTAAGCTGCCAGTGCACCGACTGCTGTGCGACGTGCCCACACGGTGGAACTCTACGCTCCACATGTTGGCCAGGCTCTATGAACAACGGAGAGCTATAGTCGAATACCAACTCCAACATGGGCGGCGCAGTGGGAGTCAGCCTCCTCAATTCCTTTCAGAAGAGTGGGCCTGGTTGGCAGACATCTGCCATGTCCTTGGTAATTTTGAGGAGTCTACCCAGGTGGTGAGCGGCGATGCTACAATCATTAGCGTCACCATTCCTCTGCTATGCATCTTGAGAAATTCCCTGCAAACCATAAAGGCAGCTGCTTTGCGCTCGGAAACGGGGGCGGGGGAAGACAGTATGCCGCTGGATAGTCAGGGCACCCTCCTGTCTATTTCTCAGCGCGTACAGGAGGAGGAGGAGGAGCATGAGGAGGATGAGGAGGAGGGGGAAGAGACAGCTTGGCCCGCTGCTGACGGTACACCGGCTGATTGCCTGTCATCCTTTCAGCGTGTATGGCCTGAGGAGGAGGAGGAGGAGGAGGAGGATCCTGAAAGTGATCTTCCTAGTGAAGACAGCCATGTGTTGCGTACAGGTACCCTGGCACACATGGCTGACTTCATGTTAGGATGCCTTTCTCGTGACCCTCGCGTTGCACGCATTCTGGCCACGACGGATTACTGGGTGTACACACTGCTCGATCCACGGTATAAGGAGAACCTGCCCACTCTGATTCCCGAAGAGGAAAGGGGTTCGAGAGTGTTGCTATACCACAGGACCCTTGCGGACAAGCTGATGGTAAAATTCCCAGCCGACAGCGCTAGTGGCAGAAGGCGCAGTTCCGAGGGCCATGTTGCAGGGGATGTGCGTAGATCGAGCAGCATGTACATCCCAGGCAGTGCAACAGTCTTTAAGGGCCTGGCCAGCTTTATGGCTCCCCACCAAGACTGTGTCACCGCTCCCCAGTCACGGCTGAGTCGGCGGGAGCACTGCAAAAGGATGGTGAGGGAGTACGTAGCGGATCGCACGACCATCCTTGGTGACGCCTCTGCCCCCTACAACTACTGGGTGTCGAAGCTGGACACGTGGCCTGAACTAGCCCTGTATGCCCTTGAGGTGCTTGCTTGTCCTGCGGCTAGCGTGTTGTCGGAGAGGGTGTTTAGTGCGGCTGGGGGAATCATCACAGATAAGCGTAGCCGCTTGTCAACCGACAGTGCCGACAGGCTAACACTCATCAAGATGAACAAAGGCTGGATTTCCCCAGACTTCTGTTCTCCACCAGCGGACAGCAGCGATACGTAAGCAATACGTAGGCTGCACCCGCGGATGGAAGCTACGTTCTCTCTCACCATCCAAAACGGGGACATTTCTGCTTCATCAATCTGTGTCTAATATTCCTCCTCCTCCTCCTCCTGCTCCACCTCCTGAAACCTCACGTAATCACGCTGAACGGGCAATTTTTCTTAGGGCCACAAGGCTCACTCAAATAATTTTTCAGAACAATTTTTATAAGTTTCAATGCGCTTAAAAGCATTGGAACTTTAACTTGAACCAATTTTTCGTTACACTGGGCTGCCTCCAGGCCTAGTTACCACTTAAGCCACATTAACCAAAGCGATTAATGGGTTTCACCTGCCCTCTTGGCTGGCCATGGCCAATTTTTGGGATGTACATTAGTACTGTTGATACAGCAATTTGTGTGGGCCCTCGCCTACAGTGTAATCAAATTAATTTTTAGCCCACCTGCATTACAGCTGACGTTACCTCAGCTGTGTTGGGCAATGCAATGGGATATTTTTGTGTACCGCCGGTGGGTTCCAGGGAGCCACCCATGCTGTAGGTGCACACTGAGTTTTTAATACATCTGTACACTTCTAAAGAACCCGTCTGACCGGGGCATGCAGTGTGGGCCGAAGCCCACCTGTATTACGCACGACATTACTACCTCAGCTGTGTTGGGCAATGCAATGGGATATTTCTATGTACCGCCGGTGGCTTCCTGGCACCCACCCAGGCAGTGGGTCCACAGGGAGTTAAACCTACATGTGTCCACTTGTAAAGAATCCCAGTCTGACTGGGGCATGCAGTGTGGGCCGAAGCACACCTGTATTACGCACGACATTACTACCTCAGCTGTGTTGGGCAATGCAATGGGATATTTCTATGTACCGCCGGTGGCTTCCTGGCACCCACCCAGGCAGTGGGTCCACAGGGAGTTAAACCTACATGTGTCCACTTGTAAAGAATCCCAGTCTGACTGGGGCATGCAGTGTGGGCCGAAGCCCACCTGTATTACGCACGACATTACTACCTCAGCTGTGTTGGGCAATGCAATGGGATATTTTTGTGTACCGCCGGTGGGTTCCAGGGAGCCACCCATGCTGTGGGTCGACAGGGACTTCACAATAGGGAGTTGTACCTGCCTGTGTCTATGAATTAAAAAGCCCGGTCTGACTGGGGCATGCAGACACCTTGACAGAATGAATAGTGTGTGGCACATAGGTTCCCCATTGCTATGCCCACGTGTGCAGCTCCAGATGGCGGTGGCACAGGATTCTATTTCTCATTGCTTCTGTACAGCATTGTGGGCTATCGCTCCGCCACTTTTAAAGAGGGTCGCTGCCTAGCCGTGCCAACCTCTGCAGTGTATGCCTGCGGTCCCTCGTCATGGCAGACGCAATTCTAAATAGACATGAGCGTGGTGTGGCATGAGGGCAGCTGAAGGCTGCGCAGGGACACTTTGGTGTGCGCTGTGGGGGGGAGGGGGTGCGGTTGGGCAGCATGTAACTCAGGAGAAGTGGCAGTGGAGTGTCATGCAGGCAGTGATTGTGCTTTGTTGGAGGTAGTGTGGTGCTTAGCAAAGGTATGCCATGCTAATGAGCGCTTTTCAGAAGTAAAAGTTGTTGGGAGGGGGGGGGGGCCCACTCTTGCCGCTATTGTGGCTTAATAGTGGGACCTGTGAACTTAGGATGCAGCCCAACATGTAGCCCCTCGCCTGCCCTATCCGTCACTGTGTCATTCCCATCACTTTCCTGAATTGCCCAGATTTTCACACATGAAAACCTTAGCGAGCATCGGCAAAATACAAAAATGTTCTGGTCGCCCATTGACTTCAATGGGGTTCGTTGTTCGAAACGAACCCTCGAGCATCACGGGAAGTTCGTTACGAATAACGAACACCCGAACATTTTGGTGTTCGCTCATCTCTAATCATTATGCTATGCAGCTTACTTTTTTCCTTCTGATGCTCAGAAATATTTATTGTAAAAGTTAGTGTTTTATTTAGCTGTAATTGTTTAGTAACTCCAGCTATATACATAGTGACCACAAGGTGGCAGAGCTGCCTAGTGTTTCACATTCCAGATGCCTTTCACATGCCTATGTTCCTCTTCTACACATCTTCATACTTGGATGGATTTCCTTCATACCTGAATTTTCTTATAATACATTATTAATATTATATAAAAATGTAATTAAGGGAGGCTGAAAGATCAGTTAATGCCGTTTTTAAAAATATTTATGGTTAACCCTATCATGACTAAGGGTCATTGATGCTCCTGTGTCCGGCTCATATTCTGTAGTTCTGGTATTCCCACTTTCAAAAAATTTTAACTTTTTTTTATTTTTCAGGTGACATATCTAGATGAGGGCGACTGTATTTACACAGGAATTGTGCTGCGTGAAAAAAAAATCGCACATAAAACACGACCATGCAAAGCATTGAATTTCAATGGGTTCATTCAAACGACCATTTTTAAAATAATCGCGCCAGTAAAAATAGCACCTACATGACTGTTTTCGGTTGCCGGTTTTATATACCGCGTTCAAAGATAGGACTTAGTCTATCTTTTAACATGATAAGCAGCAAGACTTCTACGGAAGCAGGAAAAAAGGGAGGGGAGTGAGTTGCCCTGCGTGCAATGCTGAGAAAAGAAGACAGCTGGCCCGATTAGGCATTATTGGTTATTCTGAGGATTTCTGCTGATCGTTGCTTACCATCGCTTCTGTATTTTTTTAAACATTCACGCAGCAGCACCCTGTGTGAATGGCTTGAAATATGCAACTAAACATTGGGACTCGATCGTGTCAAATCTCCATTCATGTGATTATATGGTACGAATGAGTGAACGTAAAAACGCATACGATCGTGTGAAGGAGGCCTAAGACCAATCTTGTCAAGCAGTATATAAGGCTGGTGACCGCAAATGGTCAGTTATGTCCTATTTTTACCCGTGGGATTATTTACCGCGGCACAAAATTGTTCGTTTGAATGAACCCATTGAAATCCACTGGTTCTCATAGTCGCATTTTATGGGCAACTCTTTTTTACACAGCGAAATTAGTGCGTAAATATGGTTGTCTGAATAAGCCTTAGGCTGCATTCCCACGAACGTATATCGGCTCGGTTTTCACGCCGAGCCGATATACGTCTTCCTCATCTGCAGGAAGGGGGGGAGGATGGAAGAACCAGGAGCAGGAACTGAGCTCCCGCCCCCTCTCTGCCTCCTCTCCGGCCCTCTGCACTATTTGCAATGAAAGGAGGCGGGACGGAGGGGGCTAAGTTCTGAGAATTAGCCCTGCCCCGTTCCACCTCTCCCCATTGCAAATAGTGCAGAGGGGCAGAGAGGAGGCAGAGAGGGGGCGGGAGCTCAGTTCCTGCTCCTGGCTCTTCCATCCTCCCCCTCCCCCTGCAGATGAGGATGACGTATATCGGCTCGGCATGAAAACCAAGCCGATATACGTTCGTGGGAATGCAGCCTTAGGGCGTATTCAGACTGGCGTATATCAGTCAGGTTTTCATGCCCAGCCAATATATGCTGCCCCTCTTTGCAAGGGCAGGAGGCGGGGTGGGACGGGACCTAGTGCACTGAGCTCCCGCCCCCTCTCCGACCCTTGCCACTGTTTACAATAGGAGGTGGTAGGATGGGGCGGAACTTAGCTCTGCTCTGCCCCTCCCATTGCAAACAGTGGCTAAGTGCACTAGCTCCCATCCCGCTCCCTCTCCTTGCAGAGAAGGGCAGCATATATCGGCCGGGCATGAAGACCTGACCAATATACGCCAGTCTAAATAAGCCCTTAAAGAAAAGTTTTTTATTTATTTTATACTAGAAACAAAAAAAAACATTAGAAACTATATAAATTTGGTATCACCATAATCATACTGAGCCATAGAACATAGTTCATATGTCATTTTTACTGTACATAGAACACTGTAAAAGCTAAACCCAACAAAAATGGTGCAATAACAATTTTTTTTAATTTCTCTACGCTAAAGAATTTTTAAAGTTTTACCACGTAACTATACAGAACATTAATTAGTGCCAAAAAAAAAAAAAAAACTCATCTCGAAAAAAACAAACAAACGCTCATTCAGCCATGACAATGGCAAAATTTAAAAAAAAATTGTGTCTCTTGGAAGGTGGGGACAAAAAAACGAAAATAAAAAATTGACAAATTTCTGGTGCTGAAGAGGTTAATAAATAATTATTGTGAGAACGTTTTGCTTTAACCAAGGCAGAACCCACTAATAAGTCTCTGCTTCTTTATGCTGAGAAGTAATAAAAGGCCTGAAGTTTTTATGTGTTCTTCATGACAATTGTGAATAGATATGGGGCATGAATAATAGTTTAATAGTTTCCAAGTAAGGTCACTCTTACATAGATAAATAGTGGTCAGTATTTTCCATCAGCATGTGGAAGCCAAAGCCAGGAGTGGACCGTAAATAAAGAACCCGCTCCTGGTTTTAGCTACAAATATTTAGGCAATATACTGACCAAAATACTGCGGTGTGAATGGGACCAAAGTGTTAGTGTAATCTAAACAGTTGAAGTTGCTACCAAACTTTCTATGAGGGCCCATTCACACGGTGTGGAATTGATGTGGACTTTCCGCAGCAGAAATTCCGCACGGCACAAAAATTGCTGTCAAAATGGATTATGGTTAGAGATGAGCGAGCATACTCGCTAAGGACAATTACTCGAGCGAGCATTGTCCTTAGCGAGTACCTGCCCACTCGGAAGAAAAGATGCGGGTGCCGGCGGGGAGGAGGGGTGGGGGTGGCGGGGAGCGGCGGGGGAGAGCAGGGGGAACGGAGGGGAGATCTCTCTCTCCCTTTATCCCCCCCCTGCTCACTCCGCAACTCACCGCTCACCTGCGCCGACACCCGAATCTTTTCTTCCGAGCGGTCAGGTACTCGCTAAGGACAATGCTCGCTCGAGTAATTGTCCTTAGCGAGCATGCTCGCTCATCTCTAATTATGGTACAGATTTTGTTGCAGATCCCCATCAAACTTAATCTCTTCAATTGAAAGGCTGAATCCTGATGTAGATCTGTGTCAAAATCTGCACCAAACGGTGTGGATTTTGACTGAGATTTTGGTGCAGATCCACACTAAAATATGCTACTTGTGAACACACCCTTAGGCCTGTGTCACAAAAATGTATTTGCGCATGCAATATGCAGTGAAGAGAACCCATTGAGAAGCCATGCTCTATTTTCATTTGCACAGGCAAAGAGCACATATTGCGCTAATTGCCCATTTTAATAAATGAGAGCTCGATTCCATGTTTTTTTGCCTATTTGCTATAATGCGCGTGCAAAATACCTGCATGTGAATGAACACATTGAAGCTAATGGGTTCTATTCACTGCCTATTGTTTGCAAATTTTTGTGCATAATACACTGTGCAAGTACGTTTGTGTGAACCTGGCCATATACCTGTGTCACATAAAGCGTATTTGGGCAGTGTTTTGTTGCTTGCAAAATTTGTGTTGATGATGCACAGTGAATAAAACTTGTTGATTTCAATGGGTTTTCTAACATACGTGTACTTTTCACATGCATTTTGGTTGCAGAAAAAAATACACAGCATGCTCTACTTTCCTGCGCATTTGCAACCCCAACACAATATGTATGAATAGTCACAGGCACCCTCTCTATCGTTGCCTTGGAGAGCCCACATGGCTCAGAGGGCAAAGAGTCAGCCTCATCCTGCTCCCTTTTCCACTGCTGTAGTTGCCTCTTCCTCTATCTCCCTCCCAGTTCATTCAGTATCCTCTCAGCACAGAGAGGCCATAGCTAGGGCGAGTACCATGCCTATTTTAGGCCTCTTCACCACAATTGTCAACCGAGCTGCAAGCTTTAGAGCCAGGGATAGGAAACAGAGAACAGAAGTTGAGTCACCACCATCACCCCCACCTTCACTGACATGAACATCTACCCCTTATTACAGTGTGCCCCAGGTCAGCCGCCAGCCCTCCTATCCCCCAGCTTTGGGAACATACCACCCCAACCATGCATGAGCACAGACCATGAACGCATATATCTATATTACACTCAAGTTCGGCACTAACAACCAATCAGGTTGAATCAGGGAACTTAAACAACCAATGAGGTTGAATCAGACAAGCCAAACAACGAATGAGATTGCTGGAATTGTGAATCGGAACCAATGAAGTTGCTAGAATTGCTCCATAGTGCCAAACTTGAGTGTAATATAGATATATGCCAACTGAACGCAAGCATTACAAAGCTGTTTGCAATAGAAATGTTGCCCTTCAGGCTAGTGGATACAGAAGCTTTTCGCAACATGAGACTCCTTGCTAACGCACAGTGCCAGATACACAGCCACTATTTGTTTGCCCAAAAAGTAGACCCTGCCCTGTACCGCCATGCGAGTGATAACGTGTCCGCGGTGTTGAATAATGCGGTCAGTGGCAGGGTACACCTGACCACATTATCCAGCAAGCATAGCCAGGAGTGTTACATATCCTTAACAGCAAACTGAGTCAATGTCCTGCAGGTGGAGCATGAAGACAAAAGTGGTGGTCCACATTTCATGGTAACCCCAAGACTTGTGATACATTCTTCTGTGTCTGTCCCCTCCTCACCCCTCTTATCCTCCTCCTCTACATGCCATTTTTCAACACCCTCCAGATATATGTATGTGACAAAACCCAACCTCCATACAGCGCTGCACATGGTAAAGGCCACTAGGCTTCCTAGAACTCATATGACTAGGTGAACACATCCACATGGTTAAATTGCTGTTGATGGCTTTGCAAGAACAGGCTGACACATGGTTGACCATGTACAATATGAAGCCAGACATGGTCGTGTGTGACAATGGGGCCAACCTGCCACAACAATCTTGCATGGCCCATGTGATGAACCTGGTTATACAATCTCCTGAATGACAATGACTTGCTGGCAAAGGCTAAGACTAAGCTAGCAGCAGGGAGCAATCATGGATTACTAAATGGTGTACGCTGTTAGTAGGCACTGTATGGAGGTTACTTGATGCCTTGGAGTGGCTGCTGCCATTTTAGCCTGCTTTGAGGAAGTAACCAAAATAATCAGTCGTGATATTGCATTAATCAATATTACCATTCCTGCCGTCTGCCGGCTGGTACAGACAATACAGGGCCTCAGGAAGAGTAAGGGATACCAATCTCCCTACTGTCTGGCCTGTCTGCCATTACTCAACATCACAAGGAGAATGGCTTTGGGAAAGAAAGGGGGGTATCTTTTCCAACATGTTTCTCCACCCATGGTAGAAGTATAGAGGAGGTAGACCAGGAGGAGGAAGAAGAAGAGGGGGAGGGGTTATGCAATATTCCTTCCATCTATCACTAACCCAGCTATTATATGTGGATGTTGGGACAAACCTGAGAACACTCTTATGTGGGCTATCACCCTTAGGCCTTAGTCAGACGGGCGTTTTTTCGCGCGATTTGCGCATGCGCATGCGTCCGGCGATTTTTTAAAACCATTGCTTTGCAATGGTATCGGACACATATGCGCTTTTTATGCGCTCGTCCGATAAATTATAGAACAGAAATCGCAGATCGCACCTATCTGCGATCTGCGATTCCTGTTCTCTTCTCTATATGCACTCAATGGGGCCGGCGGCAGCAGCGCCGACCCCATTGAGAACATATAGAAGACAAATCATTCTTCTCTGCCACAGCTGTAACAACTGTGGCAGAGAAGAACGATGTTTGCCCATTGAATTCAATGGAGCCGGCAATACAGCCGGCTCCATTGAAAGCAATGGGCTGCCGGCGAGCGCAGGATGAATTGTCGGGAAGGGCTTAAATATATAAGCCCTTCCCTGCAATTCATTCAGAAATGTGTAAAAATAAAAAAAAAATATATACTCACCTTGTCCCGGCAGACGGAGTTCAGCGCGGCTGGCCTGCAGTGGGTGTGAAGGGGGTGTGAGTCAGACCTGCCCCTGATTGGCTCAGCGCTGAGCCAATCAGAGGCAGGTCTCACTCACACCTATTCATGAATTGGCCTTTACTCAGCGCTGAGCCAATCAGAGGCAGGTCTCACTCACACCCATTCATGAATTCATGAATAGGTGTGAGTGAGACCTGCCTCTCATTGGCTCAGCGCTGAGCCAATCAGGGGCAGGTCTGACTCACACCCCCTTCACACCCACTGCAGGCCGGCCGCGCTGAACTTCGTCTGCCGGGAAAAGGTGAGTATATATATATTTTTTTATTTTTACACATTTCTGGATGAATTGCAGGGAAGGGCTTATATATTTAAGCCCTTCCCGACAATTCATCCCGCGCTCGCCCGCAGCGCATTGCTTTCAATGGAGCCGGCTGTATTGCCGGCTCCATTGTATTCAATGCGCTGGACAGCTCCGGCCCGTTTCTAATGAAACGCGGCTAGGAGCAGATTTTTCGGGCGATTTTTTGACCCCGGTCACGCGATTTGCGGATGCGCATCCATCATGCGATCCGCAAATCGCGCGAAAAAACGCCTGTGTGACTAAGGCCTCAGGCATTGTGAGGCATAAGAGTGCAGCCTGATAATACAGACTGATACATTGTTGGCTCATTCAAACAAGAAATAGTTCAGTCATTCCCATTCACTGTATACCATGTTTTCCCGAAAATAAGACACTGTCTTATATTAATTTTTTGTTTTAAAAAATGCAGTGTCTTATTTGTGGGGGGTGTCTTATACTTACCCAGCCGATGGCGTCTGTGTCCCTCACACTGGTCCAGTCCTCAGCGCTGACAGGATTCTCTTCTCCTGGTAACTGGGCATAGAATACTCTGCCTCTGCTAAGCACTGCGATTGTGTCATTGAGCACCGGCTCTGATTGGCTGGCACTCGATCCAATCACAGCGCTTACCGGAGGCAGGGAATTCAGAGCCCAGTTACCAGGAGAAGAGAATCCTGTCAGCGCTGAGAACTGCAGCAGAGTGGGGACCAGCGCAAGAGACACAGATGCCAGCGGCTAGGTGAGTATAAGCAATAGGGTAAAAAAAAGCAATAATCACCTAGCCGCTGTGAATGATCAAGCGCCGGCTTTGATTGGCTGGTGCTCTATCCAATCACAGCACTTACTGGAGGCAGGGTATTCAAAGCCCTGTCACCAGAAGAGAATCCTGTCAGCACTGAGGACTGCAGCCTGCAACAGCTCCGGAGACCAGCGCGAGGGCCAGAGGGCCACAGATGCTATCGGCTAGGTGAGTATTTGAGTATTGCTTTTTTTTACCTAGTATAGATAGGGTTTATTTTCAGGGGAGGGCTTATATTTTAAGCACCCCCTCCCCCCAAATAGGGGTAGGGCTTATCATAGGGGTAGGGCTTACTAACGGGGGAGCGGTAGTGAATGTGAGTGACTGGACAATTAGTGAAGAAGCCACTGATTTTTTGAATGATAATTAAAGATGAGCGAGCACCCAAATGCTCGGGTCCGCGTTATTCGAGCTTTTAGTAAAATTCGAGAGCTCTACTCGAGTAACGAACCCCATTGACTACAATGGGAGACTCGATCATTTTTGTATGTGGGACACCGGGTGCCGATTTTTCTTTTTTTTTCTTTTTCTTCTCTCTCTCTCTCCCCCTGCCTGCCAGACAAAAAATGTGCCATTGACGCGCGCTGCGTCGCGGCGGGGCCCAAACAGGCACGTCACAGCGGGGAGGAGCCAAAAACTGGGGCGGGGTCGAACACGGCTTGATGCTCGTTCGAGTAATGAGCCCCATAGAGAGCGCTAATACTCGAACGAGCATCAAGCTCGGCAAAGTACGTTCCCTCAACTCTAATAATAATCCTTTTATCTACAAAGGGCCTTAAGCTGGATGGGTTGCCAGAGCTTGCACAATATGCTTTAGAGGTGCTTGCCTGCCCCACAGCCACTGTGATATCAGAAAGGGTGTTCATCACAACTGAGAGGTGATAACTGACAGACGCATCCACCTGTCCACAGACAATATGGATCACCTGATGTTCATAAAAATGGACCAGGCCTGACCTGACTTATGCACTCTCATGGCAGATTTTACTGATTAGTTAGCATGCTCACAATTTTTGCTTGCATGTGACTGAGCATAGATTTATATCAAAGACCGCACTGTACCCTCAAGATGCTGGTGGTTGTGGTGATGCTGGTGGTCCTGCTGCTGTTCTCCTTCTCCTGCTTCCACCATGATTCCTCCTTCAACTGCTTCCCCCTGAAATGAAAAATATGTTAATATGGAAATACATACCGGTAGCTACAGCTCTCATGTTTGCACAAGGAAAACACCCTACCGTCAAGGTGCTGTTGCTACTGGTGGTGGTCCTGCTGCTGCTCTCCCCCTGCTTTTGCAATTTTCCCACCTCCTAATTCCTCTCCAAATGAAATATATGTGAATATGGAAATACGGAGGTACAACTCACATGTTTCCACGAGGAGCACACTCTACCCTTAAGGTGTTGTTGCTTGTGGTGGTAGAACTGCTGCTGCTCTTTGTCTCCTACTTCCAACATCTTTCTTTTTTTTTTTCTAAACTGATTTGATCAAAAAGAAATGTCTAAGTGCCAATGTCTATGAGCAGATTTGATTTGCAAAATCCGCGTGGGTCACCCACGCAGGTGATCCACCGTTCAAGCCGCTCATAGAGAAGCATGGAGCATCAGCACTTCATGTAAAACCTGCGGATTTGATTTTAAATGATGTGCGGATGCCACACGCGGATAATAAATCGCAGCATGCTGCATTTTATCGCGGATCATGCTCCATTCATCTCTGTAGGAACTTAGGATCCGCAGTGCATCCACAAATGCATTAAAATACATTTGCGGATTCACTGCAAATTTGAAGGTTAAAATCAATTAGGGAGGTAGGGAAACGGTTGGGAGGTGGAGTGCGGATTTTTTCCACGTTGATGCATCCATGCAGAGAAAAAAACGCAATCTGCGATCTCCTGCAAGCAATAAAAAGTCCTTTCAAGGACGACTTGCAGTGTATCCGCTGCAGATATCCGCATAAAAAATCTGTGTGTGTTGTGGACATGAGGTCTAAAACTTTCCATATTTTTACTCCTTTTATATTTTATTCTCATGCAAAACTGCACTGTGTAAGACCTAAATGGATTTACGAGGAGAAAGAAAGTTTACTGACATACAGTTTGCATGCTCTCCGCTTGTAATATATTTTACAGGGAACATCGGTTACAAACAAGCTGCACAGGAAATGAACAGATCTACAATTTAGCATCAGAATCTGGTAATTACTAAGTAGTTACTAAGGTGACAGAAAGTATAATTTTCTAATAGAAATGTTTTGAAAGGAAGCAGTTGAAAACTTATAATTTAGACTCATAGAAGAATTTCTCTGACATAAAGATTGTATTTTTATAGGGAATAATTTATAGCCCAAAATAGATATCAAATAGTCATAGCTAATAAAAAAATTGTCCAAAGAACAGTACATTGATGTCCAAAGGTGCACAAGATGAGATTGTGCATCTTTGGATATCAAAGTGTTTTCATGGACCTGTAGAATTAAGCCCAGACACCAAGGATGTGAAACCACTTATGGGTAGTCACTAAGGTGTTAAACTGCAGCAGGAAATGCATGATGAAGAAAGGATCGGTAACAGGGGCACTGTGGGGCACTTAATTTTAAGGGACCGACTCAAGACAGTAGTGATCACCCCATAATTAGGCTGCAGTGCAGATATATTATATTACTAATTTGAGATTATTGGCATACCTTTGAATATTCAGGTGTATACCTTTTGAAATGGATAAATATTCCTAATGAAATATTCCATAGTGTATGGGTGGCGGGGCCTGACTGTGATCCAGGACGGATGCACGTGGCTGAGCTTCGTCTTCTGACCTCATAGCAACCTCCAGCAATAGGCAGTTGGACCTCCAACTTGCTCTGTTTCAGAGCCAAATTATTTGGTTACAAGATGGCAAGACAGCGTGGTGTAAAAACACAGTCAAAGAGACTTATGGGCCTTTTTCCAGTTCGTTGCTCCTGCCAGGACTCAAACTCCATAGTGCAGCGTTCCGTAGGGTGACTCCAGACACAGGACAGAAAGGTAGAGTGGTCACTTGTCCCGGTGGTACTTACCAGGCTCCCTCCCAGAGGGACACATGTAGCCTTGGCCAGAGCAGTGCTGGGTCTCTTCCGGACACCCCAGGAGAGGAATGGCCATAAACATGGAAACAGGATTTAAGGTTGTCATGGGTGACGCCACCATTCCGTTACCCACCGGAATGACTCTCTGCGGTACATAAAGGAGCTGCAGACAGTGTTAAAGTACCTCAGGTCCCTGCGAATGGTCAGGGCCTGGCAAAACTTTATTTGTAAACTTGGTACAAGGCACAAAATGCAAAAGACGGCCGTGCAGGAAAAACAGCAGATTTGAGGTCAGGGGGAAAACACAGAATGACAGTCCTGCAGTCTCAGTTATCTGTCAGGAACCACTCCTGGCAGGGAAACTCTTCAAAGGAGGATAAGCATAGGGTCATTCCACAGACACTCAAGTAGGTCAGTACCTCTGCACGGTGATCTCTGCCTTTTCTGGACATGCTTACTCTCAATCTCTCTCTTTTACTTCTCTTGCTCTATCTTCTCCATGGTTCCTGGTTTATGGACCATAAGGAACCACTCTTCTTCCTCCATCACTTCACCACATCAGGGTTGAAGGTACCCCCATGTGGCTGGCACTCCCCTCCATAGTTAATTTAACAAAATTAACTCTACAATGGAAAATCTTGGTAGAAAACACAAAAGGGAAAACTAATGCAATACCACAATGATTTGGTGGACACCCATTACTCTTTAGTGGATGACGTAGACTCAATTAAAATTAAACTAGCTGATTTGGAAGATAGGAACAGGAGGAACAATGTTAAGTTTCACGAAATTCCAGAAACGGTTAACCGGTCAAACCTCTCCAGCTTTCTGCTAGAATTAATGAAGACTCTTCTGCCATCAGCTCCTTTTCAAGAGTTAATAATTGACAGAGTCGACAGACTGCCATGGTGCAAAACTCTTCCAGATTATTTATTCTGAGATGTCATCACTAGGAACCACATTTTCATATTAAAGAAAATCTAATGTTTGTGACTCAGAAATTGGATTCCCTGCTAGACCCATAGAAGGGTATCCACCTTTTTTCTGATCTCTCACAGGCTACTATTCAAAATTTGCACAAATTACCCTAACCCTGCGAGAAATCAAAATCCCATACAAGTGGGGTTTCCCTACCAATTCAAGACGATGGCTCCATGTGAGTTTTGATGAACCCTGAGGGAGGCACCAATCTTCTTCAGTTCTGGGGCCTATTCCCTGTCAATCCTCCATAGCTGCCTCTCCCTAGATGTTCTTCAAAAATTCCTGCTGATTGGGTAAATAAGCCTTCATCCTGGTGAAGCTTTAAATGTATCATATTTCCTCATCAGAGGTCATGGTCATGTTCAGATAACTTTTTTCCCCACAGTTTGCAGGTTATCTATACCAGGTAGGATTTATATTTACTAAGTTTCATACTGTCTGTTTAATTTCAGTGACAGTGTTAGTCAGTGCTGTTCTTCTTTATTCTTTATTTCACATGGCACAATTTTTGATCCTATTAATTATCATGCATTCTGTTCAATACTTCAACCCTATATGTCTTCTCAATCTACCAAGTTTTCTTTCTCAGCAGAGCCATTTGACATGTTATCATGTCACTTGTATTTTCTCTGAACACTAAGGGGCTGAACAGAAGGACGCTGTATCAGCTTGAGCTGATAACCTATGATTACAGGAGATGCATTTCTCCTCAATTCATTGTCCAAGCTTACCAAGAATATTTATCGCCCATTGGAGTATTAATTGCCTTCAGGGATTCTATAGATTTTCATCTAGAAAATTGTATATTAGATGTAAAGGGGAAAGTCATGGCTATAACTGGCATTATAAATAATGTTTTGTTTGCAGTCGTAAATATCTAGTCCGAACTCCTTACAAATTAGCTCCTAAATAAAACCCTTGAAAGTGTTCACAAGCTGCAAAAAGGAAACCTTGTTCTATGTGGGGACTTTAATATTGCTCTTGATAAATTGTTGGACTCAACTAAAGTGAGTCGAAAGCCTCCCCTACTCTAGCCCCTTGATTACATAAAGAGGACATGTTAAATACCTTCAGATGCCTTAATTAAGAATTTACCTACTATTCACCTAGACATAAAACATTCTATCGCATAGACTTGTTTCTTTTGGACAGACGATCTATTTTGCAGTCAAGTCTTCTGGCATAGGAGTAGCCACTTGGTCAGACCATGCTATCTATTTAACAATGCTATTAGATAAGCTTTTCTTCCCCTCCGCTTCATGGCACAACAATGTTTTTCTAATGAAGCTCCCAGATACTAACTGTTTGGAATACACACAAAGCCTATATACGGGGCACTATGATTTAACTAGGTACACAACATAAAAAACAAATGTAGGCTAAGATGTCTGATTTGCTTTCACGTATAAAATCTCTTGAAGAGCTACTTCAAATATCACCTGCTGATACTAGCCTTCCGGAATCTTATGAACTTCAGACATGCCTTTGGGGCTGTTTTATTGGAAGATTATGATAAACAACTCACTCATGTACGCATGACTTCTTCTACTGCCTACAACAAAGTCAGCAGGCTTATGACCAATTAGATTTAACCCCTTAGTGACCAAGCCTGTTTGCGCCTTAATGACCAGGCCAAATTTTGGAAATCTTGCATGTGTCACTTTAACGTGGAAAAACACCATAAAGGTTTTGCATATCCAAGTGATTCTGAGTTTTTTCACCACATATTATACTTTATTTAGGTGGAAAAAATAGACTGATAGAATTTGTGTATATTTATTAAAAGTGCCAAAATTGCGAACTTTTTTTAAAAAATCGTCATTTTTTTCACATTTCCAACAGCAATATCTTAAATATGTGCAAACATAATATAGAATTTTTTCATAAGATATATATTTCCATATGTTTACTTTATTATAGGTGCACATTGAAAAAAATTTCGTTTTTTTAAAACCATTTAGGAGACATACAAATTTCACATTAATTATTAACATTTTGAGGAACATTTTATTTTCCTGCACCAAGCTAAGATTGCAAAGGCTCATAGGTGTCAGAATGATAGATACCCTCACAAATGACCCAATTTTAAAAACTACACCCCTTAATGTATTCACTGAGGGGTGTCATAAGTATTTAGACCCCACATTTTTTTTTCAGGAATTATTGCAATTTAGACGAGAAAAAATAAAATTTCATAATTTTGCAAATATGTAATTTTAAGCACAGGATTTTTTTCTATAGTTCACATGAAAATAAGGATTTAAACCCCAAAATGGATACCCCCGATTGTCTTATGTTCAGAAATATACCCATTGTTGCCCTAATCGTCTGTCCGTATGCACAACGGGGCCCAAACCGAAAAGAGCAGCCCGTGGCTTTCAGATCAGACATTTTGTTTGAAGGCGTTTTAGGCCCCATTGCCCACTTGTAGAGCCCTTAGGAGCCAAAACGATGGACAACCCCCACAAATGACCTCATTTTGGAAACTAGACCCCTTAACAAATTATTCTAGGGGTGTACTGCGTATTTTAACCCCAGAGTTTTTGAATGAATCTAAGCAAAGCGAAAGAAAAAAATTACGATTTTTATTTTTTTTTAGCAATTATGTCATTTTAAAAATAGTTTTTTTTGTACAGCACTCATATGAATGAAGACTTGCACCTCAAAATGGATACCTCTGTTTGTCCCATGTTCAGAAACATACCCATTTTGGCCCTAATCTTCTGTCTGTATGCACAACGGGGCCCACACTGCACAGAGCGTCAAATTTTAACTGTCTTTTAACTTTCTCCAGGCTCTTGGCTACATTTAATAGCCAGGTGCTGGGAGATTTTAAATTATCCCGGCAATCTGCGGCTTTTGCGCTTGCATCCGCCATTTTGGTGACGGACGCATGCACAGAAGCAGGGGTAAAGTCTGTGGATAAATACGGGGGCTTAGGTACCTAATTTCATCTCCTCTCACAGATATGATCCATGATGGGAGATGAAGCGAACTTTTTTCTTTTTTTTTACACTTTTTTAAACTTTTTAAAACTTTTACATGATCGCTGTTATCCATTGAAAAGCAGCGATCATGTGACCAGGAACCGCATACAGCAGCTCCCGGTGACAGCTCCCTCCTCTTGGCTACTCATACTAGCCGGGAGCAGGGAGTTTTTAAATTTACCGGGACTCCCGTTCCTCTGCGCATGTGCATGATGTAATGCGTCTGGTGCACATGCACAGATGCCGGCGGCAGGTTTAGGGAGGACTAGGAAGATGCCGGACATCACGGAGGACGGGGGGTGAGTATTCTCAGGTCCCCTTATGGATCCAATCCAAAAGGGGAGCTAAAAGTTGATTTTTTTTTACTGGCCATTGACTTTAACGCGATCGCCGGTATCCAGTGGATACTGGCGATTGCGTGACCAGGAGTGGGGTCCCGCAGGCCAGGATGACAGCTCCATGCTGTCGGCTACCTCTGATAACCAGCAGCATGGAGCTGTCACGTCTAGAGCCTGCCGTGCTTTCATTCTCAGAGGAAGCATGTTTTTACGTCCTCTGGGAATTAAGACCAGCAGGCCTGGATGTAAAAACACTATGGGCTCTTCACTAAGGGGTTAACAGTAACAACATAAGGCAAGGATTCCTTACCTTGTAACCCCTTCTAATAATTTTAGGCTCATTTTACTCTGACCTATATCATTTGAGAGCTGGCCCTACTACTATCGAATCTACCCTTTCCTCAATTGATTCTTTTTTTGCTTCACTTAAACGTCCTTCTTTATCTAAAATGCATCTAGACTCTCTAACTGCTCCTTTTACACAAGCATAAACTTTCAAAACTATTAAGTGCCTTAAAGGCAGCAAGGTTCCTGGCCCAGAACTATTTCAGGCAACACTTTTCTTACCTAACTATTATATGTAATAAAGTGGTAGCTAGAAGCAGCCTCCCTGCAGAAATGCTTCAAGCTACTATACCGTAGTAACAGTTCCAAAACCGGTCAATTCTCATTAATCAGCAAATTTGTGACCTAGATTACTGCTTAATTGTAACATTCAAATCTATGCAAAGCAACAGCCCACTATCTTCTCACAGTTCTCCCTAGCATTATTCACAATCATCAAGTAGGTTTTTCCAAGGGAAGAGAAGAACCAGATGGTACTCGCCGAATTATTAATCTGATGTTTTGTGCAGAGGACTCTCAGGTGCCTTCTCTGCTCCTAGCTCTGGAGGTGGAGAAGGCATTCGACGGGCACCATTGGGATCTTACCTTTGCTAGTATTAAGAAATTTGACTTTCTTGGTAACATTTTCCAAGCCATTCAGGCCTTTTACACCACTTTTTAGTGCGAGTCCCTGTTAGGCCTTAGTCAGACGGGCGTTTTTAGCCGCGATTTGCGCATGCGTCCGGCGATTTTATAAAACCATTGCTTTGCAATGGTATCGGACACATGAGCGCTTTTTATGCGCTCGTCCAATAAATTATAGAACAGAAATCGCAGATCGCACCTATCTGCGATCTGCGATTCCTGTTCTCTTCTCTATATGCGCTCAATGGGTCCGGCGGCAGCAGCGCCGACCCCATTGAGAACATATAGAAGACAAATCATTCTTCTCTGCCACAGCTGTAACAGCTGTGGCAGAGAAGAACGATGTTTGCCCATTGAATTCAATGGAGCCGGCAATACTGCCGGCTCCATTGAAAGCAATGGGCTGCCGGCGTGCGCGGGGTGAATTGTCGGGAAGGGCTTAAATATATAAGCCCTTCCCTGCAATTCATCCTAAAATGTGTTAAAATAAAAAAAAATTGTATACTCACCTTTCCGCTGCAGCCGGAGTCCAGCCGCGGCCGCTGTCAGTTCTCCTGAACTGCTTCTCGGCACTATTCAGCCGGCGGGGCTTTAAAATCCCCGCCTGCTGAATGATCTGTCTCTGATTGGTCACAGCCCTGACCAATCAGAGGCCGGTTTCACTCACACACCCATTCATGAATTCATGAATGGGTGAGTGACTGCTGCCTCTCAGCGCTGAGCCAATCAGGGGCAGGTCTGACTCACATCCATTCATGAATTCATGAATGGGTGTGAGTGAGACATGCCTCTGATTGGCTCAGCGCTGAGCCAATCAGGGGGCAGGTCTGACTCACACCCCCTTCACACCCACTGCAGGACGGCCGCGCGGAGCTCCGGCTGCCGGGAGAAGGTGAGTACATATATATTTTTTATTTTTACACATTTTAGGATGAATTGCAGGGAAGGGCTTATATATTTAAGCCCTTCCCGACAATTCATCCCGGGCTCGCCCGCAGCGCATTGCTTTCAATGGAGCCGGCTCTATTGCCGTCTCCATTGAATGCAATGCGCTGGACAGCTCCGGCCCGTTTCTAATAAAACGTGGCTAGGAGCAGATTTTCGGGCGATTTGCGGGCGACTTGCGCGCACCGGTCACGCGATTTGCGGATGCGCATCCGTCATGCGATCCGCAAATCGCGCGAAAAAACGCCCGTCTGACTAAGGCCTTAATGGAGGGCACTCAAAACCATTCCAAATCACCAATGGAACTCTCCATAGCTGCCCACTAACTCCTCTTTTATTCACCCGACTAATACAATACCTTGCTGAATTGATTAGATCTAATATTAACATTGAGGGTATGGGAGCAGGCCACCAACAGATGCAGATGATGTCATCCTAACTATTACAGATCCTCTTCCTTCTCTTCACTTCATTGTTAACATACATACTCATTTTTACAATGTATCTTTATAAAATCAGCAAAAGTATATCCCAGAACTTAGGAATTAATATCCATCCTTCTCTCAAACTTTCTATCACTACTGAATTTCCCTTTCTATAGCAACCTGAATCTATCACATATCTCTGCATTCATCTTTGCTTTCCCTTAGCAAAAATGGTAGAAGCCAATTATCTCCTCTATTCAGCAAGAATTTGATCATCTGTCTAAATTGGAGCTCTCATGGCTCAGTTGTATAGTGTTACACAAAATGTCATTTTACCAAAACTGCTTTATTACTTTTGCACTCTAATGCTTTCTCTTCTCACCTAATTATCAGTAAATTTCAATCCCAATTACTTACTTGTATTTGGGGGCAAAAAATACCACGGATAGCAAACTCAATGCTATACTTACAATCTTAGAAATTTAGGACTGAATTTCCCCAACCTTTTTCTTTATTTCAAATCAATTGTAATCAACCAACTTCATCCTTGGTGGTCTAATTTTTAGATAGAAACCATCCCTTTCCTACCTCTACATCACTTAATGTTTATATTTAAGCATGGTTAGATTTGCTTCAAGGATTTGGCACGGACTCCAACTTTAGAGAAGTTGACCCTCCTTTATAAACACTTAAGTATTTTATTACTGATATTCACCTTAAAGCTGGTCAAGAAAAAGTGTTAAACATATCCAACTTAAATAGCCAATCCGGACCTTTTCGGAGCGTATTACTCACTATAAAATCTCAAAATATGATCTGTACAAGTATTGGCATATAAGCTCATTTATCAAAAGCTCTAGTATCAGAGATATGACTCGAACTCAGTGTTTATATGAATTCCCTAATAAGAGGTCTGTGGTTTTGAGCTCTGTGCGCAGAATTTATAGTATGAGGCTGAGAGTTTCTAAAAAGCTCATATTCTAAATTGGGAATGGGACTTTGCTTGTCATGTTTCCATATCGCAATGGTCGGTAGCTTAGAAATGGGCCAACAAAGCCTCTCTCTCAGTTAATCTATTTGAAGTTAAAGGGGTTGTCCCGCGCCGAAACGGGTTTTTTTTTTTTTTAACCCCCCCCCGTTCGGCGCGAGACAACCCCGATGCAGGGAGGTAAAGAAAGCTCACCGGAGCGCTTACCTGAATCCCCGCGCTCCGGTGACTTCTCTACTCACCGCTGAAGATGGCCTCTTCCTCCGTGGACCGCAGCTCTTCTGTGCGGTCCATTGCCGATTCCAGCCTCCTGATTGGCTGGAATCGGCACGTGACGGGGCGGAGCTACACGGAGCTACACGGAGCCCCATAGAAGACTGCAGAAGACCCGGACTGCGCAAGCGCGGCTAATTTGGCCATCGGAGGGCGAAAATTAGTCGGCACCATGGAGACGAGGACGCCAGCAACGGAACAGGTAAGTATAAAACTTTTTATAACTTCTGCATGGCTCATAATTAATGCACAATGTACATTACAAAGTGCATTATTATGGCCATGCAGAAGTGTACAGACCCACTTGCTGCCTCGGGACAACCCCTTTAAGTACAAGTCTCTTACAAGGTGTTATTACACCCTTGTCAGGTTAGCAAGATTCTTTCCCAGTGTCTCAAATTTGTGCTGGAGGATGGAACTGCCCCTTACTGTCCCCCTACTAGAATTCTGTTTACCATCTAGAGAAACCTTCAGGAACCTCGATCACTCTAGATCCCAAGTTAACCACAGTCTGGATAGGAATAATTAGTTTTGAGACTCACTTTAAGAACCTTATATGGCATATTCTTCTAACAGCAAAATACCTTATAGTCAGAAATGAGAGAACTCTCATAGCTCCTGCTGTAGAGAGATTAGTTATCATGAGCGCTGTTTATATGAACATTTATTTACCCTAAAGAATAACAACTCATTAATTTCTATTCTTCATGGGAATTTTAGTTTCACTATAACAAGCACTGATTTGTGCTATTTTTGTTTTCGGAGAACTTATGTAGCATTGTTTTCCCCCTCTATTTGGCTTGGTTTGCCGTTTGTTGTAATGTCAATCAGATCTGAATGTTTGACTATTCCATTTGTTACCTGCTACCTGCTACCGTCAGGCATGTAATCTATAATTTTCTTGAATTTTATGTTCATACTAATATGTTAATTTCTTAAAAATTAATCAAAATTTATAGGAAAAAAAACATTGTGTATCTTCCTTTGTTTTCCGATATCACAACTTTAGGGACTTTTGTTACGCCTCTCAACATTTTATCAGTTCTTATGTCAGCTTTTACTGAGAATTCCAAATTTCATTTCCATTAATATAAATTAGTCAATATTTTCCTTAATCTATATTGATTAAAGAGAATATAAAGTAAATATGTCCAGGATAGACAAAAAAGGCGTAGCAATTTGTCCCATTCAATGCAGCATTTTTTATAAATAGGAGGTCAAAGAAACTAATCAGCTGAAAAACTAAGAATTTTCCAAATCATTCTTAAGTGTAAGCACTTAAGAGGAGAGCAACTTCTATAACCACGTCATGCATATCCTATACATTAACTGTCTAGTCTGTCAGAATTGTATAATCCAGGGAAACAATTTGTAAATTAGTAGCTAGATTCTTGACTCCACATCATAAATCCTGTCAACTCACCAACTTCTGAAAGTATTTTGTTTTTATTCAGACAAAAGTATTACGAAGAATTCTGCAGTTCATACAGAAAAATTATATTGTGTTTTGCCTCATGATATGTGCATAATTAACATCAGACATGCTAGAATCTGTCAGTTTTACGATTTGCATTCACATTTTTAGAGAATCATGAGAAAAAAAGTGTGTGTTCCTCTCTAATATTCATCTTTAAAAGGTACTTCCTAATATGCTTCCTAATATCTTCTGACTTGGTTTTTTGACAAATAGCCTACCCACAGTAAAGCTGAGAAATTTTAGATCCATGTGTGACTTCCAGTGATCACTAGAGACCCCCACCCCTATTCACTGTTCTCTCTAAACACTACTCTATAGAATCAGTGAGTTAAGGCCCTTTTACACGCAACAATTATCGCTCAAAAATTGTTCAAATGGCTGAAAATGAGCGAATTGTTACATGTAAACGTGGGCATCGGGCACTTTTTGTTTGAACAATGATTTTAAGGTTAATTTAAAATCCATCATTCAGCCACTGAGAAATAAAGCAAACACATTTATCTTGCAATAGACTGCATGCTGTTCTCCCCACAGCATGTTTACACTAGCCAGGAGAGAATAATGTAATCTGCCAGCAGCTGAGAGAGAACAAAGGAATGTGCTGGCAGCTGTTTGAACAGCTGGGCATGTGTTTAAACACATGCTGGGCTCTGCAAACAACTCCTAGAAGTCCTTTCACATGCAAATGAAGATGATAAAGTGTTAATGGCCATTAATGGCTATTAACGCTTTATGCAAATACATTGCTAAATCTTTCAACTGTTCAGTCCTTTGAAAGATTATCTTTGCATGTTAAAGGGCCTTTGGAAATTCCACATGCGTTTGGTAAGTATGTTTGTTAATAGGCTCATTTAATTTAAGTTTGTTGTTTTAACGTTTTTCTTGGAGAGCATATCTTAGAGGAAACATTGTGCCTATCCTTCCTTACTAGGACATCTGTTGTTAGAAGAATGTTTGGAGTGATGGTAGAGCATGCAAACTGATACTTAAAGCAAGCTGCATGAGTGCACTAGATAGTTGTGAACAGTAAGGAACCTTTCACATGAGACAGAATTAAGCCATATGGGTATTTCTGCATCCCAATGTTATCCCTGTGGGACTTTAATTCCGCACCTAATAAAATCCGCACTTCTTTACTTCAAAACCACAAGATTGAATTCTGCAGTGTGGAAACCTTCTGCTGCAGAAGTAGGCCTTATTCACATGAATGTTTTATTGCGGCTATATAATATTTTTTGACAATACATATTGTTGCAACTTCGAGGTATTACGCTCCTGAGACCACTATTTTTCCTCCACCTAGACGGTTGGTCGCACATAAGAAACCCATTTCTAGACCAAAATTGTAGTAAACTCAAGAAATCCAACTTTTTTGCGGTACTTGAACAAAAACTAGAATCTGATTATTGATAATGTTGTTAATACATCACAGTACACACACATAGGATTAACACATCCCTGGCTGTCTGACCGCTAAATAACACATTTTTTCTGGCACTAGTTAACATAGGCCTAGTGCCTTAGATGCATATCACAGTCCAGAAGGGAGTCATCCTAGGAGCCATCAACTTCTGTCAGGATCATTGTTTTCAGACACCATTTGGCTCTTCTCCTCAGAGCTACAGTCTCAGGTACGCACCATTTCAGGCAACTCTCTGGGACCTCACAGGGACCCGTCTCAGGGAGTAGCCTCTCTCACAGACACTCAATCTCTTGCTCTCAGCAACCCAGAACTCAATGTGTCTGGGGGTCTTAACTCCTGCAGACACACCCATACAGCTGTCCATGCTGTTCAGCCTGCTCTGGAGCCCTCTGCAGGCCACTTTTTGTATTGCCTTGCCACAATATTCTTAAAGAGTTAATATATTTTTTTGCAATTTTTTTATGCAGCTCATGTTAAGCCATGCAAAATGCAAATCAGTTTTTGTGAATACAATACAATTAATATTCACATCTGTAGCTGCCTCCACATTAGGGTAATACATGTATATGAAAACTTGACACTGCTCAATCTGGTAAAAATTCACAAACTCATTTTGTACGGAAAAACAATAGCTTTAAGCTATTGTTTAATATTAAGATTAATTCAATCTACTTTGAACAAAGAAATTACAAGTGAGTCTGATGTTGATAGGTTATTTGCATGATATTAGCATTGAAACATTTCATAAAAAGAAGACAATAGTGTTATTAAGAAATATGAACTTTAAAACTTACCACTTTTAACTTTATTATTCATATTCTTAAAGTTCATATTGGATATCTGACATATTATTTTCTTATTACAATATCAAAAATGTATTTATAATAGAAGGTAAAATTATTTGTGGCATATGGGTTTTAAGAAACACAGTCGTTTCAATGAAACAACTAGTCCTACCAGATAAATGAAAAAAATATACAACCATAACTTGAATGCTAACCTTGCTGCTATATGGAATACTAGTGCCCACAGAGCCATGGCAGAGGACCTTCTTATAATCCTAGACCTAATAATAAAAGGCACTTCTACAACTCAGGGGTTGACTTACTGCATGTGCAGCTATCCAGAGGCTCAATACATCCAATTTAATTGTATTAAATTAAATAGGTCTAAAATTCTGGACCACATATTTACATAATGCATTTTTTAAGGAAGTTGGACGTCTAGTTTTTTAAAATGGTGCTCAGAACCCAGTTTCCCTTCATAAAGTCATAGGGATAAAATTCTGACTGACTCCGCATATGTATGGCACGAATCTGAGTGTCAGATTCAGATTTTGCTGTGGATTCTATGTAAGGGGTATGCCATGTACATGGATTTGTAAATAACAGGCTCTTGAGTTCTTCAAGTATTCTTGTTTACAATTGCATTTCTGCTATTTGTTGTATACATGTGACCTCCACTGGTCTTGCAATGTAACTGTTTTAAGTTCCCCATCAACTGGAATGGTCTGTGATTGGCTGCAGCACAAAGGTACCATAAATAGGTGCACTGGCTCTATGTGTGGCATAGTTCACACCAAAAGTTGCTGCAGAGGGGATGCAGCTGTCAATATGAGTGCTGTCATAGGCCCTTTGGCATTGTCTATAGCTGTTTAGCCTATGGCCTGTGAGGAGAAGATGAGAAAGTCCTGGCGTATCTGTGACTACCTGTTGCGTCCTCTGGACGTGCAACCTCAAAAACACAAACAAAAGGCACAACTGTGCAAAAGGAAACAAAAGCTAAGGGGAATTCTCTCCCTATCATCCCCTAACCCAGATGGGGCCCTGCCTCCTCGGCGGACCAACCGCGCTGACAAGTGCGAGCCCGCACGCGTGCCTGGGCCACTGACCAGTCCTTGTCAGGGAGCCCTAGCACAAAAGAAAAGGTAAAGACAGAAAACAAAACAAAGCATAAAAGAACTTAGCTACGAGCTTCAGCCAAGGTGTGTTCCTCCGTCACTGTCCAAAGGTAACTGAAGGATTGACCAGCACAGGAGATCATGCTGGCACTGTTTAAGTAGGAGCCAAGCTACTCAGCACCAGGTGCTGACTGACGTTACTCCTGCAACTACCACACCCCCTCAGCTCTAGGAGAAGCAAGGGAACACCCAAAACCTGGTCTGAACCCCAAGAGCCTTTGTAAGGCTTTCACATTTTCTGGTAGGACCCAATCCTGTACAGCTCGGACTTTCTCAGGATCCATCATGAACCCTTCGTGGGTAATTATATGCCCCAAAAATGTGATCTCTTTTACAGCAAACACACATTTTTCTCTTTTGGCGAACAAACAATTCTCATGCAAAGCTTGGAGGACCTGGCGAACATGAGAAACATGGGACTCAAAATCCGGAGAAAAGATCAAAATATCATCCAAGTATACTAGTACAAATTGAGAGAGAACCTCATTGATCAAGGACTGGAATACAGCAGGGGCATTAGTGAGGCCAAAAGGCATCACCAGACTCTCAAAATACCCCTCCGGGGTATTAAACGCTGTCTTCCACTCGTCCCCCTCCTTAATCTGGATTAAATTATATGCCCCGCGCAAGTCTAGTTTGGAAAACCAGTTGGAGCCATTCAACTGTGAAAACAGATCCGGAATAAGGGGGAGAGGGAATGGATTGCGTTTCGTGATTTTGTTCAATTCCCTAAAGTCAACACAGGGACGTAACCCGCCATCTTTTTTCTTTACAAAAAAGAAACCCGCTGCTAGTGGGGAATTAGATGGTCGTATATAATTCCTTCTCAAGGTATCCTGGATATAATCTTTGAGCGCCTGTCTCTCAGGGGCCGATATGTTGAACATGCGACTCTTGGGGAACTTGCAGTCCGGGAGAAGTTCAATGGCACAATCCCCCTTTCTGTGTGGTGGTAATTTGTCTGCCCCCTCTTGAGAAAACACATCAGAGAAGTCAGCGATAAATTCAGGCAACTCCTCTGCCTGAATGGAGGCTATATCGGCAGAAATGCAACCGGACAGACAACCAGGGTTCCATTTAACAATGTCCCCCTTTTCCCAGTCCACTACTGTGTTGTTTAAGCACAGCCAGGGCAACCCCAAAACTACTTGCGTAGGGAGGGATTCCATGACATATAGTGTTATACATTCCGTGTGGAACAGCCCAATCCTTAAATGGACATTAGGTACACAAAAACTCAGATTTCTCTGAGATAGTGGAGCAGCATCAATGGCGGACACAGGGATGGGAACATCCAAAGCACTCATCTCTAAGCCTAAACGTTTGACAGTCTCCTGATGTATTAAATTTATACTAGCTCCACAATCCAAAAAGACTCGTATGGGACTGTCCACACTGCCACAACGAATTTCAGCGGGAAGTACCAGCCTGGAACAGGATATCCAAGCAATCTGATGGCCTAGAGGGACCTTCCCTCTAACCTCCAGGCCATCTAGTTTTTCCCACTGAGCTTTATGACATGGGCAAAACTGAGCCATATGACCTGTACGATTACAGACAAAGCATCGGCCATTAAACTGTATCGTCCTTCTCCTCCTAACCCTGCCAGCTAGAGACCCCAGCTGCATGGGCTCTTCCATACCTGTAGGTAGGAGGCCGGGATCCGTAGACAGCTCCTGATGCCTCTCCCTGATCCGTCTCCCAACTTTAATAGCCAGAGACATGGCCTCATCTAGACTAGGAGGTACTGGATGTCCTACCAGTACTTCCTTAATCTCATTGGACAGACCACAATGGAACTGGCTCTTTAAAGCAGGGTCATTCCACTGAGTTTCTGCTGCCCAACGTCGAAACTTAGCACAATAATCTTCCACAGTGGAATCTCTCTGTCGCAAACGTCTGATATTTCCCTCAGCCACCGCTATCTTATCGGGGTCATCATAAATAAGACCCAAAGCAGCAAAAAAGTTATCCACTGAGGTCAGAGCCTCAGACATCCGGGGTAATGAAAGCGCCCATGCCTGTGGCGCCCCCTGCAGTCTGGACATTACAATGTCCACCCTCTGGGCGTCGTCCCCCGAAGAGCTAGGACGCAGTCTGAAATAGAGCTTACAGGCCTCTCGAAAGCATCCGAATTTCTGCCTATCACCAGAAAAACGGTCCGGTAGCTCAATTTTTGGTTCTATGCTGGGAACCGGCAGCGCAAGTTGTCGCTGTTTAATCTCCGCAACCTCAGCAGCCAGCGTGCCGAGCTGGTGCCACAAAACCTCAAGGGGATTCATGTTAACAGCACAGAATCTCCCTGAGTAGGTAAGGGCTGGTCAATCTGTTGCATCCTCCGGACGTGCAACCTCAAAAACGCAAACAAAAGGCACAACTGTGCAAAAGGAAACAAAAGCTAAGGGGAATTCTCTCCCTATCGTCCCCTAACCCGGGAGGGGGCCCTGCCTACTCGGCGGACCGACCGCGCTGACAAGTTCGAGCCCGCACGCGTGCCTGGGCCACTGACCAGTCCCTGTCAGGGAGCCCTAGCACAAAAGAAAAGGTAAAGACAGAAAACCAAACAAAGCATAAAAGAACTTAGCTAGGAGCTTCAGCCAAGGTGTGTTCCTCTGTCGCTGTCCAAAGGTAACTGAAGGATTGACCAGCACAGGAGATCATGCTTGCACTGTTTAAGTAGGAGCCAAGCTGCTCAGCACCAGGTGCTGACTGACGTTACTCCTGCAACTACCGCACCCCCTCAGCTCCAGGAGAAGCAAGGGTACACCCAAAACCTGGTCTGGCCTGCAAGCAAAGTGCAGGCCTCAGAACGGCTGCAACACTACCCTCATCCATGTCACCACTATCATGAGCACATGTCTCCTAATTGCGTTACCTAGGACTTGATACTGAGACTCTGTTCAGTTGCTCACATAAGTGGAAAGTTAAGAGTTGTACACAACATTGCTAGAAAATGGTGTCCTCCACTCTGAGAACTTGATATGCAGATTCTGAGTACTCACTAGAGTAAATGGATGATACACGGGCTCGATTCCACTCTTTGTGGGACTATTTGTGCTCAAGTGCCTACGATTCCTCAGATAATTATTGCAAACTCAATAAGAGACTGACCTTGTGATTGAGGGTGAGTGGACCACTTACACTTGTTGTTAGTTACCTAAAGGACTTTGTATTATATGTTTGCAACATTTAAGACAACCTCCAAAAACTCAGAAGTTGTTTACCATTTTTGTTTATATAAAATGTTTAGCAGCATCATGGCTGGCTCATTCGCTGTGTCTTGCCACAAGCTTCTTTCTCATATGATTCAGGAGTACGACTGGTGCAATCCAAAATATATGGGCTAATGGCAGAGCTTCAAGTTCTAGTACTAGAGCCGATCTCCCAGCAGGAGAGGTGTCTCTTCTCACCATTGGCAGTACCTGCCAGCTGCTCAGAGTTCGTCAAGGTACCAGGTAAGACCCTATCCCTGAACCTACTGGAGCTTCATGAGAAACAGAGAGCAAGCAGCATAGCCACGTCTTGATAAAAACTTCAATGCATCCAAATGGATGCTCCTTTATTGCTTCCAAAGATACAAAGATGATGCGCGACGTTTCAACCCAGCTTGACAAAAACCCCAGCGGGGTTGAAACATAGCGCATCATCTGTGTATCTCTGTATCTTTCGAAGCAATAAAGGAGCATCCATTTGGATGCATTGAAGTTTTTATCAAGACGTGGGTATGCTGCTTGCTCTCTGTATCTCATGAAGTCTCTCTTGGATCCTGGGAGTCGGTTCCACTGCATGCCAATTACACCTCGCACTAGCAGTGCTATATTTCTGGAGTGCTGCTGTGCTATCCACTTTGGTGGACAGCAACCAACCCACCATCAGGGCTGGAGGCTATATCACTTTCTATCTATATTTAGCCTATTGGGGTATTGTCCCCTTCTCAGCGTCGTTGCTTAGCTCAGAGTGTACACTAATCTGGTCATACTAATTGACCTACGTCTTGGCTAGACATAATATCAAACAGATTAGACCCCTGTTCTGTTGTTTGGTAACAGGGCATCCATGTCTAGTCTAAGATTAACCGTCTCCATACTGGTTTGGAGAGAGCTATAGATCTGAGTGTGTGCAAGGTACGAAATATGTTCTAAATAAATATACATCAGAATTGAGCACTACCTTCCACTGCACTCTGAAACATCTACCCAGTCTCAAGATATGAGACTTGGGAAGCAACTATCTGGACGCTGAAACATATGTCCATTATCATTTAGTCACTTACGGCTCTCTTTAGGTGGGGAGACATATATTAGACCTCCACCCTAATATCTAGGAATGGGTGTCAGTATACCAGACCCCCCCCCCCCCCTCCCCTGGTCATTTTTAAAACCTCTGACCATCTGGTTCTTGAAAAGTTGTAGGTCCAACTGAAATGCATTGAACCACAATTATCTTGTTTGGAAATTATACTCTCCATTTATCTTTACTAGTAGATCTCTATTTATGGGACTACTGTCTATTCTACTATATTGGCATCAATCCTACAAGGACATCAATAAATGTTAGGGCATAACCTGTTTGCCTACATGGGCTAATTCGCTTCATAGGAGTGGAGGTAGTCTATCCAGTTAATTAACCTAGAGGGGAAATAAGTATTAGACTGTAATATATTATACCAGTACTGAATTATGTCAATATCCCATAAATTTCCTAGGTTCGAATTTAGATACTGGAGACGAACTTAGATATTTTTATTTATTCTTTGTGGGAAGTTCTTACAGAAAAAATCAGTTACTGATATAACGTACATCTGCAATCATCATTTGAACCACCTTTTCATAATACTGTGCTAAGGAAGAGCACACGTGTCTTGTCTGTTTGTGTACGTCTTGTCTTCACTAATTGTGGTTTTTTTCTAAGCCCAACGTTTATTAACATATATCAATAAAGATTATTTTAGGTTTCTTCTGTGACTAGGGCTTTATAAAGTAGTTCCCTCTGCCCCTGTGATTTTTCACTTTGGATTCAGGAACCTACTGGAGAGTCATGACACCACCCAGAGCCCCTCCTTCCAGATACATATTAAATTTGCGTATGACGAATCCTGAATGTGGAAACATGCCCTAATTAGCTCTCTAACATCTAATTTATAGTATATGGATTATGAATGAAGAGATTATGGATTATGCCTGCTTGAAGTATGCTGATGGAAACAATAGTGAAAATCAAAAGTTTACAAACTTTAACATGTATATTGAACAGACACACTAGCCAGGTTAAAGCAATGTCTTTGAGAATAATTTATAGTATCTATTTTAACAAATAATTCTCAAATAATGCCCCAAAAGTCAAGCCATCTCAGTTCTAATAAAGATTGCCAGGAAAATGGAGCTAAAGAATATAACAAATTTTGGAGTCACTTACTGGAATAATATCAACATTGTTTATAACTAAGAAAAAATTCTTAGTGCTTTATTTATTTTTATGTATTTTTGTATTTTATTTTTTTCAATATTTAAAGAAAGGGGAAAACACTTTTTTTAATCTTTTTATTTGTAAAACCCTGTAGTTGCCACAGTCAACAATTATGAGTTAAATAGCATAGAGGAGAGATTGGATGAAGAAATACTCATCCCTTCACTCCTTTTCTGTAAAAAAAAAAACACCCCCACACGTTACAATCAGAGAGCAAATGTTCTTTGATTGATAAGGTGTGTTGGCTGATGACATGAACAAAAGTACATGCTATCCCTTTCCCTAAAACAGGGGGACAGACAGCAGACTCACAGATTATTCACTGCTGTCTACTCATCTTCCACTGGATTCCTACTGTTATGCACACAGACTGAAGTGACATAAGCAAATTCAGTATCATTGTCCTCACTTCAAATGGCTGTAGTTCCAGTTTCACCAAGGCTCCGGTTTTACCAAGTATCGTGACTTTTAAAAAGAGACCAAAAGCTTGTCTGTAGCCATGATAGAACTGGAGATATAGTAATTTGAATTAGAACAAATTCTTTTAATTCAAAACTGAAATATTCTTTTCCCGTAGAATGAACAGAACTTGGAAATCAGTATATGGGAACCATTCCCTTTTATTATTTTTTTGTTTTGTGAATATCAGGATTGCTGGCGGGTATTTGTTAGTTTTCGAGCAATTCAGATATCTACCATCCCTCAGTCCTAAAACACCCTAGTAATAACGCCTGATATGGAAACCTTGTGACATTATTACGGAAGCTTCCATAAAGATAAAAGGCTAAATAATCACAATCAAAGCTGTTTAAGCAATGTTTCCCCACTTTAGGTATTAAGTATAACTACACTAGTGTTCTTATATGTGGTGATATGCAATGGAGTAGAAGTAGTAAACTTGGAAAAATAAATAAAATGAATGCATTGCAATATTATTACAAGTTATATAAAATTACTGGAATTATGAATAGTACATATAAAAATGGTTCTGGCCAAAAAATGGGCAAATACAATACAAATAGGCAAAATAAAAGTCCAATTTCCACCGGATGTAGGGTCAGAATATCATCAGTGTGATCTTTGAACATTAGATGGCAGACATAACTTGAGTTTAAGGCATTGTTGATGTTAAGAGATTCAGCAAAGCATTTACATATCTGTACTTGAAATTATATCTTTTTATTAGAAATAATGAAATTCTATAACAGTATCCCGTCTACTCTTACAGCTAATGTTAACAACTATTCTTCAGAAATACTGTAAGTAGCCGGTGTGATTGTAGAAATCAAAATGAAATTCAGTACAGAAAATTCACAAATAATTTAAACGTTTTATTTCTAAAGATAGTAAATGCAGGAATAGTTAAATACAATACAGAACTGTGTGGACAGCAGGACAACCACCCCAAGCATAGTCAATTCCAGAGACAATTATCTTCAGTGTAAATACGAACAAGGAATCTTGGAAGTGATGATATGGCTCTCATGCCCTGGATCACTGGATTAGTTGTGAAGAATACGAGTATCTATCGAGCAAGTAGAGTTGCAAGTCTTCTTGGCTTCTTTTTTTACAACATAGAGAACATGCCCATTAAATTAAAAGATTGATCCCAACATTAAATATCATATCCATTGCATACATTTCGTTACATTCGTTGCATAGATTCTAAAATGTTAAATCGATCGACCGACAATAGACATTGTTTATAGTTATATTCAGTCAATATTATAAACATTTTTCTATTTACACTTAATAAAAACTGTTTACATCCTCAGATAATTCCAGGGCTGTTTGAACCAAATAGCCTTCCTGTTTCCGGTTCATGTTAGTAAATGTTCCCAGGTGGTCACACCTACTCAGTCTTGATTCTCTGCAGTACTGCTGTCTCATTTAGGCCCCATGCCCACGGCCATGACAGACTCCGACAGCAGAATATTGCAGCTGAGCCTAACACGGTGCCCCCCAAAACTCCCATACTCACCACTCCAGATCTGCTATACGCGTCTTCCCCGGCGCACATGCGCAGTACAGCATGTGACGCGCGGCAGCGCCGGATGATGTGGCTGGCGGTGGGCAGGGACACGTATTTAAGCGATATTTCCACTGTGCTACAGCGGAAGTATAGCGTGACTACAATGGAAGCCGACCGAGCGTATTCCTGCGGCAAATAGAGCATGCCGCGTTTTCTTGCCGCGTGAAAATTGAGCTATTAGGTTCAATAGAACCTAATAGTTGCAGGACAATGCCGTGGATTTCTGCTGCGTAAAACGCGGCAGAAATCCGGCCATGGGCATTAGCCTTTAATTTGCTTAACATCTCTTGACATCAGAGAAGATATAGCAACTTCAGATGCAGTTTTTCACAACACCAAGCTCTCTCCACATAGTGAGAGAGAGAGCTTTAGAGCAGTTCTCTGTTCCACTAATTTATTGTGCCCCCCCTCAATCATCTCAGTATGACTTAAACAAGTATTTTAAAGTGGGTTAAATTCTCAAAATCCCCTAGTGTAAAATCAAGCACATGTATATCATCAGCAAGGGTAATTCCTGTAAGATGTTCGGCATAGACTACAACCAATATTACAATTTCTGGCACTATAACAGATGCCCATAAATGTTGAAATGGCAAGCATCGGAGAAAGCAAATAAAGATTTGTAGTGGACAATCTTTCTGAGTAGATCGGTAACACATTAACCCAATTTTGAATACAGGGTTTCCTAGGGGGCTTTCTCTTTCTGCCATTATACAATGGTGCCATCTGCTGGCTAGAGCCAGTACTGCGGTGTGGGTCATGCTGGAGAGGCCCCCGACAACAGAGCGGCCAGTAATATACAGTCAGAATACCCTGCTGGACGTCTTTCAACATTGGAGGTGTACAGCCTTTAATCAGAATGTCTTCAGATGTCAGACAGTGGATTGGAAAGGGTTAAGGCTCAGTTAATGCGTAAAAATATTTTTATCTGTAATTAATTAAATTATTTCTTCTATCTACAGTCCAAGTTAACCATTCTGCATGATCTTTTGCATCTTTAAATGATGATCATTCCATTAAATAAATAGCTACTTTTTTCCACAACATAATTAGGGAGTTTTATGCATCTCTTAATATGTAAATGCCTTCAATTTGTAAGCCCTAGCATATAAGCAGTACTTTTACAATGTCAACTCTTTTCTTTCATGTTATAGTTTAACTGCCTGTTGAAAGAACAGGTTTTAGGACTGAAGGTAGTTAGCCTTTCATCAAACTACAATATCTTGCTTCCATTTAATTTTGTGCACACATATCCCAAGAAAAATAATGTTTTATTATATAGTACATGTAATTACCTCCATCCTATTAATTGGATAAATGTAGGAAATTAACAGTAATTTTCTTCATTGCTTACATGGACAAAACAAAATAACAAGTTTTGCAATTTAAAAATTGTCCTTTTTATTTTTCCTTCCTGATGACAAAAATATGGTTCACTGAAAATCCATTAAAGCACCCCAGGATTAAGCTTCTACATAAATGATTGTTAAAAATGCAGAGATTACATATAATAGGATTTCTCTATTTGTAATATCTTTTGTGTTTTATACAATCTTTTAATGGGTTTCTTTGTATCACTAGCTAGTCTATGGGATATTTGGGAACCTTTTTATACTGGTTTAATTTAATAACTGAGATATTAATAGGATTTAAGTGTAGCGCATTAATCTACTATAAATGCTAAAATAAAGGTGATAAAAAATAAATTGTGCAAGTAAATGTTTGTGTAATTGTCCTTTGTATATAGTGCAGTAGAATGATTAATTATGTACTTAATGTCTAGCAGCGTTAATATATCTGCAACTGGGAAACTGGAATTTCCATTTACCAGTTCAATTTCCTATTATACATACAATTGCAGTCTTAAACACATCTTTGTATGTAGTTTTTTGTCTTCATTGGATGTGAATATGGTCAATTGTCTAATTTATTCCTCTCAACATTTCCCACGACTAGTAGTGCACTGCTGAATTGAGTCTTGCATCATAAATGATCTGATAAATGGTCACTTTTAAATGTCTGCCAGATAGATCATTGTATCAAACATTAGTGAAACAGTTGTATTTTATGGTGGTGTAATATCCTATACAGCTGCCACTAAGATGAAAGAACTACCCATTGTCTCCGAAGATTTCTGTACTGGAAGTGGAGTATCATCTGTCTCAAACCACAATCTCAGGAAATGATTCCACTGAAAAAGAGACCAAATATCAATGATAGGCCTCGATCAGATGAGCGTGCTTTTTGTGTGTGCAAACTGAACGCTTCTAAAAGACCCAATGGGTTCCTATAGAAGCAATTATATGTGCGGAATTAGGGACACAAAAAGGTGCACACCTAAGTAAGACAGAACATGTACTATCTTCAGTGTGCGACAGGCAGGGGTTTCCATTGGCTCCTATGGGAGCAGGAATTATGGGAAACTCCTGTTCACGGAATAGCTTCCCACAGCATACAGCAGGACATTTAAAAGGTGCTTCTGGCCAGAAGTATCTTTTAAATGTCCCTCTGTAAGCAGCAGGGTATTCCTCTTGCCCCCCTGCCGGGCAATTCCTCAGTAGTGGGGGGTAGTAGGGGTCTCCCCCCACCTCTCTCCGCAAGGGATTTGCCTATTGCAGGGAGAGAGAGGGGGGTGGAATTACAGGGCTTCCTCCCAGAGTGTGGAAGGAGGGGGCAGGGCTAGACGGATCATCCTCTAGCGCTGCCCACTCTAGTTTGCTACAAGGACTCTCTGTGAGAATCCTTATAACCACGCCCACTCTTTCAAGCCCTGCCCACTCACTCTCTGCTATGGGTATATCCTTCAGGATTTCCCCATAGCAGGGAGATTTAGTGGAGCTATGGAGGATCTCCCCAGAGAAGGGAGAGTAAGCAGACCTATGGGGGATTTTCCCATTGCATGGGAAGGAGAGCAGAGCAATGGAGGATTAACACTTCACCCTGCTCCCTCTCTCCCTGCTTTGGGGAAACCTCAAAGCCCTGCGGGGCTTCTTCTCTCCTTCTGGGATAGCTCTAGTGAATGAGCAATGTTTCATGCGATGCGCATATGAAACATTGCCCATTTATGCATTTTCAGCACATGCAAGCAGTGCTTTTTTTGCACAAAAAATACACTCGTCTGACTGAGGCCATAAACTGTAGTTATTTAAACCTAGAACACAGTTATCCACAAGCATTAGTCATCAATATAGCAAAAATGGGGTTAGCCAAGTTTAGAAATATACTATATGTCTGCTTTCTTTCAAAAACATTGTCACACCTGCCCTTAGCTTCTGTGTGGTATTGAAGCTTATCCCCACTCACTTCTAAGGAGCTGAGCTGCAGTACTAAACACAATTCATGGACAAGTTTGGCAAACTTTGTTCAAGACAGCAGCTATGTTTTCTAAATGTGTAGAACCCTTTTAATGGAAAAAAAAGTTACAAATTTAATAGTACAAAAAAATAAGGTCACGCTCTCTCTAAATTTGGATACTGTCAACCAGACTGGGAACAGTCTTCAATTGGCATATTTTTGTCTACTTTCAGGCACCATTTTGCCCCAAAAGCATGTTCCAAACAAAAAAAAGAAGGGAATAAGATGCAAATAATTACAATGCCTTAAAAAAAATCGATATACCATGATGGTGTTCCTCAGATTGTTCAATGAACCCCCAGGTAGCCCATAATCCATAGCAACACTGTCATTTCTGTTAATAATACAAAGGTTGTTTCACTTAGGTTAGGCTAGCTCACACCACTTTTTGTGGTACAATGGGGAAAAAATGGAAGCACAAGGATCCAGACTTATTCACTATAATGAGGCTTGTCGGACTTCCAACATGCCCTCCATAACTTTCCTGGACAAAATAGTGAAGCATGCAGGGCTATTTTTTGAACATAGCCTAAGTCAATTAGTCTTGTAAAATGCAAAGGAATACCAAACCAGCTTGAAGAAAGCAAACGTTTATGATGGTTTCAGAAACTGCATTTTTTTTGCAAAGTCTCATGCTTTTAGTGGCATTTTTCAGGGCTTTTGTTCATTGTTTACATTATTTGCTGCAAAAAGTGCTGGAGTCAAATGTTTACTGTAGGTCAATAGGAAAATATATAGTTTGGTTTTTATTGTGTTGGATTTTCCTTACTTCTCGTGTGTTTTTTTGATGTTATCGGCATATTTATGCAATCGTAGCAGGCTGTAGTTTTTTTTCTGCCACTTTTAGATAGACTTCTCTCCAGGAACAAATGTCAGACGAAAAATACAAAAATGTGTGGATTTAAAAAAAAAAAAAAAAAAAGCACAAAAAAAGCCCCAAAAATGCTTGTACCAGTTAAAAAATGCAGACTCTTTTGCATGCATTGCTTGGAGTCAAAAAATGGCAACAAAAAGTATTTGCGGAAAAAGCTTCATTCTGTCCCATATTCTCCTACCCCGGTTTCCCTGAAAATAAGACCTACCCTGAAAGAAAACTTTTCAAGATTTTTGAGGATGCACAATGATTTTTCAGGATTTTTGAGGATGCTTGAAGTATAAGCCCTACTTCAAAATTGAGCCTTAGTTACAGTTAATAAAAAATACAATATAAATAGTGTCTAGGCAGCTATACATGGGAAAAAGTAAAATCTATTGGAGCAAAAATTAATATAAGACACTGTCTTATTTTCAGGGAAACAGGATATATTCTTCATCACTATATGACATTGACAAAATATTGCAGTACTTGTAATGATAGCACAAATAAATTGAAGCTGTGATGCATTAAACCTCTATGTAAATTCATAATACAATTCTTCAATGTTAACTGATGTATTCCTTGTAAAGGTGATTAGACTATTAAAGGAACAAGCATGAAAATTACTTTGCTATACAATCATGCACAGCTGTGCAATTTATAAGATTGATTTTACCATCTAAGTCCTTTTCTTCGTGATTTGTTCAAGACATAACTTATTGTGTTTTTTTTCTTGAATACTTTAGAAAAACATGCACTTTTTATCCATTTTTTAAATAGCAAGGTTAACAATGGAATACATAAAAATGCTATGTAAGTAGGTGACTAACTTTTCCGTCAGTGATTTAATTAAGTTTAATTTATTAGTGAAGTAGTCAACCTTTGCTTTTTTCTGACGTCAGCTGTCTGATTTAGATAATAAAGACGTTGTTTATGGTTTGACACAAGAGGCACATAAAATGTGAAGGAGACTATTTATTTCTATCTATTCATTTCAATGTAATTAAATAGGAACTGACAAAGCGACTACTACATTATAAGAAGTTTCAAACTTCTAGACGGACTTCATTTAGCTTGAAAGTCACTACAAACACATGTAGACATAAGGCTGCATTCCCACGAGCGTATATCGGCTCTGTTTTCATGCCGAGCCGATATACGTCGTCCTCATGTGCAGAGGGGGGAGGATGGAAGAGCAAGGAGCAGGAACTGAGCTCCCGTCCCCTCTCTGCCTCCTCTCCGCCCCTCTGCACTATTTGCAATGGGGAGACGTGGGACAGGGGCGGGGCTAATTCTCGCCACTTAGCCCTGCCCCCGTCCCGCCTCCTTTCATTGCAAATAGTGCAGAGGGGCGGAGAGGAGGCAGAGAGGGGGCAGGAGCTCAGTTCCTGCTCCTGGCTCTTCCATCCCCCCCCCCTGCACATGAGGACAACGTATATCGGCTCGGTGTGAAAACCGAGCCGATATACGTTCGTCTGAATACAGCCTAACCATGGTGAATAACCATAGTATTAACGTCATCTGGGTGAGAAAAGTTTCCTGTGTTTCAAGGCCCTATGTATTTGTGGGACAAGATGTAGAATTTGTTGATATTATTTTGGGGTTCAACTAAATTAGTTTTAAATGTAGATTTTTTTTAAATAATGATGATATGCATACATGTAAAAAAAAGCTATTTGATAATGGTTTTACTTTTTATGCCAATCCTTATCACTAATAATAACACATTAGCTTTATAGTGCTGGTTGTCACAGTATTTAATTAGGTTGTGGGCTGTAATGTTTAAATTCCCAGGACAACAAAATTAAATTTTTTCAGTTTACAGAAAAGTTAAGTCACCCTAATTTTTGGTCGAGAAACATGAATATCAGATAGGCTCACCGTGGAGATCCGTCAGCTGGCTCCTGCTCTGCGGCGGCGGCTCTAGCGGCAGAGATCCGTCGCAGGATATCGCAATGCCTGTGGACAGGCAGCCTTACTCTGGTTTTATAGCTACAAAAAGGGCTAAATCATGTGAATGGATTTTCTTTGCTAGTCACTTTCACTCTCTTTCTAGTGCTTATGAATAAAATATGTCAGGCCTTAGTCAGACGGGCGTTTTTAGCCGCGATTTGCGCATGCGCATGCGTCCGGCGATTTTATAAAACCATTGCTTTGCAATGGTATCGGACACATGAGCGCTTTTTATGCGCTCGTCTGATAAATTATAGAACAGAAATCGCAGATCGCACCTATGTGCGATCTGCGATTCCTGTTCTCTTCTCTATATGCGCTCAATGGGGCCGGCGGCAGCAGCGCCGACCCCATTGAGAACATATAGAATACAAATCATTCTTCTCTGCCACAGCTGTAACAGCTGTGGCAGAGAAGAACGATGTTTGCCCATTGAATTCAATGGAGCCGGCAATACAACCGTCTCCATTGAAAGCAATGGGCTGCCGGCGAGCGCTGGATGAATTGTCGGGAAGGGCTTAAATATATAAGCCCTTCCCTGCAATTCATCCTAAAATGTGTTAAAATAAAAAAAAATTGTATACTCACCTTTCCGCTGCAGCCGGAGTTCTGCCGCGGCTGCTGTCAGTTCTCCTGAACTGCTTCTCGGCACTATTCAGCCGGCGGGGCTTTAAAATCCCCGCCTGCTGAATGATCTGCCTCTGATTGGTCACAGCCTGACCAATCACAGGCAGGTTTCACTCACACACCCATTCATGAATTCATGAATGGGTAAGTGACTGCTGCCTCTGATTGGCTCAGCGGGAGCTGCCCCTGATTGGTCCGGCTGAGCCAATGAGAGGCAGCAGTCACTCACCCATTCATGAATTCATGAATGGGTGTGTGAGTGAAACCTGCCTCTGATTGGTCAGGCTGTTACCAATCAGAGGCAACTCATTCAGCAGGCGGGGATTTTAAAGCCCCGTCGGCTGAATAGTGCCGAGAAGCAGTTCAGGAGAACTGACAGCGGCCGCGGCAGAACTCCGGCTGCAGCGGAAAGGTGAGTATACAATTTTTTTTATTTTAACACATTTTAGGATGAATTGCAGGGAAGGGCTTATATATTTAAGCCCTTCCCGACAATTCATCCCGGGCTCGCCCGCAGCGCATTGCTTTCAATGGAGCCGGCTGTATTGCCGGCTCCATTGAATGCAATGCGCTGGACAGCTCCAGCCCGTTTCTAATGAAACGCGGCTAGGAGCAGATTTTCGGGCGTTTTTTCGGCCGATTTTTCGGCGCCGGTCACGCGATGCGCAAATCGCGCGAAAAACCGCCCGTGTGACTAAGACCTCATACTGAATCTTACCATATAAAACTATATATCAATCTGCTTAGTCTCTCCTGTTCTATAACATGATGGTCAAGAAACACAAATTTGACATTAGATTTTGTTTATTAGCCTTGGTTTTTAAGATATACTAATCTCAAATCAAAATACTAAAAATACGCTTTGAAGTTCTTTCTTTTCTCAAAATGTTTAAAAAAAGTTAAAAAATTATTAAAAAGATAAAAACAAAAACACTTGTCTCCCTTTACTTTGTAAAAAATTCAAGACAAAATTACACATGTGGTATCCCTGCATTGTAATGACCTAGAGAAGGAAGTTAGTACATTATTTAACCCCTTAATGACGCAGCCCCTTTTTATTTGTTTCCCCCTTTTCCTTTTTCCTCCCCCTGTTTAAAAAATCATAACTTCTTTATTTATTCATCGACGTCGCTGCATGAGGGCTTGTTTTTTGCGGAACGAGTTGTATTATTCAATGGTGCTATTTAAAGTACCATATAATGTACTGAAAAACTTTTACAAAATTCTAAGTGGAGTAAAATGAAAAAAAAATGACATTCCACCACACAAACTGCAACAAAAATGACATGATAACTTTATTCTATGGCTCAGGGTGGCTTCACACGAGCGTGTCTTTGTGCGTGCATACGTGCGCACAAAAACACGCATCTATAAGCCACAGTGCATTCCCTATGGTGTGTTCACATATCCGTACTTTGCAGGTACATGCCTGCAAAGATAGGATATGCGTGCACCATAGGGAATGCACGCATTGTTTTCAAAGGAGCCACGGCTGCTGCCGGCGGCTCCATTAAAAACAATGGTCTGCCGGCACCCCTGCATTGTTTTTCCTGGAAGGGCTTTACATATAAGCCCTTCCCTGAGAAACAAGAAATTTAGTGTAAAAAAAAATAAACGTACCTATCCGCAGCTGCCGTGTCCCCCGCGGGGATACAGAACACATCTGCCGCATGCAGCAGATGTTTTCTTCATCCCCGCTAATTAAAAGAATTCCCTGCTGCTACATCTGTGACAGATGCAGCAGAGGAATTCTTCTATTCCCTACCGCAGCTGTCACACATGACAGCTGCGGTAGAGAATCCTGCTTCCGGCATCCCCGTCATTGGATTTAAAAAAAGCATACTAACCTTCCTTCAGCTTCCGGGGCTCAGCCGCGACTTCTGGTGCTGTCCCCGACTCTGTAGTTCTGAGCTATCAGCAGCCGGGGATTTAAAATTCCTGCCTGCTGGTAGCTCTGATTGTGATTGGCTGAGCGCTTCAGCCAATCACAATCAGAGCTACCAGCAGGCGGGGACTTTAAATCCCGCATGCTGATAGATCAGCAGCGCTACAGAGCCGGGACAGCGCGAGAAGTCGCCACTGAGCCCCAGCAGCCATCAATGGATTTCAGGGAAGGACTTCATAAGCACTTCTCTGAAAAGCCATTTAAAATAGTATAGAAAAATAAATAAATAAAATACTCACCTGCCTTCAGCTGCCGGGGCTCAGCCGTGACTTCTGGCACTGTCCCCGGCTCTGTAGTTCTGAGCTATCAGTAGTATGCTTTTTTTAAGAGCATTGAAACATATAAAAATTGTTTAGAAAAATTATATGAGCGAGCCTTGTGGCCCTAAGAAAAATTGCCCGTTCGGCGTGATTACGTGAGGTTTCAGGAGGAGGAGCAGGAGGAGGAGGAATATTATACACAGATTGATGAAGCAGAAATGTCCCCGTTTTGGATGGTGAGAGAGAACGATGCTTCCATCCGCGGGTGCATAATACGTATTGCTTAGGTATCGCTGCTGTCCGCTGGTGCAGAAGAGAAGTCTGGGGAAATCCAGGCTTTGTTCATCTTGATGAGTGTAAGCCTGTCGGCACTGTCGGTTGACAGGTGGGTACGCTTATCCGTGATGATTCCCCCAGCCACACTAAACACACTCTCTGACAAGACGCTAGCCGCAGGACAAGCAAGCACCTCCAGGGCATACAGCGCGAGTTCAGGCCACGTGTCCAGCTTCGACACCCAGTAGTTGTAGGGGGCAGAGGCGTCACGGAGGACAGTCGTGCGATCGGCTACGTACTCCCTCACCATCCTTTTACAGTGCTCCCGCCGACTCAGCCTTGACTGGGGAGCGGTGACACAGTCTTGCTGGGGAGCCATAAAGCTGGCAAAGGCCTTGGAGAATGTTCCCTTGCCTGCGCTGTACATGCTGCATGATCTCTGCGCCTGCCCTGCTACCTGGCCCTCTGAACTGCGCCTTCTGCCACTAGCGCTGTCGGATGGGAAGTTTACCATCAGTTTGTCCACCAGCGCCCTGTGGTATAGCATCATTCTCGAACCCCTTTCCTCTTCGGGAATGAGAGTGCAAAGGCTCTCCTTATACCGTGGGTCGAGCAGTGTGTATACCCAGTAATCCGTAGTGGCCAGAATGCGTGTAATGCGAGGGTCACGAGAAAGGCATCCTAACATGAAGTCAGCCATGTGTGCCAGGGTACCTGTATGCAACACATGGCTGTCTTCACTAGGAAGATCACTTTCAGGATCCTCCTCCTCCTCCTCCTCAGGCCATACACGCTGAAAGGATGACAGGCAAGCAGCATGGGTACCGTCAGCAGTGGGCCAAGCTGTCTCTTCCCCCTCCTCCTCATCCTCCTCATGCTCCTCCTCCTCCTCCTGAACGCGCTGAGATATAGACAGGAGGGTGCTCTGACTATCCAGCGACATACTGTCTTCCCCCGGCTCTGTTTCCGAGCGCAAAGCGTCTGCCTTTATGCTTTGCAGGGAACTTCTCAAGATGCATAGCAGAGGAATGGTGATTGCAGCATCGCCGCTCACCACCTGGGTAGACTCCTCAAATTTTCCAAGGATCTGGCAGATGGCTGCCAACCAGGGCCACTCTTCTGTAAAGAATTGAGGAGGCTGACTCACACTGCACTGCGCAAGTTGGAGTTGGTATTCCACTATAGCTCTACGCTGCTCATAGAGTCTGGCCAACATGTGGAGCGTAGAGTTCCACTGTGTGGGCACGTCGCACAGCAGTCGGTGCACTGGCAGATTAAACCGATGTTGCAGTGTCCGCAGGGTGGCAGTGTGCGTGTGGGATTTGCAGAAATGTGCGCAGAGCTGGCGCACCTTTCCAAGCAGCTATGACAAGTGGGGGTAGCTTTTCAGAAAGCGCTGAACCACCAAATTAAAGACATGGGCTAGGCATGGCACGTGCGTGAGGCTGCCAAGCTGCAGAGCCGCCACCAGGTTACGGCCGTTGTCACACACGACCATGCCCGGTTGGAGGCTCAGCGGCGCAAGCCAGCGGTCTGCTCTGTCAGACCCTGCAGCAGTTCGTGGGCCGTGTGCCTCTTCTCTCCTAAGCTGAGTAGTTTCAGCACGGCCTGCTGACGCTTGCCCACCGCTGTGCTGCCACGCCGCGTGACACCGACTGCTGGCGACGTGCTGCTGACACATCTTGATTGCGAGACAGAGGTTGCGTTGGAGGAGGAGGAGGAGGAAGGTGCTTTAGTGGAGAAAGCATACACCGCCGCAGATACCACCACCGACCTGGGGCACGCAATTCTGGGGGTGGGTAGGACGTGAGCGGTCCCAGGCTCTGACTCTGTCCCAGCCTCCACTAAATTCACCCAATGTGCCGTCAGGGAGATATAGTGGCCCTGCCCGCCTGTGCTTGTCCACGTGTCTGTTGTTAAGTGGACCTTGGCAGTAACCGCGTTGGTGAGGGCGCGTACAATGTTGCGGGAGACGTGGTCGTGCAGGCCTGGGACGGCACATCGGGAAAAGTAGTGGCGACTGGGAACTGAGTAGCGCGGGGCCGCCACCGCCATCATTCTTTTGAAAGCCTCCATTTCCACAAGCCTATACGGCAGCATCTCTAGGCTGATCAATTTTGCAATGTGCACGTTTAACGCTTGAGCGTGCGGGTGCGTGGCGTCGTACTTGAGCTTGCGCTCAAACTGTGGCGCTAGCGACGTCTGGACGCTACGCTGAGAGACATTGCTGGATGGGGCCGAGGACAGCGGAGGTGAGGATGTGGGTGCAGGCCAGGAGACGGTAGTGCCTGTGTCCTCAGAGGGGGGTTGGATCTCAGTGGCAGGTTGGGGCACAGGGGGAGAGGCAGTGGTGCAAACCGGAGGCGGTGAACGGGCATCGTCCCACCTTGTGGGGTGCTTGGCCATCATATGCCTGCGCATGCTGTTGGTGGTGCCTCCCCAGCTGATATTGGCGCGACAAAGGTTGCACACCACTGTTCGTCGGTCGTCAGGCGTCTCTGTGAAAAACTGCCACACCGTAGAGCACCTTGACCTGTGCTGGGTGGCATGGCGCGAGGGGGCGCTTAGGGAAACAGTTGGTGGATTATTCGGTCTGGCCCTGCCTCTACCCCTGGCCACCGCACTAGCTCGGCCTGTGCCCACACCCTGACTTGGGCCTCCGCGTCCTCGCCCACGTCCACGTCCTATAGGCCTACCCCTACCCCTCAGCATGGTGTATTACCAGTGATTTGATTTCCCAGGCAGGAAAGAAAGTGGCGCAAGCCTGCAGCCAAAATAGAATTTTTTCCCTTGTTTTTCAAAGGACAAGCCACACTGCGTGTATTCAATGAATATTACTAAGTTTAATAACTGTGTTGTGGCCCTGCAAATGTGTCAGAGAACTGCAGTGATGCAAAGTTATTCGCTACAGCAGATCAGGGATTTCCCATGCAGGAAAGAAATTGGCGCAAGCCTGCAGCCAAAATAGAATTTTTTCCCTTGTTTTTCAAAGGACAAGCCACACTGCGTGTATTCAATGAATACTACTAAGTTTAATAACTGTGTTGTGGCCCTGCAAATGTGTCAGAGAACTGCAGTGATGCAAAGTTATTCGCTACAGCAGATCAGGGATTTCCCATGCAGGAAAGTAATTGGCGCAAGCCTGCAGCCAAAATAGAATTTTTTCCCTTGTTTTTCAAAGGACAAGCCACACTGCGTGTATTCAATGAATACTACTAAGTTTAATAACTGTGTTGTGGCCCTGCAAATGTGTCACAGAACTGCAGTGATGCAAAGTTATTCGCTACAGCAGATCAGGGATTTCCCATGCAGAAAAAAAATTGGCGCAAGCCTGCAGTAAAACGTAGCTGGCTGCGTCTGATTTTTTTTAACGTTCTGCACGCAGCACACACGTACCCAGAGCCCTGAGGACTGTCAGAGGCAGGCGAAATAGAATTTTTTCCCCTGTTTTTCAAAGGAAAAGCCACACTGCGTCTATTCAATGAATAATGTATGTCTTCTGGCCCTGCCTACACAATTCTATCCCTGTAGTATTAATGCCGGGTGCAATGGTCTGCACAGCCGGTTTTGAGAAAGAAAAAAAAATATGCAACACTGCTAACAGCAGCCTGGACAGTACTGCACACGGATAGATGTGGCCCTAGAAAGGACCGTTGGGGTTCTTGAAGCCTAACACTCACTGCTAACACTCTCCCTGCCTAACCACCACTTCTGTCCCTATTGCAGGGCGCAATGCTCTGCAGATCCAATTTTGAAAAAAAAAAAAAAATACAGTGCTAACACAGTACTGCACACTATTAGATGTGGCCCTGAGAAGGACCGTTGGGGTTCTTGAAGCCTACACTAACTCCTAACGCTCTCCCTACAGCAGCTCCAGCACGATACCACTGTCCCTCAGCTAACTCACAAGGCATCTGAGCCGAGCCGCGGGAGGGGCCGATTTTTATACTCGGGTGACATCAGACCTCCCCAGCCACTCACAGCAGGGGGGTGGTATAGGGCTTGAACGTCACAGGGGGAAGTTGTAATGCCTTCCCTGTCTTTCAATTGGCCAGAAAAGCGCGCTAACGTCTCAGAGAGGAAACTGAAAGTAACCGGAACACCGCGTGGTACTCGTTACGAGTAACGAGCATCCCGAACACCCTAATATTCGCACGAATATCAAGCTCGGACGAGTACGTTCGCTCATCTCTACCTGTAATTTATGTTAGTGCTAATTCGGAATACATACGACTTTTTGATCGCTCTTTATTGCATTTTTTTCTGGGAGACAGGGTGAATGAAAAAGTGCATTTCTTTCGGGGGTTTTTTTGGACTACGTTCACCCTGTGGTGTAAATAATGCACTACTTTGATAGATTGGACTGCTACGGACATGGCGATAGCAAATATGTATTTTTCTTTTATGATTTAGATTTTTTTTTATTATAGATATGGCAAAAGGAGGGTGATTCAAACTTGTATTACTTTTTTTTTTTTTAAACTGTGAAAAAGTCGCGAAAAAGAAAAAAAACTATTACAATTTGGTATTGGCATAATCGTACCGGCCTGTAGAAGGACTTTAATATATTATTTATACTGCTCAGAGAATGCAGTGAAAAATAGAAAATAAAAAACATGCCAGAATTACAGATTTTGTTAATCTTGCCACTACAAAAGATGGAATAAAAAGCGATCAACATTTTACATGTTCCTAAAAATTAGATAAATGAAGACTAGAGTTCATCCTGAAAAAAACACAAGGCCTTCTAGGGCTCTGGCAATGGAAAAAAAAATAATAGGGCTCTTCGAATGTGGCGACACAAAAGCAAACTTTTAAGAAATAAAATGTTTTAAATGTACAAAAATAGCAAAACATTAAAAAACTGTATAAACTTGGTATCACTAGAATCGTGTTGACTCAGAGAATAATGTTATCACACTATTTATTCTGTACGCTGAACGCCGTAAAAATGAAATCAAAAAACAAATGGCAGAATTTCTTTTCTCCCCCAATCTCCCTACAAATTTTTTTTTACAAAAGTTATGCAATACATTATATATATCCAAAAATGATGCCAGCAAAAAGTACAACTTGGTATCACTAGAATCGTGTTGACTCAGAGAATAATGTTATCACATTATTTATTCTGTACGCTGAACGCCGTAAAAATGAAATCCAAAAAACAAATGGCAGAATTTCTTTTCTCCCCCAATCTCCCTACAATTTTTTTTTTACAAAAGTTATGCAATACATTATATATATCCAAAAATGATGCCAGCAAAAAGTACAACTTGTCCCGCAAAAAACAAGCCCTTATATTGCTGTGTCAATGGAAAAATGAAAAAGTTATGACTCTTGGAACGCGACTGGAAAATTAGTTGAAATTAAATAATTGGCCCATTTAAAACACCCGCCCTGGTGGGTCTGACAGAGTGGTAAGAAACCCACCACTCAAGAGGTTAAAAGAGTTTTGCTCATATGAGGTATGAGGGCGATGGTGCGGTAATTAGAATGTTCTTCAGCATCACCTTTTCTTGTAAGTGTGATGAAGACAGATCTTGTACAGTCTTTGGGCCACTATTTGTAACTCCAGATCTTTTGACATAGGTTGGTTAGGATCTTGACTGACACTAGTTTGAGTAGTTTGGCTGGTATGTGATCAATGCCTGGAGCTTTCCAGTTTGGTACTTGTTTCAGGGCCCATGTGACATCTTCCTGCAGAATGCCGGGGTCTTGTTCTACTTCATGTACGTGATCCAACGGGTTGTCTGTTTGATCGCCGGCATACAGCTCTGCTGTATATTCTTGCCACCTACACTTGATTTGATTTTCTTCTTGTAATAATTTGCCATCCTGGTCTCTGATGGTTGCTAGGTCTGCTTCACCTGGGCGAAGAGAGCTTAGGTGTGGCCTTGCTGGTTTGCTTCTTCCAGTTTTGCACATTGGTTGTTCCAGTAGTGCTCTGTGTCTCGGCTGACTTTTCTTTAAAATTCCGCATCTAGCTTTCTGAATTCAATGATGGTGCACACTACTTTAGCTGTTCGGCGCTTGTTGGTGATCATGATTGATTCTTCTGATAGCCATTGCGGTCGTTTTGCTAATTTTTTTTGAAAAGGCTGATTTGTTCAGCTGTATTCAGTGTGATGGATTTGATTTCCTCCCATAATTTGCCGGGGTCTTTTTCGATGAGTGTTTCAAATCTGTTGTTTACTGTGTATTGTAAAGCGATGTTGTTTAGATCGAAACTACGTATTGCTGGTGAGCTTTTCATGTTGCTGAATCTGACCTTGATTTTTGCAATTTGGAGCTGATGATCAAAGCTACAGTCTGCACCCGGAAGTGTTCGTGCAGCCAGAACTGAGCTTTTCCAACGCAGTTGGCATAGGAATTAGATGATCTGGTTTCGATGCATGCCATTTGGGGCTATCCATGTGTACAAACGGCGTTTCGGCTGCTCAAAGTATGTGTTTATGACCAATAGGGAGTTTTCCGTGCAACATTGGACCACACGGTCACCTGCATTATTTTGCTCACCCAAACCGAATTTGCAAATGACTTGTAGGTCTTCTCCAGAGCCAATTTTTGTATTAAAATTCCCTGTTATAAAAGTGATATCCTTGGCAGGGTTCTGATTGGTTGCATGCTGGAGCATAGAATTTTTCGATGTCCTCATCGTTGCATTGCTTATGGGTGCAAAAACTTGCAGAATTGTGATCGAGTGAGGATTCCCATTGATTTGGCAACTGCCTTATTTGCAATGAATGCCACTCTATTGCGTCTGATGTTGTTATTGCCTGAGTAGAAAACGGTGTAATCATCAGTATTGAAGAAACTGTTGCCTGTCAGGTGAAGCTCGCTGATACCCAGCAGGTCAATTTTGAGCCGTCCTATTTCATTTTTTAGGATTTCCAGTTTCCCTGTGTTCATTCCATGGACATTCCACGTGTCGATGTTGTGAATCTTTGAAAAACGCAAACAAAACATTTCGCTTGTAGCTGCATCAGCAGACCAGTGTCCAAATGGCTTTGACCGGCCTGCATCATTAGTACCCAAGTTATTCGAGTTTCGCCTTTGTTCTTCCCTGGTGGCTGGATCAGTGCCTTCCAGATCAAGGGGTCCGACTTCCAGCACCGTATTTGGATGCATTTGGTTTTGATCCATAAATTATTTTGGCAGTGGTAGTGCTAGTTTGCCATTGCTTTCCCCACCCTTCGCCATTTATCCGGGCTTGGGACTGGCGTGGATCTGTTGCCAACAACACGGTTGGGTTGCTGCTGAATAGAATTTATCAGCGCAATTTGCTGCTGTGGATTTAAACAATGGCAAATTGCGCTGAAAAATTCTTTTCGGTGTGATGTCCCTTGCAAAGTTTCTATTAGCCTTAAAGAAAACCTGTAACTTGCCTAAAGCACCATAAACTAAGTTGCTGGTGCTGTTAGGTGAGGTGACAAGGAGCTGGGTGATGTATTTTGTTTTCTAAAATGCCCACCAGGGAGTGCAAAAACTACATTTCTCTGGATGTCGCATTGCCAGTTATCGATGAGTGTGCATTTAAAACTGTACAAATGATGCTGTCATTACAGAATTTGAAGGCACTGCACATACCTGACCAGTAAAACAGTGGAGCATACTGGTCATAACTAGAGATGAGCGAGCACGCTCGTTTAAGGGTGATGCTCGAGAGAGCATCGGTCATTTCGAGTAACAGCTTACTCGTCTGAGCACAATGCGGGAGGGCGGCGGGGTGGATACCAATGGAGAACTAAGCAGGGGCAAGAACACAGGGAAAGCAATATCTATGTAGCCTTGTAAGGCAAGTTATAACATTATATTGCAAAATTGTTATCTCCTTGCAATAAAATGCAATATATTCCACAAGACATTTTGCAGAATGCAATCTGCAGTTAAAAATCCAGCAAAATCCACATTAATTCACAAAATTCACAACTGCGCTGCATCCTGCAGTCAATTTCATCTTATGTGAAAGGATGTGTTTACATAGAGTGAAAATGCTGTAATTCCATGGCAAATTCTGCAGCATTTCTGCTTCCAAAACACAATCAAAATCCACACTGTATCTTTTGAAATCAGCTGCAGCTACACAGCTGATTTTGACTCTGTTTTTGATGTGGTAATGCTGCGACATTTCTACAGCATTTCTGCCCTATGTAAACATACCCTTAGTGGTTAAAGCTCTGTATTTTGCAATCCAGCGAGAAGCAGGTCAGGTGTTTGACAGTCAGCGAGTGCGAAGGACACTGAGGAGAAGACAGAAGTGAATTATTTTATAGCCATTTATGCCGTTTCTTTTCCAGCTTACAAAGTATGCAACGAGCGCTAAGGAGGAATTGAGGAAACAGCAGTGCCTTTCCTCTATGGGACCCGGCGATCACGTGATCGCTGATGACCCTCCCAGTATGGCAGAGCTGCCAGGTTTTAGCAGACCCACCTTAGCTCTCCCAGTGACTAATGTCACAAAATAAGGATGTTTTTTCCCTGTAACTGGAGCTTCTATGGATGCTAAAGATACAGTGGAAACTGTAAAATTAAAAAAATAATAATGGTGGAGCGAATGTCCCCCAGAGGTCTTATATAACATCATAGAGGATATAGATAATAAAAAATATAAAAAGGTATACAAAAATAAATAAAATATAGACTAAAATACAAATCTATTTTAAAAAGTAGAAAAAAAACACCCTTGCCATAGCCACCCTATAGTCCAAGACTATACAAATATACGATACAACTAAATCAAATGGGGAACCTATTCCTGTACTTTATTTTATTGTTAATATACTAATTTTAAAACTACAGAACCATACATTTATTTATTTTTCTTTTAGCACACATTATTCCCGATAACACACAAAAAAGAAAAAAAATCATTAAAAAAAAAAACTATATGTCAAAAAACAGTAAAAATATTTATCTAGCCCAAGAAAAAAAATGGGGCCATAAAACCAACACATGCATGAAATCATTAAAAACTATCTGGTCTTTTTAGGACTGAAACATTCTGGTGAAAATGGGTTAATACTATCAACCCTTTAAAGTAACGATCCACTTTGGATAACGCCTTTTGTTTGAGCAGGTTTCCAAAGTCACTTGGTTGTCCAATGGAAATTTAACATTAGCTACAATAGCTACAATGGAAATTAAGCATTATAAATGGCCCATTAAAATCAATCGGCTGTACTTAGAAAACAAGGATATGCCAAATCCAGAGGCAGATTTTACATTAGGTCTTCAATCTTGTTAATATGAAAAGAACAATCAATCTGGTCCAGCTTTACAGAACGTCTATAGTAGGGATAAGCAAATTTTTCAAAGGTTTGGTTCAGCTGAATTTCAAACTGAATCTAAACATCACAAATACCCCCCAAACTGGTGTATAAACCTGTCTAAAAGCCATAAAAGCCCTGTATACCACTCTTAGGTCACCTAGGAGTGTATCTATGTACTTTTTTTTTTATTCAATATTTTTTATTAAAAATATATGTCACAGCATTAAAAATAAGCAATCATTGAGTAATACATCTTGTGTATTGAATTTGTCTTTGTCTAAGTACTTTTGAGCTGTTTTTAAGACAAGGTTAAGCAAAAGAAGAACAAAGAAACAAGAAAAAAGTTGTAAAAAGAGGAAGGAAACGAAGGTTGGAAAAAGATTTATTTTTCCTTCCTAAAACATGATTCAACTAGAGATGAGCGAACGTACTCGTCCGAGCTTGATACTCGTTCGAGTATTAGCGTGTTCGAGATGCTCGTTACTAGAGGCGAGTACCACGCGATGTTCGAGTTACTTTCACTTTCATCTCTGAGACGTTAGCGCGCTTTTCTGGCCAATAGAAAGACAGGGAAGGCATTACAACTTCCCCCTGCGACGTTCAAGCCCTATACCACCCCCCTGCAGTTAGTGGCTGGCGAGATCAGGTGTCACCCGAGTATATAAATCGGAGAGCGTTAGGAGTTATTTTAGGCTTCAAGAACCCCAACGGTCCTTCTTAGGGCCACATCTGACCGTGTGCAGTACTGTTGAGGCTGCTTTTAGCAGTGTTGCACAATTTTTTTTTTTAATATATCGGCCGTGCAGAGCATTGCGTCCGCAGTCTGCAGTCATTGAACAGAGTATAGGGCCAGTACTGGTGAGGCAGGGAAAGAGATATTCAGGCTATATAGGCAGTGGGCTTTTTCCAAAAAATTGATCGCCGTCATCCCGCCAGAGGGAAACAGTATACATAATATTATACGCTGCCTACAGTATCTATCTGCTGGGGGTAGTAGTCCTAATTAATACGCAGCTAAGCGTTACAGCTGGCTTTCGCAAAATTGTTTCCTGCATCTGCTGTCTCTGTTACATGACCGCCGTCATCCCGCCAGAGGGAAACAGTATACATAATATTATACGCTGCCTACGGTATCTGTCTGCTGTATCAGCTCAGCATTTTAAAAAAATAGAAGCAAAATACTTAAGGCCTACTACTGGCCTTTGGCCACTTGACTGCTTCTGCGCTGTGAATTCCACTAGCTCAGTCAGACGCACCTACGTCTCACTACAGGAGTGCGCAAAATTGTTTCCTGGCTCTGCTGTGCGTTCAGTAAGGGAAGTCAGCCTCCAACCACAGGCCAATAAGCGGCACATTTAATTACAGCGTTCTGTTTCTGCACTACTGGTAATACAGCATGCTGAGGGGTAGGGGTAGGCCTAGAGGATGTGGACGCGCGCGAGGACGCGGAGGCCCAAGTCAGGGTGTGGGCACAGGCCGAGCTCCTGATCCAGGTGTATCGCAGCCGAGTGCTGCGGGATTAGGAGAGAGGCACGTTTCTGGCGTCCCCACATTCATCTCACAATTAATGGGTCCACGCGGTAGACCTTTATTAGAAAATGAGCAGTGTGAGCAGGTCCTGTCGTGGATGGCAGAAAGTGCATCCAGCAATCTATCGACCACCCAGAGTTCTGCGCCATCCACTGCTGCAACTCTGAATCCTCTGGCTGCTGCTCCTCCTTCCTCCCAGCCTCCTCACTCCATTACAATGACACATTCTGAGGAGCAGGCAGACTCCCAGGAACTGTTCCCGGGCCCCTGCCCAGAATGGCCAGCAATGGTTCCTCTCCCACCGGAGGAGTTTGTCTTGACCGATGCCCAACCTTTGGAAAGTTCCCGGGGTCCGGGGGATGAGGCTGGGGACTTCCGGCAACTGTCTCAAGAGCTTTTAGTGGGTGAGGAGGACGATGAGACACAGTTGTCTATCAGTGAGGTAGTAGTAATTGGAGTAAGTCCGAGGGAGGAGCGCACAGAGGATTCTGAGGAAGAGCAGCAGGACGATGAGGTGACTGACCCCACCTGGTTTGCTATGCCTACTGAGGACAGGTCTTCAGAGGGGGAGGCAAGTGCAGCAGCAGGGCAGGTTGGAAGAGGCAGTGCGGTGGCCAGGGGTAGAGGCAGGGCCAGACCGAATAATCCACCAACTGTTTCCCAAAGCGCCCCCTCGCGCCATGCCACCCTGCAGAGGCCGAGGTGCTCAAAAGTCTGCCAGTATTTCACTGAGAGTGCAGACGACCGACGAACAGTGGTGTGCAACCTTTGTCGCGCCAAGATCAGCCGGGGAGCCACCACCACCAGCCTCACCACCACCAGCATGCGCAGACATATGATGGCAAAGCACCCCACAAGGGGGGACGAAGGCCGTTCACCGCCTCGGTTTGCACAGCTGCCTCTCCCCCTGTGCCCCAACCTGCCACTGAAATCCAACCCCCCTCTCAGGACACAGGCACTACCGTCTCCTGGCCTGCACCCTCACCTCCGCTGTGCTCGGCCCCATCCACCAATGTCTCTCAGCGCACCGTCCAGCTGTTGCAAGTGTTGGAGCGCAAGCGCAAGTACGCCGCCATGCACCCGCAGGCTCAAGCGTTAAACGTGCACATAGCCAAATTTATCAGCCTGCAGATGCTGCCGTATAGGGTTGTGGAAACGGAGGCTTTCAAAGGTATGATGGCGGCGGCGGCCCCGCGCTACTCAGATCCCAGTCGCCACTACTTTTCCCGATGTGCCGTCCCAGCCCTGCACGACCACGTCTCCCGCAACAATGTACGCGCCCTCACCAACGCGGTTACTGGCAAGGTCCACTTAACAACGGACACGTGGACAAGCACAGGCGGGCAGGGCCACTATATCTCCCTGACAGCACATTGGGTGAATTTAGTGGAGGCTGGGACAGAGTCAGAGCCTGGGATCGCTCACGTCCTACCCACCCCCAGAATTGCGGGCCCCTGCTCGGTGGTGGTATCTGCGGCGGTGTATGCTTCCTCCACTAAACCACCCTTCTCCTCCTCCTACGCAACCTCTGTCTCGCAATCAAGATGTGTCAGCAGAAGCACGTCGCCAGCAGTCGGTGTCGCGTGGCAGCACAGCGGTGGGCAAGCGTCAGCAGGCCGTGCTGAAACTACTCAGCTTAGGAGAGAAGAGGCACACGGCCCACGAACTGCTGCAGGGTCTGACAGAGCAGACCGACCGCTGACTTGCGCCGCTGAGCCTCCAACCGGGCATGGTTGTGTGTGACAACGGCCGTAACCTGGTGGCGGCTCTGCAGCTCGGCAGCCTCACGCACGTGCCATGCCTGGCCCACGTCTTTAATTTGGTGGTTCAGCGCTTTCTGAAAAGCTACCCACGCTTGTCAGACCTGCTTGGAAATGTGCGCCGCCTCTGCGCACATTTCCGCAAGTCCCACACGGACGCTGCCACCCTGCGCACCCTGCAACATCGGTTTCATCTGCCAGTGCACCGACTGCTGTGCGACGTGCCCACACGGTGGAACTCTACGCTCCACATGTTGGCCAGGCTCTATGAGCAGCGTAGAGCTGTAGTGGAATACCAACTCCAACATGGGCGGCGCAGTGGGAGTCAGCCTCCTCAATTCTTTACAGAAGAGTGGGCCTGGTTGGCAGACTTCTGCCAGGTCCTTGGAAACTTTGAGGAGTCTACCCAGATGGTGAGCGGCGATGCTGCAATCATTAGCGTCACCATTCCTCTGCTACCTATGCCTCTTGAGAAGTTCCCTGCAAAGCATAAAGGCAGACGCTTTGCGCTCAGAAACAGAGGCGGGGGAAGACAGTATGTCGCTGGATAGTCAGAGCACCCTCCTGTCTATATCTCAGCGCGTTGAGGAGGAGGAGGAGGAGCATGAGGAGGATGAGGAGGAGGGGGAAGAGACAGCTTGGCCCAATGCTGAGGGTACCCATGCTGCCTGCCTGTCATCCTTTCAGCGTGTATGGCCTGAGGAGGAGGAGGAGGAGGATCCTGAAAGTGATCTTCCTAGTGCGGACAGCCATGTGTTGCGTACAGGTACCCTGGCACACATGGCTGACTTCATGTTAGGATGCCTTTCTCGTGACCCTCGCGTTACACGCATTCTGGCCACTACGGATTACTGGGTGTACACACTGCTCGACCCACAGTATAAGGAGAACCTTTCCACTCTCATTCCCGAAGAGGAAAGGGGTTCGAGAGTGATGCTATACCACAGGACCCTGGCGGACAAACTGATGGTAAAATTCCCATCTGATAGCGCTAGTGGCAGAAGGCGCAGTTCCGAGGGCCAGGTAGCAGGAGAGGCACAGAGATCAGGCAGCATGTACAGCACAGGCAGGGGAACACTCTCTAAGGCCTTTGACAGCTTTCTGGCTCCCCAGCAAGACTGTGTCACCGCTCCCCAGTCAAGGCTGAGTCGGCGGGAGCACTGTAAAAGGATGGTGAGGGAGTACGTAGCCGATCGCACAACCGTCCTCCGTGACGCCTCTGCCCCCTACAACTACTGGGTGTCGAAGCTAGACACGTGGCCTGAACTCGCGCTGTATGCCCTGGAGGTGCTTGCTTGTCCTGCGGCTAGCGTATTGTCAGAGAGGGTGTTTAGTGCGGCTGGGGGAATCATCACAGATAAGCGTACCCGCCTGTCAACCGACAGTGCCGACAGGCTTACACTCATCAAGATGAACAAAGCCTGGATTTCCCCAGACTTCTCTTCTCCACCAGCGGACAGCAGCGATACCTAAACAATACGTAGGCTGCACCCGCGGATGGAAGCATTGTTCTCTATCACCATCAAAAACGTGGACCTTTTAGCTTCATCAATCTGTGTATAATATTCATCCTCCCCCTCCTGCTCCTCCTCCTGAAACCTGACGTAATCACGCCGAACGGGCAATTTTTCTTAGGCCCACAAGGCTCAGTCATATAATTTTTGTAAACAATTTTCATACGTTTCAATGCTCATTAAAGCGTTGAAACTTTCACCTGAACCAATTTTTATTTTAACTGGGCTGCCTCCAGGCCTAGTTACCAATTAAGCCACATTAACCAAAGCAATTAATGGGTTTCACCTGCCCTCTTGGTTGGGCATGGGCAATTTTTCTGACGTACATTAGTACTGTTAGTACACCAATTTTTTGGGGCCCTCGCCTACAGTGTAATCCAATTAATTTTTTGCCCACCTGCATTAAAGCTGACGTCACATCAGCTGTGCTGGGCACTGCAATGGGATATATTTATGTACCGCCGGTGGGTTCCAGGGAGCCACCCATGCTGTGGGTCCACACGGAGTTGTAACTGCATGTGTCTACTTCTAAAGAACCCCAGTCTGACTGGGGCATGCAGTGTGGGCCGAAGCCCACCTGCATTTAATCGGTCGTTACCTCAGCTGTGATGGGCACTGCAATGGGATATATTTATGTACCGCCGGTGGCTTCCTGGCACCCACCCATGCTGTCGGTCCACACGAAGTTGTAACTGCATGTGTCCACTTCTAAAGAACCCCAGTCTGACCGGGGCATGCAGTGTGGGCCGAAGCCCACCTGCATTAAACATGACATTACCTCAGCTGTGATGGGCAATGCAATGGGATATATTTATGTACCGCCGGTGGCTTCCTGGCACCCACCCATGCTGTCGGTCCACACGGAGTTGTAACTGCATGTGTCCACTTCTAAAGAACCCCAGTCTGACTGGGGCATGCAGTGTGGGCCGAAGCCCACCTGCATTTAACATGACATTACCTCAGCTGTGATGGGCAATGCAATGGGATTAGAGATGAGCGAACACCAAAATGTTCGGGTGTTCGTTATTCGAAACGAACTTCCCGCGATGTTCGAGGGTTCGTTTCGAATAACGAACCCCATTGAAGTCAATGGGCGACCAGAGCATTTTTGTATTTCGCCGATGCTCGCTAAGGTTTTCATGTGTGAAAATCTGGCCAATTCAAGAAAGTGATGGGAATGACACAGAAACGGATAGGGCAGGCGAGGGGCTACATGTTGGGCTGCATCTCAAGTTCACAGGTCCCACTATTAAGCCACAATACCGGCAAGAGTGGGCCCCCCCCCCCTCCCAACAACTTTTACTTCTGGAAAGCCCTCATTAGCATGGCATACCTTTGCTAAGCACCACACTAGCTACAACAAAGCACAATCACTGCCTGGATGACACTCCGCTGCCACTTCTCCTGGGTTACATGCTGACCAACCGCCCCCCCTCCCCCCCACAGCGCACACCAAAGTGTCCCTGCGCAGCCTTCAGCTGCCCTCATGCCACACCACCCTCATGTCTATTAAGAAGTGCGTCTGCCATGAGGAGGAACCGCAGGCACACACTGCAGAGGGTTGGCACGGCTAGGCAGCGACCCTCTTTAAAAGGGGCGGGGCGATAGCCCACAATGCTGTACAGAAGCAATGAGAAATATAATCCTGTGCCACCGCCATCAGGAGCTGCACACGTGGGCATAGCAATGGGGAACCTATGTGCCACACACTATTCATTCTGTCAAGGTGTCTGCATGCCCCAGTCAGACTGGTAATATGTACCTTAACAGTAACCGCGTTGGTGGTAATGTGGTGGTGACTGCGGACCTAGTAGCACGGTTGTATTTTGTTGGTTTTCGGAATGCAGCCAGGATTAAGTGGGCCGTTGCGGGGGTATGGTGTGGGGGCTCTCTTGTTGTGTCGGTAAAGGTGAAATTCTTGGACTGCCACCAGACGAACCAATGCAAAGGCATTTGCCAAGAATGTTTTCCCTGTTGGAGGAGGAGGGGGATGTTTTTGAGGCACTACGTGTCCTCTCCACGTGTCCGTGGTTATATGCACCTTAACAGTAACCGCGTTGGTGGTAATGTGGTGGTGACTGCGGACCTAGTAGCACGGTTGTATTTTGTTGGTTTTCGGAATGCGGCCAGGATTAAGTGGGCCGTGGCGGGGGGATGGTGTGGGGGCTCTCTTGTTGTGTCGGTAAAGGTGAAATTCTTGGACTGCCACCAGACGAACCAATGCAAAGGCATTTGCCAAGAATGTTTTCCCTGTTGGAGGAGGAGGGGGATGTTTTTGAGGCACTACGTGTCCTCTCCACGTGTCCGTGGTTATATGCACCTTAACAGTAACCGCGTTGGTGGGAAATGGCCTCGCCGCCATCATGTCTTTGGGAAGCCTCTGTTTCCACACCCCAGAGACATACCATTAGCAGCGGTATAGGCAGAGCCCAGAATTCGTAACATTTCAGCCGTAGCATTAGGACAGGCCCCACTAACATATCACTAGCAGCATTATAGGAGGAGCGCAGTCTTCGTTCCATGTCAGCAATAGTAGCACTCAAGACAGGCCCCAGTAACAATTCCGAAGCAGCAGTATAGCGGGAGCGCAGTCTTCGTTCCATGTCAGCAATAGTAGCACTCAAGACAGGCCCCAGTAACAATTCCCGAAGCAGCAGTATAGCGGGAGCGCAGTCTTCGTTCCATGTCAGCAATAGTAGCACTCAAGACAGGCCCCAGTAACAATTCCGAAGCAGCAGTATAGCGGGAGCGCAGTCTTCGTTCCATGTCAGCAATAGTAGCACTCAAGACAGGCCCCAGTAACAATTCCGAAGCAGCAGTATAGCGGGAGCGCAGTCTTCGTTCCATGTCAGCAATAGTAGCACTCAAGACAGGCCCCAGTAACAATTCCGAAGCAGCAGTATAGCGGGAGCGCAGTCTTCGTTCCATGTCAGCAATAGTAGCACTCAAGACAGGCCCCAGTAACAATTCCGAAGCAGCAGTATAGCGGGAGCGCAGTCTTAGTTCCATTTCAGTAGCCTTAGTATAGCCAAGGCCCAAGTTACATTTATGTAGCTAAAGTGTAGGCCAACCCCACACACCTTTCTGTACCATGAGTGCAGGCGAAGAACATACAAATTGCTATGATTACACTGTAGGCGAGGGCCCCAAAAAATTGGTGTACCAACAGTACTAATGTACCTCAGTAAAAATTGGCCATGCCCAACGAAGATGGCAGGTGAATCGCTTTGGTTAATGTGGCTTAAGTGGTAACTAGGCCTGGAGGCAGCCCAGTGTAACGAAAAATTGGTTCAAGTTAAAGTTCCAACGCTTTTAAGCGCATTGAAACTTATAAAAATTGTTCAGAAAAATTATTTGAGTGAGCCTTGTGGCCCTAAGAAAAATTGCCCGTTCAGCGTGATTACGTGAGGTTTCAGGAGGAGGAGCAGGAGGAGGAGGAGGAATATTAGACACAGATTGATGAAGCAGAAATGTCCCCGTTTTGGATGGTGAGAGAGAACGTAGCTTCCATCCGCGGGTGCAGCCTACGTATTGCTTACGTATCGCTGCTGTCCGCTGGTGGAGAACAGAAGTCTGGGGAAATCCAGCCTTTGTTCATCTTGATGAGTGTTAGCCTGTCGGCACTGTCGGTTGACAAGCGGCTACGCTTATCTGTGATGATTCCCCCAGCCGCACTAAACACCCTCTCCGACAAGACGCTAGCCGCAGGACAAGCAAGCACCTCCAGGGCATACAGCGCTAGTTCAGGCCACGTGTCCAGCTTCGACACCCAGTAGTTGTAGGGGGCAGAGGCGTCACCGAGGATGGTCTTGCGATCGGCTACGTACTCCCTCACCATCCTTTTACAGTGCTCCCGCCGACTCAGCCTTGACTGGGGAGCAGTGACACAGTCTTGGTGGGGAGCCATAAAGCTGGCCAGGCCCTTAAAGACTGTTGCACTGCCTGGGATGTACATGCTGCTCGATCTCCGCACCTCCCCTGCTACATGGCCCTCGGTACTGCGCCTTCTGCCACTAGCGCTGTCGGCTGGGAATTTTACCATCAGCTTGTCCGCAAGGGTCCTGTGGTATAGCAACACTCTCGAACCCCTTTCCTCTTCGGGAATGAGAGTGGGCAGGTTCTCCTTATAGCGTGGGTCGAGCAGTGTGTACACCCAGTAATCCGTCGTGGCCAGAATGCGTGCAACGCGAGGGTCACGAGAAAGGCATCCTAACATGAAGTCAGCCATGTGTGCCAGGGTACCTGTACGCAACACATGGCTGTCTTCACTACGAAGATCACTGCCAGGATCCTCCTCCTCCTCCTCCTCCTCCTCAGGCCATACACGCTGAAAGGATGACAGGCAATCAGCCGGTGTACCGTCAGCAGCGGGCCAAGCTGTCTCTTCCCCCTCCTCCTCATCCTCCTCATGCTCCTCCTCCTCCTCCTGTACGCGCTGAGAAATAGACAGGAGGGTGCCCTGACTATCCAGCGGCATACTGTCTTCCCCCGCCCCCGTTTCCGAGCGCAAAGCAGCTGCCTTTATGGTTTGCAGGGAATTTCTCAAGATGCATAGCAGAGGAATGGTGACGCTAATGATTGTAGCATCGCCGCTCACCACCTGGGTAGACTCCTCAAAATTACCAAGGACATGGCAGATGTCTGCCAACCAGGCCCACTCTTCTGAAAGGAATTGAGGAGGCTGACTCCCACTGCGCCGCCCATGTTGGAGTTGGTATTCGACTATAGCTCTACGCTGTTCATAGAGCCTGGCCAACATGTGGAGCGTAGAGTTCCACCGTGTGGGCACGTCGGTGCACTGGCAGCTTAAAGTGATGTTGCAGGGTGCGCAGGGTGGCAGCGTCCGTGTGGGACTTGCGGAAATGTGCGCAGAGCCGGCGCGCCTTTACGAGCAGGTCTGACACGCGTGGGTAGCTTTTCAGAAAGCGCTGAACCACCAAATTAAAGACGTGGGCCAGGCATGGCACGTGCGTGAGGCTGCCGAGCTGCAGAGCCGCCACCAGGTTACGGCTGTTGTCACACACGACCATGCCCGGTTGGAGGCTCAGCGGCGCAAGCCAGCGGTCGGTCTGCTGTGTCAGACCCTGCAGCAGTTCGTGGGCCGTGTGCCTCTTATCGCCTAAGCTGAGTAGTTTCAGCACGGCCTGCTGAAGCTTGCCCACCGCTGTGCTGCCACACCGCGCGACACCGACTGCTGGCGACATGCTGCTGCTAACACATCTTGATTGCGATACAGAGGAGGAGGAGGAGGAGGAGGAGGGTGCTTTAGTGGAGGAAGCATACACCTCCGCAGATACCACCACCGAGCTGGGGCCCGCAATTCTGGGGGTGGGTAGGACGTGAGCGGTCCCAGGCTCTGACTCTGTCCCTGCCTCCACTAAATTCACCCAATGTGCCGTCAGGGAGATGTAGTGGCCCTGCCCGCCTGTGCTTGTCCACGTGTCCGTTGTTAAGTGGACCGTGGCAGTAACCGCGTTGGTGAGGGCGCGTACAATGTTGCGGGAGACGTGGTCGTGCAGGGCTGGGACGGCACATCGGGAAAAGTAGTGGCGACTGGGAACTGAGTAGCGCGGGGCCGCCGCCTCCATGATACTTTTGAAGGACTCCGTTTCCACAACCCTATACGGCAGCATCTCAAGGCTGATGAATTTTGCTATGCGGACGGTTAACGTTTGAGCGTGCGGGTGCGTGGCGGCGTACTTGCGCTTACGCTCCAACAGTTGCGCAAGCGACGGCTGGACGGTGCGCTGAACTACACTGGTGGATGGGGCCGAGGACAGCGGAGGGGAGGGTGTGGGTGCAGGCCATGAGGCGGTAGTGCCCGTGTCCTGAGAGCGGGCTTGCATCTCAGTGGCAGGTTGGGGCACAGGGGGAGAGGCAGGGGTGCAAACCGGAGGCGCTGAACGGCCTTCGTCCCACCTTGTGGGGTGCTTGGCCATCATATGTCTGCGCATGGTGGTGGTGGTGAGGCTGTTGGTGTTGGCTCCCCGGCTGAGCTTTGCGCGACAAAGGTTGCACACCACTGTTCGTCGGTCGTCAGGCGTCTCTGTGAAAAACTGCCAGACCTTAGAGCACCTCGGCCTCTGCAGGGTGGCATGGCGCGAGGGGGCGCTTTGGGAAACAGTTGGTGGATTATTCGGTCTGGCCCTGCCTCTACCCCTGGCCACCGCACTGCCTCTTGCAACCTGCCCTGCTGATGCCCTTGACTCCCCCTCTGAAGACCTGTCCTCCTGAGTAAGCGTTGCACACCAGGTGGGGTCAGTCACCTCATCGTAATGCTGCTCTTCCTCCGAATCCTCTGTGCGCTGCTCCCTCGGACTTACTGCCCTTACTACTACCTCACTGCAAGACAACTGTGTCTGATCGTCATCGTCCTCCTCACCCACAGAAAGTTGTTGAGACAGTTGGCGGAAGTCCCCAGCCTCTTCCCCCGGACCCCGGGAACTTTCGAATGGTTGGGCATCAGTGACGATAAACTCCTCTGGTGGGAGAGGAACCGCTGCTGCCCAATCTAAGCAGGGGCCCGAGAACAGTTCCTGGGAGTGTTCCCGCTCCTGAGCAGGTGTCATTGTAGTGGAGTGAGGAGGCTGGGAGGAAGGAGGAGCAGCAGACAGAGGATTCGGATTTGCAGCAGTGGACGGCGCAGAACTGCGTGTTGACGATAGGTTGCTCGAAGCACTTTCTGCCATCCAGGACAGGACCTGCTCACACTGCTCATTTTCTAATAACCGTCTCCCGCGTGGACCCATTAATTGGGCGATGAATGTGGGGACGCCAGAAACGTGCCTCTCTCCTAATCGCGCAGCAGTCGGCTGCGACACACCTGGATCAGGAGCTCGGCCTGTGCCCACACCCTCACTTGGCCCTCCGCGTCCTCGGCCGTGTCCACGTCCTCTAGGCCTACCCCTACCCCTCAGCATGCTGTATTACCAGTGATTTGATTTCACAGGCAGGAAATAAATTGGCGCAAGACTGCAGCCAAATATAATTTTTTCCCTTTTTTGAAAACGAAAGGCCCCACTGCCTCTAGTGAATGAATAATCTAAGTTTAATAACTGTGCTGTGGCCCTGCTAATGTGTCACAGAACGTGAGGGTAGCAGAGTTATTAACTCTGGCAGAGCAGGTATTTTTTTTCCCAATTAAGGAAAGCAAATGGCGAAGCCAGGAGTAAAACGTAGCTGGGTGCGTCTGATTTTTAAACGTTGCACACGCAGCCGACACGTGTCCACCGCCCTTAGGACGGACAGAGGCAGGACAAATAGAATTATTTTCAGTTTTTTTCCACCAAAAGGCAGCACTGCGTATATTCAATGAACATGAGAAGTTTAATAACTGTGCTGTGGCCCTGCTAATGTGGCACAGAACATGAGGGTAGCAGAGTTATTAACTCTGGTAGAGCAGGTATTTTTTTTCCCAATTAAGGAAAGCAAATGGCGAAGCCAGGAGTAAAACGTAGCTGGGTGCGTCTGATTTTTAAACGTTGCACACGCAGCCGACACGTGTCCACCGCCCTTAGGACGGACAGAGGCAGGACAAATACAATTATTTTCAGTTTTTTTCCACCAAAAGGCAGCACTGCGTATATTCAATGAACATGAGAAGTTTAATAACTGTGCTGTGGCCCTGCTAATGTGGCACAGAACGTGAGGGTAGCAGAGTTATTAACTCTGGCAGAGCAGGTATTTTTTTTCCCAATTAAGGAAAGCAAATGGCAAAGCCAGGAGTAAAACGTAGCTGGGTGCGTCTGATTTTTAAACGTTGCACACGCAGCCGACACGTGTCCACCGCCCTTAGGACGGACAGAGGCAGGACAAATACAATTATTTTCAGTTTTTTTCCACCAAAAGGCAGCACTGCGTATATTCAATGAACATGAGAAGTTTAATAACTGTGCTGTGGCCCTGCTAATGTGGCACAGAACGTGAGGGTAGCAGAGTTATTAACTCTGGCAGAGCAGGTATTTTTTTTCCCAATTAAGGAAAGCAAATGGCAAAGCCAGGAGTAAAACGTAGCTGGGTGCGTCTGATTTTTAAACGTTGCACATGCAGCCGACACGTGTCCACCGCCCTTAGGGCGAGCACCCACTGGCGTTTTTTTACCTGCGTTTTGCGTTTTGCGTTTTTCCTGCACAGGCATAGAGATAACATGTGTTCCTGTCCACTGGCGTTTTTTTTGCGTTGCGTTTTTAACATAGGAACTGTCAGTTGCATATGTGTCCTTATTTTTCTCCTAATGCACCCATGAAAGTCAATGGAAGTTAATGGAAAAGCCGCGAAAACGCCGCGAAAAACGCGCGGAAAAATCGCGGGAAACGCGGCGAAAACGCTGCGTTTTTTCCCCGCGGAAAACGCAAACGCCAGTGGGTGCTCGCCCTTAGGACGGACAGAGGCAGGACAAATACAATTATTTTCAGTTTTTTTCCACCAAAAGGCAGCACTGCGTATATTCAATGAATAATAACTGTGTTGTGGCCCTGCCTACACAATTCTTTCCCTGCAGTTTCAATGGAGGGTGCAATGCTCTGCAGAGGCGATTTTGAGAAGAAAAAAAAAATGCAGCACAGCTAACAGCAGCCAGCACAGTACTGCACACGGTTAAATATGGCCCTAGAAAGGACCGTTGAGGTTCTTGAAGGCTACACTCACTCCTAACACTCTCCCTGCCTATGCAGCACTTCTGTCCCTAATGCCGGGTGCAACGCTCTGCAGAGGCGATTTTGAGAAAAAAAATAATTGCCACTGCTAACAGCAGCCAACACACAGCTATCAGTGGCCCTAATAAGGACCTTTGGGGGTCTTGAAGCCTACACTAACTACCAATTCTTTCCCTACAGCAGCTCCGGTACAAACAGCACTGTCCCTCATCTAACTCACACGGCATCTGGGGCGAGCCGCGGGAGGGGCCGACTTTTATATTCGGCGGACACCTGATCACCCCAGCCACTCACAGCAGGGGGGTGGTATAGGGCTGGAACAACACAGGGGGAAGTTGTAATGCCTTCCCTGTCTTTCAATTGGCCAGAAAAGCGCGCTAACGTCTCAGGGAAGGAAGTGGAAGTAACCCGAACACCGCATGGTGTTCGTTACGAATAACGAACATCCCGAACACCCTAATATTCGCACGAATATCAAGCTCGGACGAACACGTTCGCTCATCTCTAAATGGGATATATTTATGTACCGCCGGTGGGTTCCAGGGAGCCACCCATGCTGTGGGTGCACACAGAATTCCCATTGCGGAGTTGTACCTGCCTGTGACTATTTATAAAAAAACGCGGTCTGACTGGGGCATGCAGACACCTTGACAGAATGAATAGTGTGTGGCACATAGGTTCCCCATTGCTATGCCCACGTGTGCAGCTCCTGATGGCGGTGGGACAGGATTATATTTCTCATTGCTTCTGTACAGCATTGTGGGCTATCACCCCGCCCCTTTTAAAGAGGGTCGCTGCCTAGCCGTGCCAACCCTCTGCAGTGTGTGCCTGCGGTTCCTCCTCATGGCAGACGCACTTATAAATAGACATGAGGGTGGTGTGGCATGAGGGCAGCTAAAGGCTGCGCAGGGACACTTTGGTGTGCGCTGTGTTACAGGAGAAGTGGCAGCGGAGTGTCATGCAGGCAGTGATTGTGCTTTGTTGGAGGTAGTGTGGTGCTTAGCTAAGGTATGCATTGCTAATGAGGGCTTTTCAGAAGTAAAAGTTGTTGGGAGGGGGGGGGGGCTACTCTTGCCGCTATTGTGGCTTAATAGTGGGACCTGGGAACTTGAGATGCAGCCCAACATGTAGCCCCTTGCCTGCCCTATCCGTTGCTGTGTTGTTCCCGTCACTTTCTTGAACTGCCCAGATTTTCACAAATGGAAACCTTAGCGAGCAACGGCGATATACAAAAATGCTCGAGTCGCCCATTGACTTCAATGGGGTTCGTTATTCGAAACGAACCCTCGAGCATCGCGATAATTTCGTCCCGAGTAACGAGCACCCGAGCATTTTGGTGCTCGCTCATCTCTAGATTCAACTCTTTTGGTACACTTAACATTCGTCTGTAACCTGACTCCAGGACATTGTTGTTATTCCACACCCTATGCAAGCCTGTCATAAATTGACTCAAGGCCTTAGTTTAGTAGTAAAAAGATGTGTGACTTATATAATAGATGCCGTGAAGCCAAAAGCAGTCAAGAAAAAGGCTAAACGGTCCGTGTGTTAAATTGGGAAAAATTATGTTTAAACTAGTGTTTTTAATGCAAATAATTAGAAAAAAAATGTGTTATTGTTTATAGCGTTAAAGGTTTAATTATTTCGGAAAGGGGAAGTTTTGTGGAGGAGTTAGGCTTTAATACTTTAAGGACCAAGCACTGTAAATTTATGGCCCTTGTTCCTGTGTTTTACTCCCAGCTGATTGCAGGAGCTTTAATCCTGTGCTGTACTTCTGCTATCAAGCAGGAGCAAGTTGGGTCCTTGGCTGTCAGACACAATTGAAGACCCAGGGGAGAAGGTAGGAGTGCTTTTTAACAGTTTCTGCCTTCTCCTTTAGAGGCTACAAAGTGCTCAATGAGAGTTATGCACTAAAAAGAGAAAGTGGAAGTGTCACTTCTGCTATGTGATCCAGCGGTCATGTCACTGCCTGGCGCCCCCTGGCACAGCAGGGTTGTGGGGTACTAGCAGCCCCTGATTAGCTCTGTTAGTGACTATTGTTACTACAGGTGGATGTTTTGCCCTGTAACTGGGACTCCTATGGATGCTCCAGCTACAGTGGAAAAGTATGATATTAACAAAAGAAAATGTGAATAACCCCAGAGGTCATCCATGACATCATGAAGGACAAAGATGCAAGCTCTATCTCTAATTTTCTGTTGTTTCTAAGCTGGTGAGAAGAGTCTCCTGTCATGCAGTCTTTTATACATTGTACCTGGAGAAAACTGCAGATTTTACTCTCTAGCTCTCTGTAGCACAAACTGAGGAATAACATCAAGACAGAGTGCAGCATTTCTGGACAGTGTAGATGTGATTTCCTTCAGGAGCTGTAACACAGTAAATGACTTATTATTAGCTCTTCAAGACACACTTGGGAGTCTCTGCTTTTGTCTTCCTCCTCCTTCCTTACTTCATAGACTTCTATGGATACCATGAGTCATCAAACTCCTGCACTTCCTGTGTTCTGACTTATCTCTGTTAAGGCTTCCTCACATCTGAGCAGAAATTGGATTCAGAGCCTCCATCACACATTTCATTAAATCATTGAAAAGTGTCAGAAGTTACAACAGAAACTGGATTGATCTGGCAATTAATTAGCTTATTCTGCTCTGATAATGAAATTGAACAACAGAAATTGGTAATGGCATGAAACGCCAAGAAGAACAATCCCTTACTAGAGATAGACTTCATTGACAATAGGCAGTGAACAACATATTAGAAGGAAGGGAGACACCTGGTGACACCTGGTGATCCGCACATTAGAGGGATTTTTGGCTATCATTAGAGATGAGCGAACGTGCTCGTTTAGGACAATTACTCGATCGAGCATCGCTTTTTACGAGTAACTGCCTACTCGAGCGAAAAGATTCGGGGGGCGGCGGGGTGGAGCGGGGGGTAGCAGGGGGGAACAGGGGGGAGCTCTCTCTTAGCCCCCACTCCCCCCTGCAACCCCCCGCTCACCCCCGGTGCCCCTGGAATCTTTTCGCCCGATTAGGCAGTTACTCAAAAAAAAAAACGATGCTCGATCGAGTAATTGCTCTAAACGAGCACGTTCGCTCATCTCTAGCTATCATATAAGCACAGGTTTGTTGAAAAGTTAGTGGCCATTTACAACAAAGTAATATCTAGAAAAAACAGAAACACTATACAATCTATAACTCATATGGTATTATTCATTTTATTTAAATTTATTTATACTCTAATATAGATTTCTCCCCAGTGGCGGCCTAAAACTACATCAGTGATAACTGCTGTGTAACACAGGTTTTTTTTTTATATACAATGCCTGAGGGAATCCTGCACTTCTAGAATCAAAGGTTAGAATAAAAGAATAACTGGAGGCTACTGATAAATCAGTGTTCAAATGATGTATGTTACATTAGCGTTAGAGGTTAAAAGTACTGTCATAGGGCAATGCTTACAGCTCAATAGGTGGGTAGAGGAAGGTCAGCAATGACATTAACATTTTAGTTTATCAATTATTCCATTTCAATATATTTTAGAATGATATATTGCTGTTTCTGAAGATGCAATACATTATTATAATACATTGCTGAAGAGCAATAATTATACAGTCTTGGCCAAAAGTTTTGAGACTGACACAAATTTTGGTTTTCATTTTTATAGTGGATAATTGCATTAACTCTAGATTCTTATGATGAGTGATTAGATGAATGGCAATAAATTGCAGTTATTCCTGGCCATGAAAATTAACTTAATCACAAAAACCATATGACCACTTATGCTATAAGGAAGGCTTTGGGGGTGCCTAGGAAAGCCGATTAATTTAGGACCATCTCCTAAAGAGGATTTAGCTATGGGATCGGTTAAACACCAGAGCAGAGCTTGCTCGGAAATGGCAGCAGGCAGGTGTCAGTGCATCTTCACGTACAGTAAAGCAAAGGCTTTCGTAGACTCACCTGGTGTCGAGAAGAGCAGCAAACAAGCCACTTGTTTGTCAGGACAAACTGACATTCCTCTGGACGTACAGGAACTGGACTGCATAGGACTGGGGTAAAGTTATTTTCTCAGATGAATCCTCTTAAGAGTGTCTGGGACATCTGAAAGAATGATTGCCTGAAGAAGAAAAGAGCTACCATGAGTCCTCTGTCATGCCAACACTAAATTCATATGTGGAGTTGCTTTTAATCCAATGTAGTGGACTCACTTACAATGTTTCCTAAGAATACTGCTATGAATTAAGAATGGTATCTAAGCATCCTCCAAGAGCAACTTCTCCTAATAATCTATCAAGTCACAGAGGCTAAATCAGTCTATAATTAAACAAGACCCTTCACAGAATAGACATTACTAACTAAAACTTATAGTCTTTATTATAATTCATTAAAAACCTAGGGCACAAAAATCTATTGCTTCCACCATGTCCGAAGGGAAAATAGTAGGGTGTTAGCTACACGAGACACACACACACAGTTATATAACTATAAGAAAGTTATATATGAGCATAATATTTAGACCATGACTGTCTGAGTCCACTATATGTGTGTGTGGAAATTGACTGTCCAGATGTGCCAAAAATTGCACTAAAATTGTAACGGATCAAAATTTGAGCCAAATGTTGCCACAATAGTTTTGAACATAGTCAAAGGATACCTGGTAATTGGTTATGGCATTGCCAAAAAAAGGACAATTTTTGCTGTGCAACAGGAGCATAGAAACTGTAAGAAAAGTGAGAGGAGCTACTGTCTAATTGACTGACGGGAAAGATGATGGCAGACAGAAGAACAAGAGGCTGCTGGTAGAGAGGACACTTAAGCCAGGTTGCTTCATCCAGAAGATCAGGAGAATTGATTGAGACTGCACAAAAACTAAGAGAGAAGCAGAAAGTTTTTTGGCAATGACTTGTAAGTGAGGCCAGCCTCAGTAAAACTGCTATGTGTGCACACCAAAGAAAGGGCAAAAAATAGTCCACCAGCAGGCTTGCTGAAGGAAATAGGGCTCATACTAAAGACACTGAACAGTGGTCAAGTTTCTGGTGCTCGACCATTGGTTTATGGACTGAGGTAATTGGAATCAAGGGGGAGTGGCAGAGGTGACCTAAAGAAATTAGGCATGCCTTAAAGGGACATTTCAAAGCTTTACCGTTATCTGCCTTTAATAGACTGCATTAAAGATTTAACTTCTTAGGGATAGTCTGTGTCATTGTGCATATACTCCATAATGTGACATTTTGTGAAATGGTACCAATATTAATGTTATTGATATTGTTAACAAGGTTATTATGAGTTTCTCACAAAGTATTATTATTCCTATATTTTAGCTAACAGTAGTTAGGGCCTAGTTACTCAAAGGTAAAAGTCAAATTGTTAAGTCATTATTATTACTAGTGATGAGCGAACGTACTCGTCCGAGCTTAATGCTCAGGCGAATATTAGGGTGTTCGGGATGCTCGTTACTCTTAACGAGCACCACGCGGTGTTCGGGTTACTTTCACTTTCCTCTGTGAGACGTTAGCGCGCTTTTCTGGCCAATTGAAAGACAGGGAAGGCATTACAACTTCCCCCTGTGACGTTCAAGCCCTATACCACCCCCCTGCTGTGAGTGGCTGGGGAGATCAGATGTCACCCGAGTATAAAAGTCGGCCCCTCCCGCGGCTCGCCTCAGATGCCTTGTGAGTTAGCTGAGGGAAAGTGCTGCTGCTGGTGCTGCTGTAGGGAGAACGTTAGGAGTGAGTGTAGGCTTCAAGAACCCCAACAGTCCTTCTCAGGGCCACATCTATCCGTGTGCAGTACTGTGGAGGGTGCTGTTAGCAGTGTTGCACAATTTTTTTTTTTTCAAAATCGGCTGTCTGCAGAGCATTGCGCCCTGCAGTAATAGTCCAGGGATAGAAGTGGTGGTTAGGCAGGGAGAGTGTTAGGAGTGAGTGTAGGCTTCAAGAACCCCAACGGTCCTTCTTAGGGCCACATTTAACCGTGTGCAGTAGTGTGCAGGCTGCTGTTAGCAGTGTTGCATTTTTTTTTTTTCAAAATCGGCTGTGCAGAGCATTGCGCCCTGCAGTAATACTACAGGGACAGAATTGTGTAGGCAGGGACAGAAGACATATATTATTGATTGAATATAGTCAGTGGGCCTTTTCTTTAAAAAAAAAGGGAAACATTCTATTTGGCCTGCTCTGACAGTCCTCAGCGTTCTGTGTACGTGTGTGGTGGGTGGAGATAGTAAAAAAATCATACGCAACCAGCTACGTTTAACAGCAGTCTTGCGCCAATTTATTTCCTGCCTGCCTGGGAAAAATCACCGCTCTAATGCACTTCATATAACTGCATTTCTGTGGAACAGATTTCTTATCTGATTGAATATAGTCAGTGGGCCGGCCTTCCCTTTAAAAAAAAGGGAAAAATTCTATTTGGCCTGCCTCTGTCAGTCCTCAGCGTTCTGTGTACGTGTGTGGTGGGTGGAGATAGTAAAAAATCATACGCAGCCAGCTACGTTTAACAGCAGTCTTGCGCCAATTTATTTCCTGCCTGCCTGGGAAAAATCACCACTCTGCTGCACTTCATATAACTGCATTTCTGTGGAACAGATTTCTTATCTGATTGAATATAGTCAGTGGGCCGTCCTTCCCTTTAAAAAAAAGGAAAAAATTCTATTTGTCCTGCAGGCTTGCGCCAATTTATTTCCTGCCTGGGAAATCACTGGTAATACAGCATGCTGAGGGGTAGGGGTAGGCCTAGAGGACGTGGACGTGGCCGAGGACGCGTAGGCGCAAGTGAGGGTGTGGGCACAGGCCGAGCTCCTGATCCAGGTGTATCACAGCCGACTGCTGCGCGATTAGGAGAGAGGCACGTTTCTGGCGTCCCCACATTCATCGCCCAATTAATGGGTCCACGCGGGAGACCTTTATTAGAAAATGAGCAGTGTGAGCAGGTCCTGTCGTGGATGGCAGAAAGTGCTTCGAGCAAGCTATCATCCACCCACAGTTCTGCGCCGTCCAGTGCTGCAAATCCGAATCCTCTGGCTGCTGCTCCTCCTTCCTCCCAGCCTCCTCACTCCACTACAATGACACATGCTCAGGAGCGGGAAGACTCCCAGGAACTGTTCTCGGGCCCCTGCTCAGATTGGGCAGCAGTGGTTCCTCTCCCACCAGAGGAGTTTATCGTGACTGATGCCCAACCATTGGAAAGTTCCCGGGGTCCGGGGGATGAGGCTGGGGACTTCCGGCAACTGTCTCAAGACCTTTCAGTGGGTGAGGAGGACGATGACGATGAGACACAGTTGTCTTGCAGTGAGGTAGTAGTAAGGGCAGTAAGTGCGATGGAGGAGCGCACAGAGGATTCGGAGGAAGAGCAGCAGGACGATGAGGTGACTGACCCCACCTGGTGTGCAACGCCTACTCAGGACAGGTCTTCAGAGGGGGAGGCAAGGGCAGCAGCAGGGCAGGTTGCAAGAGGCGGTGCGGTGTCCAGGGGTAGAGGCAGGGCCAGACCGAATAATCCACCAAGTGTTTCCCAAAGCGCACCCTCGCGCCATGCCACCCTGCAGAGGCCCAGGTGCTCTAAGGTCTGGCAGTTTTTCACTGAGACGCCTGACGACCGACGAACAGTGGTGTGCAACCTTTGTCGCGCCAAGATCAGCCGGGGAGCCACCACCAACAGCCTGACCACCACCAGCATGCGCAGACATATGATGGCCAAGCACCCCACGAGGTGGGACGAAGGCCGTTCACCGCCTCTGGTTTGCACCGCTGCCTCTCCCCCTGTGCCCCAACCTGCCACTGAGATCCAACGCCCCTCTCAGGACACAGGCACTACCGTCTCCTGGCCTGCACCCACACCCTCACCTCCGGTGTCCTCGGCCCCATCCAGCAATGTCTCGCACCGCACCGTCCAGCCGTCGCTAGCGCAAGTCTTTGAGCGGAAGCGCAAGTACGCCGCCACGCACCCGCATGCTCAAGCGTTAACCGTCCACATAGCGAAATTTATCAGCCTTGAGATGCTGCCGTATAGGGTTGTGGAAACGGAGTCCTTCAAAAGCATGATGGCGGCGGCGGCCCCGCGCTACTCAGTTCCCAGTCGCCACTACTTTTCCCGATGTGCCATCCCAGTCCTGCACGACCACGTCTCCCGCAACATTGTACGCGCCCTCACCAATGCGGTTAGTGGCAAGGTCCACTTAACAACGGACACGTGGACAAGCACAGGCGGGCAGGGCCACTACATCTCCCTGATGGCACATTGTGTGAATTTAGTGGAGGCTGGGACAGAGTCAGAGCCTGGGACCGCTCACGTCCTACCCACCCCCAGAATTGCGGGCCCCAGCTCGGTGCTGGTATGTTCGGCGGTGTATGCTTCCTCCACTAAAGCACCCTCCTCCTCCTCCTTCTTCTCAACCTCTGTCTCGCAATCTAGATGTGTCAGCAGCAGCAGGACGTCGCCAGCAGTCGGTGTTGCGCGGCGTGGCAGCACAGCGGTGGGCAAGCGTCAGCAGGCCGTGCTGAAACTACTCAGCTTAGGAGAGAAGAGGCACACGGCCCACGAACTGCTGCGGGGTCTAACAGAGCAGACCGACCGTTGGCTTGCGCCGCTGAGCCTCCAACCGGGCATGGTCGTGTGTGACAACGGCCGTAACCTGGTGGCGGCTCTGCAGCTCGGCAGCCTCACGCACGTGCCATGCCTGGCCCACGTCTTTAATTTGGTGGTTCAGCGCTTTCTGAAAAGCTACCCACGCTTGTCAGACCTGCTCGTAAAGGTGCGCCGGCTCTGCGCACATTTCCGCAAGTCCCACACGGACGCTGCCACCCTGCGCACCCTGCAACATCGGTTTAATCTGCCAGTGCACCGACTGCTGTGCGACGTGCCCACACGGTGGAACTCTACGCTCCACATGTTGGCCAGGCTCTATGAGCAGCGTAGAGCTATAGTGGAATACCAACTCCAACATGGGCGGTGCAGTGGGAGTCAGCCTCCTCAATTATTTTCAGAAGAGTGGGCCTGGTTGGCAGACATCTGCCAGGTCCTTGGAAAGTTTGAGGAGTCTACCCAGGTGGTGAGCGGCGATGCTGCAATCATTAGCGTCACCATTCCTCTTTTATGCCTCTTGAGAAGTTCCCTGCAAAGCATAAAGGCAAATGCTTTGCGCTCGGACACGGAGGCGGGGGAAGACAGTATGTCGCTGGATAGTCAGAGCACCCTCCTGTCTTAATCTCAGCGCGTTGAGGAGGAGGAGGAGCATGAGGAGGATGAGGAGGAGGGGGAAGAGACAGCTTGGCCCACTGCTGACGGTACCCATGCTGCTTGCCTGTCATCGTTTCAGCGTGTATGGCCTGAGGAGGAGGAGGAGGAGGATCCTGAAAGTGATCTTCCTAGTGAAGACAGCCATGTGTTGCGTACAGGTACCCTGGCACACATGGCTGACTTCATGTTAGGATGCCTTTCTCGTGACCCTCGTGTTGCACGCATTCTGGCCACTACGGATTACTGGGTGTACACACTGCTCGACCCACGGTATAAGGAGAACCTTTCCACTCTCATTCCCGAAGAGGAAAGGGGTTCGAGAGTGTTGCTATACCACAGGACCCTGGCGGACAAGCTGATGGTAAAATTCCCCTCCGACAGCGCTAGTGGCAGAAGGCGCACTTCCGAGGGCCAGGTAGCAGGGGAGGTGCGGAGATCGAGCAGCATGTTCAGCACAGGCAGTGCAACACTCTTTAAGGCCCTGGATAGCTTTATGGCTCCCCAGCAAGACTGTGTCACCGCTCCCCAGTCAAGGCTGAGTCGGCGGGAGCACTGTAAAAGGATGGTGAGGGAGTACATAGCCGATCGCACGACCGTCCTCCGTGACGCCTCTGCCCCCTACAACTACTGGGTGTCGAAGCTGGACACGTGGCCTGAACTCGCGCTGTATGCCCTGGAGGTGCTTGCTTGTCCTGCGGCTAGCGTCTTGTCAGAGAGGGTGTTTAGTGCAGCTGGGGGAATCATCACGGATTAGCGTACCCGCCTGTCAACTGACAGTGCCGACAGGCTTACACTCATCAAGATGAACAAAGCCTGGATTTCCCCAGACTTCTCTTCTCCACCAGCGGACAGCAGCGATACTTAAGCAATACGTAGGCTGCACCCGCGGATGGAAGCATCGTTCTGTATCACCATCCAAAACGGTGACATTTCTGCTTCAGCAATCTGTGTATAATATTCCTCCTCCTCCTCCTGCTCCTCCTCCTGAAACCTCACGTAATCACGCCGAACGGGCAATTTTTCTTTGGGCCACAAGGCTCACTCATATAATTTTTCTGAACAATTTGTATACGTTTCAATGCTCTTACAAGCGATGAAACTTTAACTTGAACCAATTTTTCGTTAAACTGGGCTGCCTCCAGGCCTAGTTACCACTTAAGCCACATTAACCAAAGCGATTAATGGGTTTCACCTGCCATCTTGGTTGGGCATGGCCAATTTTTTATGAGGTACATTAGTACTGTTGCTACACCAATTTTTTTGGGCCCTCACGTACAGTGTAATCATTGTAATTTCTATGTTCTTCGCCTGCACTCATGGTACAGAAAGATGTGTGGGGTTGGCCGACACTTTTGCTACATAAATGTAACTGGGGCATTGTCTATACTGCAGCTACTGAAATGTGAAAGAGACTGTTATCTCCCTAAACTGCTGCTTCGGAATTGTTACTGGGGCTTGTCTTGAGTGCTACTATTACTGAAATGGAACTAAGACTGCGCTCCCCCTATACTGCTGCTAGTGATATGTTAGTGGGGCCTGTCCCTAATACTACCGCTGAAATGTGAATAATTCTGGGCTCTGCCTATACCGCAGCTAATGGTATGTCACTGGGGTGTGGAAACAGAGGCTTCACAAAGACATGATGGCGGCAAGGCCATTTCCCACCAACGCTGTTACTGTTAAGGTGCATATAACCACGGACACGTTTAGAGGACACATAGTGCCTCCAAAACATCCCCCTCCTCCTCCAACAATGAAAACATTCTTGGCAAATACCTTTGCATTGGTCCGTCTGGTGGCAGTCCAAGAATTTCACCTTTAACGACACTACAAGAGAGCACCACCACCATCCCCCCGCCACGGCCCACTTAATCATGGCCACATTCCGAAAACCAACTACATAAAACCGCGCTACTAGGTCCGCAGTCACCACCACATTACCACCAACGACGTTACTGTTAAGGTACATATTACCAGTCTGACTGGGGCATGCAGTGTGGGCCAAAGCCCACCTGTATTGTATTTGACGTTAGCTCTGCTGAGTAGGGCACTGCAATGGGATATATTTATGTACCACCGGTGGGTTCCAGGGAGCCACCCATGCTGTAGGTGCACACGGAGTTGTAACTGCATCTGTCCACTTCTAAAGAACCCCAGTCTGACTGGGGCATGCAGTGTGGGCCGAAGCCCACCTGCATTAAGCACGACATTACTACCTCAGCTGTGTTGGGCAATGCAATGGGATATTTTTATGTACCGCCGGTGGGTTCCAGGGAGCCACCCATGCTGTAGGTGCACACGGAGTTGTAACTGCATCTGTCCACTTCTAAAGAACCCCAGTCTGACTGGGGCATGCAGTGTGGGCCGAAGCCCACCTGCATTAAGCACGACATTACTACCTCAGCTGTGTTGGGCAATGCAATGGGATATTTTTATGTACCGCCGGTGGGTTCCAGGGAGCCACCCATGCTGTAGGTGCACACGGAGTTGTAACTGCATCTGTCCACTTCTAAAGAACCCCAGTCTGACTGGGGCATGCAGTGTGGGCCGAAGCCCACCTGCATTAAGCACGACATTACTACCTCAGCTGTGTTGGGCAATGCAATGGGATATTTTTATGTACCGCCGGTGGGTTCCAGGTAGCCACCCATGCTGTAGGTGCACACGGAGTTGTAACTGCATCTGTCCACTTCTAAAGAACCCCAGTCTGACTCGGGCATGCAGTGTGTGCCGAAGCCCACCTGCATTAAGCACGACATTACTACCTCAGCTGTGTTGGGCAATGCAATGGGATATTTTTATGTACCGCCGGTGGCTTCCTGGCACCCACCCATGCTGTCGGTCCACAGGGAGTTGTAAATGCATCTGTTTCCACTTCTAAAGAACCCCAGTCTGACTGGGGCATGCAGTGTGGGCCAAAGCCCACCTGCATTAAGCACGTCATTACTACCTCAGCTGTGTTGGGCAATGCAATGGGATATTTTTATGTACCGCCGGTGGGTTCCAGGGAGCCACCCATGCTGTAGGTGCACACGGAGTTTAACCTACATGTGTCCACTTCTAAAGAACCCCAGTCTGACTGGGGCATGCAGTGTGGGCCGAAGCCCACCTGCATTAAGCACGACATTACTACCTCAGCTGTGATGGGCACTGCAATGGGATATATTTATGTACCGCCGGTGGCTTCCTGGGACCCACCCATGCTGTGGGTGCACACGGAATTCCCATTGCGGAGTTGTACCTGCCTGTGACTATTTATAAAAAAACGCGGTCTGACTGGGGCGTGCAGACACCTTGACAGAATGAATAGTATGTGGCACATAGGTTCCCCATTGCTATGCGCACGTGTGCAGCTCCAGATGGAGGTGGCACAGGATTGGATTTCTGATTGCTTCTGTACAGCATTGTGGACTATCGGCCCGCCCCTTTTATGGGGGGGTCGCTGCCTAGCCATGCCAACCCTCTGCAGTGTGTGCCTGCTTTTCCTGTGGCAGACACACTTATAAACAGACATGAGGGTGGCGTGGCATGAGGGCAGCTGAAGGCTGGGCAGGGACAATTTGGTGTACGCTGTGGACACTGTCGTGCGGGGGGGGGGGGTTGGCAGCATGTAACCCAGGAGAAGTGGCAGCGGAGTGTCATGCAGGCAGTGATTGTGCTTTGTTGGAGGTAGTGTGGTGCTTAGCTAAGGTATGCCATGCTAATGAGGGCTTTTCAGAAGTAAAAGTTGTTGGGAGGGGGGGGGGGGGCCCACTCTTGCCGGTATTGTGGCTTAATAGTGGGACCTGTGAACTTAAGATGCAGCCCAACATGTAGCCCCTCGCCTGCCCTATCTGTTGCGGTGTCGTTCCCATCACTTTCTTGAATTGCCCCGATTTTCACAAATGAAAACCTTAGCGAGCATCGGCGAAATACAAAAATGCTCGGGTCGCCCATTGACTTCAATGGGGTTCGTTACTCGAAACGAACCCTCGAGCATCGCGAAAAGTTCGTCCCGAGTAACGAGCACCCGAGCATTTTGGTGCTCGCTCATCTCTAATTATTACTGTTCATTTCTATTTTTTTGTGCATGTCTCAATAAATATTGTACAGTTTGGTTACTCCATCTACTACATTGTATCCTCAGCTTCCATACTTCTAAAATCAAGATGACTCAAACCCAGTTGGCATTACCCAAGCAATGCCACAATGCATGCAGCTGCATGCATGTTTCTGTGAGACCATTCTTATTTTATGCAGGATGCCATCTAAGCAAGCAAAGAAATCCTCCATAACATATTGCCATTTTTTCAATTTTACATCTGTAATTTAATCTTCTCCCAGTAATACAGTATAATGTATTAATCCATCTATATATGCCTTTAAACTGGACATACAGTAATGTGTTCTTGTCAGAATTAGCTATCCCACAGCATGATTTTCTTATGGAAGTTTCAGAGATTGCTGAAGGAGAAGAATATTCCTCTAAACATAGCAGTCAAAGTGTGTTATAATCAGATGAGGAAGATCCTTTAGCTGTTGTGCAAAGGAATGCCGCCAATGATGGTCATTTATGTCACTATTAAACTATGTCAGCTGTTGCCAGAGTGACAGAGGAGTGTATAGAGGGGAAATGACTGACTGCCTCAGTGCACAGATCTCTTGCCTTGAAAGGAAACTGTCGTCAGTCTGGTGACTAAATGTCTAAGAAAACAGAATTATTCTTAATAATAATAATCATAATAATATATTGATACGTAACAATTTAGTTGATAAATAATTTTATATAAATATTAGAGATGAGCGAGCGTACTCGTCCGAGCTTGATACTCGTTCGATTATTAGGGTGTTCGAGATGCTCGTTACTAGAGACGAGTACCACGCGATGTTCGAGTTACTTTCACTTTCATCTCTGAGACGTTAGCGCGCTTTTCCGGCCAATAGAAAGACAGGGAAGGCATTACAACTTCCCCCTGCGACTTTCAAGCCCTATACCACCCCCCTGCAGTGAGTGGCTGGCGAGATCAGCTGTCACCCGAGTATTAAAATCTGCCCGCCCGCGGCTCGCCACAGATGCATTCTCACATACAGTATATATACTATTACTTACCTTGTCCCGGCAGACGGAGTTCAGCCGCGGCGGCCGGCAGTGGGTGTGAAGGGGGTGTGAGTCAGACTCAGCGCTGAGCCAATCAGGGGGCAGGTCTGACTCACACCCCCTTCACACCCACTGTAGGCCGGCCGCGCTGAACTCCGTCTGCCAGGACAAGGTAAGTATATACCGTATATACTGGCGTATAAGACGACTTTTGAACCCTGAAAAATCTGCTCTGAAGTCGGGGGTTGTCTTATATGCCGGTAATACAAAAAAAAAGAAAGTGTCAAAAAAAAAAATCATTACTCACTTCCCCCGGCGTTCTGCGGTGCTGCTGCAGGCTGTCGCTCCCTCCTGGTCCCTGGCAGAGCATTGCTTTCTGGATGCAGGGCTTGAAATCCCCGCCTCCAGAAAGCTACTGTGATTAGCTAACACACGCCGTCAGCCAATCACAGCCATTCAATGACATCATTGTCATTGGCTGTGATTGGCTGAAGGCACGTGTGTTTTCTGGAGGCGGGGATTTCAAGCCCTGCGTCCACAAAGCAATGCTCTGCCAGGGACCAGGAGGGAGCGACATCCTGCAGCAGCGCCGCAGAACGCCGGGGGAAGTGAGTAATGATTTTTATTTTTTGCTCCGCTGTATTCCCGGCGTATAAGGTGACAGTTGGGGGGTCGTCTTATACGCCCTGTCGCCTTATACGCCGGTATATACGGTATATTTTTTTTATTTTTACACATTTCTGGATGAATTGCAGGGAAGGGCTTCTATATTTAAGCCCTTCCCGACAATTCATCCAGCGCACGCCGGCAGCCCATTGCTTTCAGTGGAACCTGCTGTATTGCCGGCTCCATTGAATTCAATGGGCTAACATCGTTCTTCTCTGCCACAGCTGTTACTGCTGTGGCAGAGGAGAACAATCTTTATGCTGACAGTGCGGGGGGGGGGGGGCACTCTTGCCGCTATTGTGGCATAATAGTGGGACCTGGGAACTTGAGATGCAGCCCAACATGTAGTCCCTCGCCTGCCCTATCCGTTGCTGTGTCGTTCCCATCACTTTCTTGAATTGCCCCGATTTTCACAAATGAAAACCTTAGCGAGCATCGGCGATATACAAAAATGCTCGGGTCACCCATTGACTTCAATGGGGTTTGTTACTCGAAACGAACCCTCGAGCATCGCAAAAATTTCGTCCCGAGTAACGAGCACCCGAGCATTTTGGTGCTCGCTCATCTCTAATAAATATATATGACTGAAAATTGCATAATTAGTAATACAGTAATAAATTCTTGTTGTCATTGCTGTTACTAAACATGATAATACTTTTCTGTAATTTTAAAACAGCTCTTTGTGCTTTCCCCTTACAGTTTTTTTCTATGTCATCTACATGTTTTCTTCTCATCAATAAAAAATGTTTTATTGGGCTCCGTATATGCAAAGGTGTTCTGATCTCTCCTTCAAGCCAAGTCTGTACAGGATCACACAGAAGCCATAAAACTCCATGTCAATGTGCACAAGCCCTTAGCTTTTGATATAAACTCCCATGCTCAACTTGCATTTACTAGAGCAGTAGAAGCTTTATAGAGGTATCCCATAACATTTTCCACAGGATGTATGGGTAATAGCTAACATTGCAACTTATGTAGATTTAGATATTATCTGAGCTTCACTTCATCCCACTTTTCAGCTTAAAATGACCCTCTGGTTACGGGACAAAATGCTGTCCCAGGATTGGAGGGGAATTAAAGCATATCATCTGCAGTTGTTTTTCCCTGCTACTCCAGCGATTTGCATGTTTTGGGCCTTCCTTCCTTCTTTCCTTTCTCCTTCCTTTCTTTCTACTCCCTTCCTTCCATCCTTTTTCTCTTCTTTCTATTGCCTTCCTTCCTTTGTCATTCATTCCTTTCTACTTCCTTTCTCCTGCCTTCCTTTGTTTTTCCTTCCTTTCATTCTCCTTTCTTTCCTTCTTTCTTTCTCCTTGCTTTATCCTTTCTTCCTTTCTCCTTGCTTTATCCTTTCTTCCTTTCTCCTGCCTTCATTCCTTCCTCATTTATTCCTTTCTCCTTCCTTTCTTCCTTTGTTCCTTCCTTTCTTCCTTCCTTTCTCTTTCCTTTCTCCTTCCTTCCTTCCTACCTTTCTTTTTCCTTCCTTTTTCCTGCCTGCCTTCCTTCCTTTCTCCTTCCTTCCCCCTTCTTTTCCTTCTTCTGCCTTCCTTTCTCCCGCCTTCCTTTCTTTCTCCTTCCTTTCTCTTTCCTTTCTCCTGCCTTTCTTTATTACTCCTTCTTTCTCATGCCTTTCTTTATTTTCTTTCTTTCTCCTTTCTTCCTTCCTTTCTCCAACTGTACACTTCTACCTGATTTGTTCAGTGCTGCTCACACAAATAGCTCTCACTAATCAGAGAGCAGGTATAGTTCATTCGTAGTCTAACACTACCAATACACAATGGGGTTAATAACAGAGAAATTTATATGTATTAGTAAGATGCTAAACATGAGATGTTTTAATTCACAAATTGAGGATTTGTGATTTTGAAGCATTGATTTTATAGTATGAGACTTTGGAGAAATCATCAATTATTTTGTATACAGCAGGTAGACAGGTAGTAGGGTTTGACAGAGCCAAGATAACATCATGCTGTTTTGTGCTTTTGTTTCTCTTATTTTTATCCCACTAATGTTACTAGATAGTCTAATATGAGTTGCAAATGGTTCCATTAATAGAGCAAAAATCAATGGAGTTACAGGGCAGCCCTGTCTAGTGCCATTGCTAATCGTGAATGACTTAGATGAAAAAAATATTGAGGAATATACCAAAACATTGGGTGACAAGTAGAGGGACATTATTGCTGATAGGAAATTACCTTGAAACCCAAACCTTCTAAGGACTGAGTGTAGATAGCCCCAATGCACTCTATCAAATGCTTTTTTGGCATCTAGAGATAGGAGCAAAGAGGGGATTTGTATTTTTTCTACCTATTCAATTAGGTTGAAAAACTGCCTAGTGGCACCTGATGATTGTCTGTTCTTAATGAAGCCCACCTGGTCATTCAGTATTTTTGAAGGGAGGATACCTGCCAGTCTGGAGGCTAAAATTTTAGCAAAAAATTTTCTGCCTGTGTTTAACAATGAGATGAGTCTGATATTAGAGGGTGAAGAATGAGTTTTTCCTGGTTTAGGTAGAGTTATGATTATGGCATTAAGCATTTTGGATAGGAAGGAGTTGTGAGATATAGCATGATTGAAAGATCCTTAAAGATAAGGAGCTAATAGATCATAGACTGAACATGAGTCAACAATGTGATGCAGCAGCTAAAAAGGCAAACACAATTCTGGGATGCATTAAGAGTAGCATAGAATCTAGTTCATGTGAGGTAATAATTCCCTTCTACTTTTCCTTAGTCAGACCTCATCTGGAGTATTGTGTCCAGTTCTGGGCACCACAATTTAAAAGAGACATAGACAAACTGGAACAAGTTCAGAGAAGAGTTACAAAGATAGTGAGCGGTCCGCAAATTGTGTCCTATGAGCAACGTTTAAAGGATCTGGGAATTTTCAGCTTGCAAAAAAGAAGGTTGAGAGGAGATTTAATAGCGGTCTACAAATATCTGAAGGGCTGTCACAGTGCAGAGGGATCATCCCTATTGTCATTTGCACAAGGAAAAACTAGAAGCAATGGGATAAAACTGAAAGGGAGGAGACACAGGTTAGATATTAGAAAAAAACTTTCTGACAGTGAGAGTGATCAATGAGTGGAACAGGTTACCACGGAAGGTGGTGAGTTCTTCAATGGAAGTGTTCAAACAAAGGCTTGACAGACATCTGTTTGGGATGATTTCATAAATCCTGCACTGAGCAGTGGGTTGGACCAGATAACCCTGGAGGTCCCTTCCAACTCTACCATTTTATTCTGTGATTCTATGATTGCATACGTTTTATAATATTCATTTGTGAGAACATCTGGGCCTGGGGATTTATTTTAGCGATGTAATAGTGTCTAGTATCTCTGCCATAGAGATTTCTCTGTTTAGTAGGACAGAAGAGGACAAGGAGGAGAAGGGAATATTACCTAAAAATGTATCTAGGAGTGGCTAACTTGGGTGTGGAATATTCGGGTCTTTTAGTAAATTGTATAATGAGCTATAATACTTGGAAAAGTCTGATATTTCTTGAGGATTTGAAATCTTATCGTTATGGGAATTAATAAGAAAAGTGATCCTGTATTTAAATTCTTTGGTTTTAATCCTGTTGGCAAGGAATTTAGAGGCTTTATTCCCATGGGTGTATTGAGTTAATCTGGCTTTGCGAAGATATAGTTCATATTTAGTCATTAATAGTGAGTGAAGTTTAAAACTGATTTTATCCGAGTCGTGTTTTTATTTTGTGATTCCAGAGATCTAATAGAATATAGAAGATTGTCAATATCTCTCAATCTCTGTCACTTTTCAAGTATCCCCTCATTACTGCCTTGTGTGCATTCCATATAGAAGTGATTGACATTTCTTCTGTTTCATTCAATTTAACATTTTCTGTGAAAGTGTCTCGGATTTGGTGTGAAAATTTAGAGTTACTGAGAAGATAGTTATTGAGCCTCAAGGAAGAGTACCTCGGTAGTTATACTTTTCTTTGATCATGATGGAGACTGGGGCATGATCTGACCAGGATATTACATCAATGTGCGAAGAGGTGACTCTTTGTAAGAGCCATTTGTCCACTAGGAAAAAGTCTATGCGAGAGTATATTTTGTACAGGTTAGAGTAAAAGGAGAAATCTTTTTCATTGGCATATTGGATTCTCCACACCTCATTTACCCCTTCTTTAAAGATCAGGTCTTAAATATCTTGGGATCTACCAAATGTTGTACAGGTAGAGCTATCTAAGGTCAAATTAGGAACAATATTGAAATTGCCACATATAATAGTTGCCAGTCGTTTAACACTGTTTAGATGATCTAGCGTTTTACGAAAGAAGGACTTTTGTTTAAAGTTTGGAGAAAAGAGGGACAGTATGGTGTAATGGGAACCATTAATTACTAGAGATGAGCGAACGTCTTCGTCCGAACTTGATATCCGTGCGGATATTAGGGTGTTCGGGATGTTCGTTATTCGTAACGAACACCATGCGGTGTTCGGGTTACTTTCACTTCCTTCCCTGAGACGTTAGCGCGCTTTTCTGGCCAATTGAAAGACAGGGAAGGCATTACAACTTCCTCCTGTGTTGTTCCAGCCCTATACCACCCCCCTGCTGTGAGTGGCTGGCGAGATCAGGTGTTCGCCGAATATAACAGTCGGCCCCTCCCGCGGCTCGCCTCAGATGCCTTGTGAGTTAGATGAGGGACAGTGCTGTTTGTACCGGAGCTGCTGTAGGGAAAGAATTGGTAGTTAGTGTAGGCTTCAAGACCCCCAAAGGTCCTTATTAGGGCCACTGATAGCTGTGTGTTGGCTGCTGTTAGCAGTGGCAATTATTTTTTTCTCAAAATCGGCTCTGCAGAGCGTTGCACCCGGCATTAGGGACAGAAGTGCTGCATAGGCAGGGAGAGTGTTAGGAGTGAGTGTAGCCTTCAAGAACCTCAACGGTCCTTTCTAGGGCCATATTTAACCGTGTGCAGTACTGTGCTGGCTGCTGTTAGCTGTGCTGCATTTTTTTTTTCTTCTCAAAATCGCCTCTGCAGAGCATTGCACCCTCCATTGATACTGCAGGGAAAGAATTGTGTAGGCAGGGCCACAACACAGTTATTATTCATTGAATATACGCAGTGCGGCCTTTTGCTTGTAAAACAAGTGAAAAAAATTCTATTTGACCTGCCTCTGTCCGTCCTAAGGGCTGTGGACACGTGTCGGCTGCGTGTGCAACGTTTAAAAATCAGACGCACCCAGCTACGTTTTACTCCTGGCTTCGCCATTTGCTTTCCTTAATTTGGAAAAAAAATACCTGCTCTGCCAGAGTTATAATAACTCTGCTACCCTCAAGTTCTGTGCCACATTAGCAGGGCCACAGCACAGTTATTAAACTTCTCATGTTCATTGAATATACGCAGTGCTGCCTTTTGGTGGAAAAAAACTGAAAAAAAATCTATTTGTCCTGCCTCTGTCCGTCCTAAGGGCTGTGTGTACGTGTCGGCTGCGTGTGCAACGTTTAAAAATCAGACGCACCCAGCTACGTTTTACTGCTGGCTTCGCCATTTGCTTTCCTTAATTGGGAAAAAAATACCTGCTCTGCCAGAGTTATAATAACTCTGCTACCCTCAAGTTCTGTGCCACATTAGCAGGGCCACAGCACAGTTATTAAACTTCTCATGTTCATTGAATATACGCAGTGCTGCCTTTTGGTGGAAAAAAAACTGAAAAAAATCTATTTGTCCTGCCTCTGTCCGTCCTAAGGGCTGTGTGTACGTGTCGGCTGCGTGTGCAACGTTTAAAAATCAGACGCACCCAGCTACGTTTTACTGCTGGCTTCGCCATTTGCTTTCCTTAATTGGGAAAAAAATACCTGCTCTGCCAGAGTTATAATAACTCTGCTACCCTCACGTTCTGTGACACATTAGCAGGGCCACAGCACAGTTATTAAACTTCTCATGTTCATTGAATATACGCAGTGCTGCCTTTTGGTGGAAAAAAAACTGAAAAAAATCTATTTGTCCTGCCTCTGTCCGTCCTAAGGGCTGTGTGTACGTGTCGGCTGCGTGTGCAACGTTTAAAAATCAGACGCACCCAGCTACGTTTTACTGCTGGCTTCGCCATTTGCTTTCCTTAATTGGGAAAAAAATACCAGCTCTGCCAGAGTTATAATAACTCTGCTACCCTCACGTTCTGTGCCACATTAGCAGGGCCACAGCACAATTATTAAACTTCTCATGTTCATTGAATATACGCAGTGCTGCCTTTTGGTGGAAAAAAACTGAAAAAAAATCTATTTGTCCTGCCTCTGTCCGTCCTAAGGGCTGTGTGTACGTGTCGGCTGCGTGTGCAACGTTTAAAAATCAGACGCACCCAGCTACGTTTTACTGCTGGCTTCGCCATTTGCTTTCCTTAATTGGGAAAAAAATACCTGCTCTGCCAGAGTTATAATAACTCTGCTACCCTCATGTTCTGTGCCACATTAGCAGGGCCACAGCACAGTTATTAAACTTCTCATGTTCATTGAATATACGCAGTGCTGCCTTTTGGTGGAAAAAAACTGAAAAAAAATCTATTTGTCCTGCCTCTGTCCGTCCTAAGGGCTGTGTGTACGTGTCGGCTGCGTGTGCAACGTTTAAAAATCAGACGCACCCAGCTACGTTTTACTGCTGGCTTCGCCATTTGCTTTCCTTAATTGGGAAAAAAATACCAGCTCTGCCAGAGTTATAATAACTCTGCTACCCTCACGTTCTGTGACACATTAGCAGGGCCACAGCACAGTTATTAAACTTCTCATGTTCATTGAATATACGCAGTGCTGCCTTTTGGTGGAAAAAAACTGAAAAAAAATCTATTTGTCCTGCCTCTGTCCGTCCTAAGGGCTGTGTGTATGTGTCGGCTGCGTGTGCAACGTTTAAAAATCAGACGCACCCAGCTATGTTTTACTGCTGGCTTCGCCATTTGCTTTCCTTAATTGGGAAAAAAAATACCAGCTCTGCCAGAGTTATAATAACTCTGCTACCCTCACGTTCTGTGACACATTAGCAGGGCCACAGCACAGTTATTAAACTTCTCATGTTCATTGAATATACGCAGTGCTGCCTTTTGGTGGAAAAAAACTGAAAAAAAATCTATTTGTCCTGCCTCTGTCCGTTCTAAGGGCTGTGTGTACGTGACGGCTGCGTGTGCAACGTTTAAAAATCAGACGCACCCAGCTACGTTTTACTGCTGGCTTCGCCATTTGCTTTCCTTAATTGGGAAAAAAATACCTGCTCTGCCAGAGTTATAATAACTCTGCTAGCCTCACGTTCTGTGACACATTAGCAGGGCCACAGCACAGTTATTAAACTTAGATTATTCATTCACTAGAGGCAGTGGGACCTTTCGTTTTCAAAAAAGGGAAAAAATTATATTTGGCCTGCAGTCTTGCGCCAATTTATTTCCTGCCTGTGAAATCAAATCACTGGTAATACAGCATGCTGAGGGGTAGGGGTAGGCCTAGAGGACGTGGACGCAGCCGAGGACGCGGAGGGCCAAGTCAGGGTGTGGGCACAGGCCGAGCTCCTGATCCAGGTGTGTCGCAGCCGACTGCTGCGCGATTAGGAGAGAGGCACGTTTCTGGCGTCCCCACATTCATCGCCCAATTAATGGGTCCACGCGGGAGACGGTTATTAGAAAATGAGCAGTGTGAGCAGGTCCTGTCCTGGATGGCAGAAAGTGCTTCGAGCAACCTATCGTCAACCCGCAGTTCTGCGCCGTCCACTGCTGCAAATCCGAATCCTCTGTCTGCTGCTCCTCCTTCCTCCCAGCCTCCTCACTCCACTACAATGACACCTGCTCAGGAGCGGGAACACTCCCAGGAACTGTTCTCGGGCCCCTGCTTAGATTGGGCAGCAGCGGTTCCTCTCCCACCAGAGGAGTTTATCGTCACTGATGCCCAACCATTCGAAAGTTTCCAGGGTCCGGGGGAAGAGGCTGGGGACTTACGCCAACTGTCTCAACAACTTTCTGTGGGTGAGGAGGACGATGACGATCAGACACAGTTGTCTTGCAGTGAGGTAGTAGTAAGGGCAGTAAGTCCAAGGGAGCAGCGCACAGAGGATTCGGAGGAAGAGCAGCAGGACGATGAGGTGACTGACCCCACCTGGTGTGCAACGCTTACTCAGGAGGACAGGTCTTCAGAGGGGGAGTCAAGGGCATCAGCAGGGCAGGTTGCAAGAGGCAGTGCGGTGGCCAGGGGTAGAGGCAGGGCCAGACCGAATAATCCACCAACTGTTTCCCAAAGCGCCCCCTCGCGCCATGCCACCCTGCAGAGGCCGAGGTGCTCTAAGGTCTGGCAGTTTTTCACAGAGACGCCTGACGACCGACGAACAGTGGTGTGCAACCTTTGTCGCGCAAAGCTCAGCCGGGGAGCCAACACCAACAGCCTCACCACCACCACCATGCGCAGACATATGATGGCCAAGCACCCCACAAGGTGGGACGAAGGCCGTTCACCGCCTCCGGTTTGCACCCCTGCCTCTCCCCCTGTGCCACAACCTGCCACTGAGATGCAACCCCCCTCTCAGGACACAGGCACTACCGCCTCATGGCCTGCACCCACACCCTCATCTCCGCTGTCCTCGGCCCCATCCAGCAGTGTAGTTCAGCGCACCGTCCAGCCGTCGCTTGCGCAACTGTTGGAGCGCAAGCGCAAGTACGCCGCCACGCACCCGCACGCTCAAACGTTAACCGTCCGCATGGCAAAATTCATCAGCCTTGAGATGCTGCCGTATAGGGTTGTGGAAACGGAGTCCTTCAAAAGTATCATGGAGGCGGCGGCCCCGCGCTTCTCAGTTCCCAGTCGCCACTACTTTTCCCGATGTGCCGTCCCAGCCCTGCACGACCACGTCTCCCGCAACATTGTACAAGCCCTCACCAACGTGGTTACTGCCACGGTCCACTTAACAACGGACACGTGGACAAGCACAGGCGGGCAGGGCCACTACATGTCCCTGACGGCACATTGGGTGAATTTAGTGGAGGCTAGGACAGAGTCAGAGCCTGGGACCGCTCATGTCCTACCCACCCCCAGAATTGCGGGCCCCAGCTCGGTGGTGGTATCTGCGGAGGTGTATGCTTCCTCCACTAAAGCACCCTCCTCCTCCTCCTCTGTCTCGCAATCAAGATGTGTTAGCAGCAGCATGTCGCCAGCAGTCGGTGTCGCGCGGTGTGGCAGCACAGCGGTGGGCAAGCGTCAGCAGGCCGTGCTGAAACTACTCAGCTTAGGCAATAAGAGGCACACGGCCCACGAACTGCTGCAGGGTCTGACACAGCAGACCGACCGCTGGCTTGCGCCGCTGAGCCTCCAACCGGGCATGGTCGTGTGTGACAACGGCCGTAACCTGGTGGCGGCTCTGCAGCTCGGCAGCCTCACGCACGTGCCATGCCTGGCCCACGTCTTTAATTTGGTGGTTCAGCGCTTTCTGAAAAGCTACCCACGCTTGTCAGACCTGCTCGTAAAGGCGCGCCGGCTCTGCGCACATTTCCGCAAGTCCCACACGGACGCTGCCACCCTGCGCACCCTGCAACATCACTTTAAGCTGCCAGTGCACCGACTGCTGTGCGACGTGCCCACACGGTGGAACTCTACGCTCCACATGTTGGCCAGGCTCTATGAACAGCGTAGAGCTATAGTCGAATACCAACTCCAACATGGGCGGCGCAGTGGGAGTCAGCCTCCTCAATTCCTTTCAGAAGAGTGGGCCTGGTTGGCAGACATCTGCCATGTCCTTGGTAATTTTGAGGAGTCTACCCAGGTGGTGAGCGGCGATGCTACAATCATTAGCGTCACCATTCCTCTGCTATGCATCTTGAGAAATTCCCTGCAAACCATAAAGGCAGCTGCTTTGCGCTCGGAAACGGGGGCGGTGGAAGACAGTATGCCGCTGGATAGTCAGGGCACCCTCCTGTCTATTTCTCAGCGCGTACAGGAGGAGGAGGAGGAGCATGAGGAGGATGAGGAGGAGGGGGAAGAGACAGCTTGGCCTGCTGCTGACGGTACACCGGCTGATTGCCTGTCATCCTTTCAGCGTGTATGGCCTGAGGAGGAGGAGGAGGATCCTGGCAGTGATCTTCCTAGTGAAGACAGCCATGTGTTGCGTACAGGTACCCTGGCACACATGGCTGACTTCATGTTAGGATGCCTTTCTCGTGACCCTCGCGTTGCACGCATTCTGGCCACGACGGATTACTGGGTGTACACACTGCTCGACCCACGCTATAAGGAGAACCTGCCCACTCTCATTCCCGAAGAGGAAAGGGGTTCGAGAGTGTTGCTATACCACAGGACCCTTGCGGACAAGCTGATGGTAAAATTCCCAGCCGACAGCGCTAGTGGCAGAAGGCGCAGTACCGAGGGCAAGGTAGCAGGGGAGGTGCGGAGATCGAGCAGCATGTACATCCCAGGCAGTGCAACAGTCTTTAAGGGCCTGGCCAGCTTTATGGCTCCCCACCAAGACTGTGTCACCGCTCCCCAGTCAAGGCTGAGTCGGCGGTAGCACTGTAAAAGGATGGTGAGGGAGTACGTAGCCGATCGCACGACCATCCTCGGTGACGCCTCTGCCCCCTACAACTACTGGGTGTCGAAGCTGGACACGTGGCCTGAACTAGCGCTGTATGCCCTGGAGGTGCTTGCTTGTCCTGCGGCTAGCGTCTTGTCGGAGAGGGTGTTTAGTGCGGCTGGGGGAATCATCACGGATAAGCGTAGCCGCTTGTCAACCGACAGTGCCGACAGGCTAACACTCATCAAGATGAACAAAGGCTGGATTTCCCCAGACTTCTGTTCTCCACCAGCGAACAGCAGCGATACGTAAGCAATACGTAGGCTGCACCCGCGGATGGAAGCTACGTTCTCTCTCACCATCCAAAACGGGGAGATTTCTGCTTCATCAATCTGTGTCTAATATTCCTCCTCCTCCTCCTGCTCCTCCTCCTGAAACCTCACGTAATCACACTGAACGGGCAATTTTTCTTAGGGCCGCAAGGCTCACTCAAATAATTTTTCTGAACAATTTTTATAAGTTTCAATGCGCTTAAAAGCGTTGGAACTTTAACTTGAACCAATTTTTCGTTACACTGGGCTGCCTCCAGGCCTACTTACCACTTAAGCCACATTAACCAAAGCGATTCACCTTCCATCTTGGTTGGGCATGGCCAATTTTTACTGAGGTACATTAGTACTGTTGGTACACCAATTTTTTGGGGCCCTCACCTACAGTGTAATCATAGCAATTTGTATGTTCTTCGCCTGCACTCATGGTACAGAAAGGTGTGTGGGGTTGGCCTACACTTTAGCTACATAAATGTAACTTGGGCCTCGGCTATACTAAGGCTACTGAAATGGAACTAAGACTGCGCTCCCACTATACTGCTGCTTCAGAATTGTTACTGGGGCCTGTCTTGAGTGCTACTATTGCTGACATGGAACGAAGACTGCGCTCCCGCTATACTGCTGCTTCGGAATTGTTACTGGGGCCTGTCTTGAGTGCTACTATTGCTGACATGGAATGAAGACTGCGCTCCCGCTATACTGCTGCTTCGGAATTGTTACTGGGGCCTGTCTTGAGTGCTACTATTGCTGACATGGAACGAAGACTGCGCTCCTCCTATAATGCTGCTATTGATATGTTAGTGGGGCCTGTCCTAATGCTACGGCTGAAATGTTACGAATTCTGGGCTCTGCCTATACCGCTGCTAATGGTATGTCTCTGGGGTGTGGAAACAGAGGCTTCCCAAAGACATGATGGCGGCGAGGCCATTTCCCACCAACGCGGTTACTGTTAAGGTGCATATAACCACGGACACGTGGAGAGGACACGTAGTGCCTCAAAAACATCCCCCTCCTCCTCCAACAGGGAAAACATTCTTGGCAAATGCCTTTGCATTGGTTCGTCTGGTGGCAGTCCAAGAATTTCACCTTTACCGACACAACAAGAGAGCCCCCACACCATCCCCCCGCCACGGCCCACTTAATCCTGGCCGCATTCCGAAAACCAACAAAATACAACCGTGCTACTAGGTCCGCAGTCACCACCACATTACCACCAACGCGGTTACTGTTAAGGTGCATATAACCACGGACACGTGGAAAGGACAAGTAGTGCCTCAAAAACATCCCCCTCCTCCTCCAACAGGGAAAACATTCTTGGCAAATGCCTTTGCATTGGTTCGTCTGGTGGCAGTCCAAGAATTTCACCTTTACCGACACAACAAGAGAGCCCCCACACCATACCCCCGCCACGGCCCACTTAATCCTGGCCGCATTCTGAAAACCAACAAAATACAACCGTGCTACTAGGTCCGCAGTCACCACCACATTACCACCAACGCGGTTACTGTTAAGGTACATATTACCAGTCTGACTGGGGCATGCAGACACCTTGACAGAATGAATAGTGTGTGGCACATAGGTTCCCCATTGCTATGCCCACGTGTGCAGCTCCTGATGGTGGTGGCACAGGATTATATTTCTCATTGCTTCTGTACAGCATTGTGGGCTATCGCCCCGCCCCTTTTAAAGAGGGTCGCTGCCTAGCCGTGCCAACCCTCTGCAGTGTGTGCCTGCGGTTCCTCCTCATGGCAGACGCACTTCTAAATAGACATGAGGGTGGTGTGGCATGAGGGCAGCTGAAGGCTGCGCAGGGACACTTTGGTGTGCGCTGTGGGGGGGAGGGGGGGCGGTTGGTCTGCATGTAACCCAGGAGAAGTGGCAGCGGAGTGTCATCCAGGCAGTGATTGTGCTTTGTTGTAGCTAGTGTGGTGCTTAGCAAAGGTATGCCATGCTAATGAGGGCTTTTCAGAAGTAAAAGTTGTTGGGAGGGGGGGGGGCACTCTTGCCGGTATTGTGGCTTAATAGTGGGACCTGGGAACTTGAGATGCAGCCCAACATGTAGCCCCTCGCCTGCCCTATCCGTCACTGTGTCATTCCCATCACTTTCTTGAATTGCCCAGATTTTCACACATGAAAACCTTAGCGAGCATCGGCGAAATACAAAAATGCTCGGGTCACCCATTGACTTCAATGGGGTTCGTTATTCGAAACGAACCCTCGAACATCGCGGGAAGTTCGTTTCGAATAACGAACACCCGAACATTTTGGTGTTCGCTCATCTCTATTAATTACACATATTAATATAGATCTTTGCTTTTTTAACGTGATCCTGTGTCCAGAATATGGGCATCATAACCTCAGGTATATTTTCTTATTACTGATTCTATAAACATTTGAGTTTGATGAGCTCATAACTGAAAAGATAATACATATTATACATTTATTGTAACCAGTATAATGTTATTACTAGATGCTAAATACCATTACCATATTTTTATCCTGTGCTCAGCTAGGGGCCTGTCATCTGTAATGAGTGAATGATGAATTATACTAGTGGAATAATTTTGTTATCTTAAGTAAATTGCTAAATGTGGCAATTTTAAAGAAAGATTGTTTGTAAATATTTAATCCATTTTTAAGTGTTATAGTCTTAAATTGTAATGTGATTCAGCAACAATTCATCAATCATAACTTGTCAAATTTAATTTGCATACAATATAGTCCAATGAAGTGTGTTTGCATCCAACAAGAAATAATTCCATGTTTACAGACCATAATGCTCATTTTATCTGTTTACCTGTGCTTTGAAAACATAAATCAGCGTTGACTTCCAACTACAAAACATAACAGTCAAGATAAAAAACTTGTATCTTGTATGTGAACCAAGTAGGAGCTGCATAGACTTTTGTTATTCCACAGCTTCAAGAGGAACCATGCCATCTTTTACTGCGTTTACTGTCCTGTATAATGCTCTTGAAGTATTCCTTTAAATTTTGAATTGGCAACAAGGCTACTGGGATCTGAGTTCTTTCATGTGTCCAAATTAACTAACGATTATCATCAGAGAAAAAACAAGATACATTAACTGTATAAGGGCACCACTGACTTCTTTCTGATGGAACCAATTCAATGTTAAATTTATTAATACTAGAAAATAGGATTCCGCAATTGCCAACTGATGGGGTGGATGGCCAAAAACTATAGATTCATAACATCAGCTGTACCCACCGGTTCCACTGACCAAACAGTGCTGCTGTCTAATTGCAGGTACCAACTGAAAGTACTTTTACATTGGACAACTTTTATAGGTCAAACAATCAGTCAAAAGAGTGAATACAAACAATTATTGTGCAGTGTAAACATGGCCACCAATGGGGTGACAAGCAATAAGTCACAAGTTGTTTTGTCTCAGCTTTCCAAAAAAAAAAGTCACTGGTTGATCAAAAGTTGTGTGGTGTAAGGTCAGTCATTCATATTTGCACTACTTTTGAACAAATGTGCATGGAGATCCTCTCTATGAATGATATATATTGGGAAACAGCTAATTAATAGAGATGAGCGAACGTGTTCTTCCGAGCTTGATATTCGTGCGAATATTAGGGTGTTCGGGATGTTCGTTATTCGTAACGAACACCATGCGGTGTTCTGGTTATTTTCACTTCCTTCCCTGAGACGTTAGCGCGCTTTTCTGGCCAATTGAAAGACAGGGAAGGCATTACAACTTCCCCCTGTGACGTTCAAGCCCTATACCACCCCCCTGCAGTGAGTGGCTGGGAAGATCAGGTGTCACCCGAACATAAAAGTCGGCCCCTCCCGCGGTTCGCCTCAGATGCGGTGTGAGTTAGATGAGGGACAGTGCTGTTTGTACCGGAGCTGCTGTAGGGAAAGAATTGGTAGTTAGTGTAGGCTTCAAGACCCCCCAAAGGTCCTTATTAGGGCCACTGATAGCTGTGTGTTGGCTGCTGTTAGCAGTGGCAAATTTTTTTTTCTCAAAATCGCCTCTGCAGACCGTTGCACCTGGCATTAGGGACAGAAGTGCTGCATAGGCAGGGAGAGTGTTAGGAGTGAGTGTAGCCTTCAAGAACCTCAACGGTCCTTTCTAGGGCCATATTTATCCGTGTGCAGTACTGTCCAGGCTGCTGTTAGCTGTGCTGCATTTTTTTTTGCTTCTCAAAATCGCCTCTGCAGACCATTGCACCCTCCATTGATACTGCAGGGAAAGAATTGTATAGGCAGGGCGACAACACAGTTGTTATTCATTGAATATACGCAGTGCTGCCTTTTGGTGCCAAAAAACTGAAAACAAATCTATTTGTCCAGCCTCTGTCCGTCCTAAGGGCGGTGGAGACGTGTGAGCTGCGTGAACAACATTGCTAAATCAGACGCACCCAGCTATGCTTTACTGCTGGCTTCGCCATTTGCTTTCCTTAATTGGGAAAAAAATACCTGCTCTCCAAGAGTTATAATAACTCTGCTACCCTCACGTTCTGTGACACATAAGCAGGGACACAGCACAGTTATTAAACTTCTCATGTTCATTGAATATACGCAGTGCTGCCTTTTGGTGGAAAAAAACTGAAAACAAATCTATTTGTCCAGCCTCTGTCCGTCCTAAGGGCGGTGGACACGTGTGAGCTGCGTGAACAACATTGCTAAATCAGACGCACCCAGCTACGCTTTACTGCTGGCTTCGCCATTTGCTTTCCTTAATTGGGAAAAAAATACCTGCTCTCCAAGAGTTATAATAACTCTGCTACCTTCACGTTCTGTGACACATTAGCAGGGACACAGCACAGTTATTAAACTTAGATAATTCATTCACTAGAGGCAGTGGGGCCTTTCGTTTTCCAAAAAGGGCAAAAATTATATTTGGCCTGCAGTCTTGCGCCAATTTATTTCCTGCCTGTGAAATCAAATCACTGGTAATACAGCATGCTGAGGGGTAGGGGTAGGCCTAGAGGACGTGGACGCGGCCGAGGACGCGGAGGGCCAAGTCAGGGTGTGGGCACAGCCCGAGCTCCTGATCCCGGTGTGTCGCAGCCGACTGCTGCGCGATTAGGAGAGGCACGTTTCTGGCGTCCCCACATTCATCGCCCAATTAATGGGTCCACGCGGGAGACGGTTATTAGAAAATGAGCAGTGTGAGCAGGTCCTGTCCTGGATGGCAGAAAGTGCTTCGAGCAACCTATCGTCTACCCGCAGTTCTGCGCCGTCCACTGCTGCCAATCCGAATCCTCTGTCTGCTGCTCCTCCTTCCTCCCAGCCTCCTCACTCCACTACAATAACACCTGCTCAGGAGCGGGAACACTCCCAGGAACTGTTCTCGGGCCCCTGCTTAGATTGGGCAGCAGCGGTTCCTCTCCCACCAGAGGAGTTTATCGTCACTGATGCCCAACCATTCGAAAGTTCCCGGGGTCCGGGGGAAGAGGCTGGGGACTTCCGCCAACTGTCTCAACAACTTTCTGTGGGTGAGGAGGACGATGACGATCAGACACAGTTGTCTTGCAGTGAGGTAGTAGTAAGGGCAGTAAGTCCGAGGGAGCAGCGCACAGAGGATTCGGAGGAAGAGCAGCAGGACGATGAGGTGACTGACCCCACCTGGTGTGCAACGCTTACTCAGGAGGACAGGTCTTCAGAGGGGGAGTCAAGGGCATCAGCAGGGCAGGTTGCAAAGGGCAGTGCGGTGGCCAGGGGTAGAGGCAGGGCCAGACCGAATAATCCACCAAGTGTTTCCCAAAGCGCCCCCTCGCGCCATGCCACCCTGCAGAGGCCGAGGTGCTCTAAGGTCTGGCAGTTTTTCACAGAGACGCCTGACGACCGACGAACAGTGGTGTGCAACCTTTGTTGCGCAAAGCTCAGCCGGGGAGCCAACACCAACAGCCTCACCACCACCACCATGCGCAGACATATGATGGCCAAGCACCCCACAAGGTGGGATGAAGGCCGTTCACCGCCTCCGGTTTGCACCCCTGCCTCTCCCCCTGTGCCCCAACCTGCCACTGAGATGCAACCCCCCTCTCAGGACACAGGCACTACCGCCTCATGGCCTGCACCCACACCCTCATCTCCGCTGTCCTCGGCCCCATCCAGCAGTGTAGTTCAGCGCACCGTTCAGCCGTCGCTTGCGCAAGTGTTCGAGCGCAAGCGCAAGTACGCCGCCACGCACCCGCACGCTCAAACGTTAACCGTCCGCATAGCAAAATTCATCAGCCTTGAGATGCTGCCGTATAGGGTTGTGGAAACTGAGTCCTTCAAAAGTATCATGGAGGCGGCGGCCCCGCGCTACTCAGTTCCCAGTCGCCACTACTTTTCCCGATGTGCCGTCCCAGCCCTGCACGACCACGTCTCCCGCAACATTGTGCGCGCCCTCACCAACGCGGTTACTGCCACGATCCACTTAACTACGGACACGTGGACAAGCACAGGCGGGCAGGGCCACTACATCTCCCTGACGGCACATTGGGTGAATTTAGTGGAGGCTGGGACAGAGTCAGAGCCTGGGACCGCTCACGTCCTACCCACCCCCAGAATTGCGGGCCCCAGCTCTGTGGTGGTATCTGCGGAGGTGTATGCTTCCTCCACTAAAGCACCCTCCTCCTCCTCCTCCTCCTCCTCCTCCTCTGTCTCGCAATCAAGATGTGTTAGCAGCAGCATGTCGCCAGCAGTCGGTGTCGCGCGGTGTGGCAGCACAGTGGTGGGCAAGCGTCAGCAGGCCGTGCTGAAACTACTCAGCTTAGGCGATAAGAGGCACACGGCCCACGAACTGCTGCAGGGTCTGACACAGCAGACCGACCGCTGGCTTGCGCCACTGAGCCTCCAACCAGGCATGGTCGTGTGTGACAACGGCCGTAACCTGGTGGCGGCTCTGCAGCTCGGCAGCCTCACGCACGTGCCATGCCTGGCCCACGTCTTTAATTTGGTGGTTCAGCGCTTTCTGAAAAGCTACCCACGCTTGTCAGACCTGCTCGTAAAGGCGCGCCGGCTCTGCGCACATTTCCGCAAGTCCCACACGGACGCTGCCACCCTGCGCACCCTGCAACATCACTTTAAGCTGCCAGTGCACCGACTGCTGTGCGACGTGCCCACACGGTGGAACTCTACGCTCCACATGTTGGCCAGGCTCTATGAACAACGTAGAGCTATAGTCGAATACCAACTCCAACATGGGCGGCGCAGTGGGAGTCAGCCTCCTCAATTCCTTTCAGAAGAGTGGGCCTGGTTGGCAGACATCTGCCATGTCCTTGGTAATTTTGAGGAGTCTACCCAGGTGGTGAGCGGCGATGCTACAATCATTAGCGTCACCATTCCTCTGCTATGCATCTTGAGAAATTCCCTGCAAACCATAAAGGCAGCTGCTTTGCGCTCGGAAACGGGGGCGGGGGAAGACAGTATGCCGCTGGATAGTCAGGGCACCCTCCTGTCTATTTCTCAGCGCGTACAGGAGGAGGAGGAGGAGCATGAGGAGGATGAGGAGGAGGGGGAAGAGACAGCTTGGCCCGCTGCTGACGGTACACCGGCTGATTGCCTGTCATCCTTTCAGCGTGTATGGCCTGAGGAGGAGGAGGAGGAGGAGGAGGAGGATCCTGATAGTGATCTTCCTAGTGAAGACAGCCATGTGTTGCGTACAGGTACCCTGGCACACATGGCTGACTTCATGTTAGGATGCCTTTCTCGTGACCCTCGCGTTGCACGCATTCTGGCCACGACGGATTACTGGGTGTACACACTGCTCGATCCATGGTATAAGGAGAACCTGCCCACTCTGATTCCCGAAGAGGAAAGGGGTTCGAGAGTGTTGCTATACCACAGGACCCTTGCGGACAAGTTGATGGTAAAATTCCCAGCCGACAGCGCTAGTGGCAGAAGGCGCAGTACCGAGGGCAAGGTAGCAGGGGATGTGCGTAGATCGAGCAGCATGTACATCCCAGGCAGTGCAACAGTCTTTAAGGGCCTGGCCAGCTTTATGGCTCCCCACCAAGACTGTGTCACCGCTCCCCAGTCACGGCTGAGTCGGCGGGAGCACTGTATAAGGATGGTGAGGGAGTACGTAGCGGATCGCACGACCATCCTTGGTGACGCCTCTGCCCCCTACAACTACTGGGTGTCGAAGCTGGACATGTGGCCTGAACTAGCGCTGTATGCCCTGGAGGTGCTTGCTTGTCCTGCGGCTAGCGTCTTGTCGGAGAGGGTGTTTAGTGCGGCTGGGGGAATCATCACAGATAAGCGTAGCCGCTTGTCAACCGACAGTGCCGACAGGCTAACACTCATCAAGATGAACAAAGGCTGGATTTCCCCAGACTTCTGTTCTCCACCAGCGGACAGCAGCGATACGTAAGCAATACGTAGGCTGCACCCGCGGATGGAAGCTACGTTCTCTCTCACCATCCAAAACGGGGACATTTCTGCTTCATCAATCTGTGTCTAATATTCCTCCTCCTCCTCCTCCTGCTCCTCCTCCTGAAACCTCACGTAATCACGCTGAACGGGCAATTTTTCTTAGGGCCACAAGGCTCACTCAAATAATTTTTCAGAACAATTTTTATAAGTTTCAATGCGCTTAAAAGCATTGGAACTTTAACTTGAACCAATTTTTCGTTACACTGGGCTGCCTCCAGGCCTAGTTACCACTTAAGCCACATTAACCAAAGCGATTAATGGGTTTCACCTGCCCTCTTGGCTGGCCATGGCCAATTTTTGGGATGTACATTAGTACTGTTGATACAGCAATTTTTGTGGGCCCTCGCCTACAGTGTAATCAAATTAATTTTTAGCCCACCTGCATTACAGCTGACGTTACCTCAGCTGTGTTGGGCAATGCAATGGGATATTTTTATGTACCGCCGGTGGGTTCCAGGGAGCCACCCATGCTGTAGGTGCACACTGAGTTTTTAATACATCTGTACACTTCTAAAGAACCCGTCTGACTGGGGCATGCAGTGTGGGCCGAAGCCCACCTGTATTACGCACGACATTACTACCTCAGCTGTGTTGGGCAATGCAATGGGATATTTCTATGTACCGCCGGTGGCTTCCTGGCACCCACCCAGGCAGTGGGTCCACAGGGAGTTTAACCTACATGTGTCCACTTGTAAAGAACCCCAGTCAGACTGGGGCATGCAGTGTGGGCCGAAGCCCACCTGCATTAACCCTTTCCAGTCCACTGTGTGACCTGTGAAGACATTAGGGTTTAAGGCTGTACAGCTCCGTTGTTGGTAGACGTCCGTCGGGGTTCTCTTACTGTATATTGCCAGCCTCTCTGCTGTCGGAGCCTATCCTACGTGTCAGCTCATGCAGTACTGGCTTTAGCCAGCATATAGCGCCGTTGTATAACAGCAGAAAAAGAGTAAGCCCCCTAGGAAAACCATATACAAATTGGATTGGAAAGGGTTAAGCACAACATTACTACCTCAGCTGTGTTGGGCAATGCAATGGGATATTTCTATGTACCGCCGGTGGCTTCCTGGCACCCACCCATGCTGTAGGTGCACACGGAGTTTTTACTACATCTGTACACTTATAAAGAACCCCAGTCAGACTGGGGCATGCAGTGTGGGCCGAAGCCCACCTGCATTAAGCACGACATTACTACCTCAGCTGTGTTGGGCAATGCAATGGGATATTTCTGTGTACCGCCGGTGGGTTCCAGGGAGCCACCCATGCTGTGGGTCGACAGGGACTTCACAATAGGGAGTTGTACCTGCCTGTGTCTATGAATTAAAAAGCCCGGTCTGACTGGGGCATGCAGACACCTTGACAGAATGAATAGTGTGTGGCACATAGGTTCCCCATTGCTATGCCCACGTGTGCAGCTCCTGATGGCGGTGGCACAGGATTCTATTTCTCATTGCTTCTGTACAGCATTGTGGGCTATCGCTCCGCCACTTTTAAAGAGGGTCGCTGCCTAGCCGTGCCAACCTCTGCAGTGTGTGCCTGCGGTCCCTCGTCATGGCAGACGCAATTCTAAATAGACATGAGCGTGGTGTGGCATGAGGGCAGCTGAAGGCTGCCCAGGGACACTTTGGTGTGCGCTGTGGGGGGGGAGGGGGGTTGGTTGGGCAGCATGTAACCCAGGAGAAGTGTCAGTGGAGTGTCATGCAGGCAGTGATTGTGCTTTGTTGGAGGTAGTGTGGTGCTTAGCAAAGGTATGCCATGCTAATGAGGGCTTTTCAGAAGTAAAAGTTGTTGGGAGGGGGGGGGGCCCACTCTTGCCGGTATTGTGGCTTAATAGTGGGACCTGGGAACTTGAGATGCAGCCCAACATGTAGCCCCTCGCCTGCCCTATCCGTTTCTGTGTCATTCCCATCACTTTGTTGAATTGCCCAGATTTTCACACATGAAAACCTTAGCGAGCATCGGCGAAATACAAAAATGCTCTGGTCGCCCATTGACTTCAATGGGGTTCGTTGTTCGAAACGAACCCTCGAGCATCCCGGGAAGTTCGTTCCGAATAACGAACACCCGAACATTTTGGTGTTCGCTCATCTCTACTAATTAACAATCATTGCTCTGTGTAAAAGCAAATTTTGTTTTGTACTTGTCAATGACTTTTCTGAAAGACTAAATGTAATGTAAGATTATGCACATGAGCAGGGGAAATACATGTCACCATTATACACTAAATGGGAAACCACTGGGTAGCACTGACATGGAAAAGGACTTGGGGATTTTAGTTAACTGTAAGCTTAACTGAAGCAACCTGGATGCCTTTCTTGAGTGTTACAATATTACATGTTATAGTCACTGATTACTTCAGAAGGGTTGTTGATCAAGAATTTATTCCAATTGCTAAACTTGGAGTCGAAAAGGAATTTTTTTTCTCTTAAATGAGGAAAATTGGTTTCTACTTCATTGGTGTTTTTAGCCTACCTCTGGATCAAAACTGAGGGATAATAGGCTGAACTGGAAGGATATATGTCTTTTTTCATCCAACCATACTATGTTACTTTTTTATGTTACTATCTCAATGACAGTTTCCCCATGTAAATGTAACTTAAGAGTACTTCACACATGACTTGAAAAATTAGACTTGGACTTGAACTCTTTAAGGAAATTTATGGTGCTTGATCCTGGGCTTTAACCCCATCTGATAGCAGAAGTAAAGTGTTGGATTAAAGCCTCTGCTCCTGCAATCAAGCACAACATTTAAAAAAAATCACAAATTTATTGGTATAAAGATAAAATCATAATAGATGGACAAGAATCAACCATGCAGTACTGTGGAAAAATACTTCTGGTTGACATGTTTCAAACCTATAGCTGTTTTTTACTCCAGACTCTTCAATTTCACTGGAGCAGAAACGGTCTATTAAAGATCCTAATTACCCTTCAGATTATACGCATTTAAAGTGTATATTCTTTATTATAAATTATTAATACATGTGGGGCTCAGACCTACACCAACATATGTGAATCACACTTTTTGCAGGAGCCTTTGGTCAACATTACCCCTCCTCTCAAAACTACACACACTCTCAATGCCCTGGAAACTGATTTGTGCGCTATCACCTCTGTGACATTGACACATATGGTTCACTAATGGGGTATATTCCTTCCTTCTAATGTTCCCTATATGGACCAAAATCCTCCTCCTAAGTTATTGCGATGTTTTGCCAACATAGTTTAGTGGGCACAAGCAAGTGGCCATATAGTTCACATTTGACGAGCAGCAATTAATAGACTCCCTATTGCTATATGAGATGTTGGTAAAGGCACTTTCAAAGGAATTACTTTTGTTGATAAAACAACAAGCCGCACAGCCAGAGCAGGGAAAGTTACCAACAATACTTTGCTTCCCCAGTCATGTAGGGTCCGACATCTGTTGGAAGAGGTGGCTTTTGACTACACAGTCACAAATATTATAGCCATGTCTAAAAGTAATAGCTGGATAATCTGGAATACACTATTGTACTAGGGCCTTAAAAGAATAAACCACTCATATTGTTCTACTAATAGTAGTCTGAATAGCCATTTAGTCAGCTTGTGTCCTGTTTTGTCTCTGTTCATTTGAGCTATCCTGAGTTCTTCTGGAGAGACAGTTCTACTCCTTTACTTTTTAAATTTCGCATTGACTCATATCACCAATTTGGTCTGTTATGAGTGCGATTTGAGGGCATATGTAGGGATTAGAGATGAGCGAACGTACTCGTAACGAGTACTTACGCACCCGAGTACCGCCATTTTCGAGTACTTCAGTACTCGGGCGTAAAGATTCGGGGGGCGCCGGGGGGCGGGGAGAGGCGCGGCGGTGCGGGGGGGGGGGGAGCAGCGGGGAACAGGGGGGAGCCCTCTCTCTCTCCCTCTCCCCCACACTCCCCACTGCTACCCCCCGTGCCGCCACGGCGCCCCCCGAATCTTTACGCCCGAGTACTGCAGTACTCGAAAATGGCGGTACTCGGGTGCGTAAGTACTCGTTACGAGTACGTTCGCTCTTCTCTAGTAGGGATCCATCCCTATCTATATAATTTTTCCCTTCCCCATGTCCTACTGGGTACCCCTCCATCTGATAAACAAAAGAACCACTTTGTCATTTAAGTGTGATTCATGTATGTTTGTGTCAGTCTGAGCCCCACATCTTTTAATAATTTATAATGAGGAATATACCTTTCAAGTATCTATACTGTGAAGGGTAACCTACAGATTCTGTTCAAGAGCTGTTTATAAAGACATAGGATATAATTATACACGCACCAACAGATGTGCCACATCTTTGACACATGTATGTGTTGCTATTTGTATAACTATAGCTTATGTTTATGTTCTACCACCAGTCCTAGTTCCTTTTGAATGTGGAAGGATGCCCCTTTGGATGTGCCACTGTCTGAGGAACATAGTGCAATTTCATGCAAGTCTCACAAACAGGCATGGTGCCTATGTGACAGGTCTAGCATGTTGCACATGTACGCTTCTTTCTTTTTTGAAGGACATTATTGATGTAGCGTAATGATAGATATGGGACAGCTATATCCCCTTCAAACCAGGAATCCTAGGCATTGTTGTCCTCTTGTGTCAAGTATACTCAATTTTGTCCTGTGTTGATTCCGCACATATACAGTTAGGGAGAAAGTGTGAAAAACCCTACTGTAGCTTTCCACAAACCCTCAATGTCATAAAGATTTTTCTGTTATGTATGGTTAAAAAACATATCTATGCAGATTAACATTTCATGGCTGGACTGTAGAAATCATGGTGACAAACAATCCTATGGTCACTAACGACTGCCATTAGATGTCACTCAACATCAGACACATTTTTTCCTAGAAGGCAACATGGAAGACAGCACAAAAAATGGCTGAATAGAATATTAAAAGACTTTGCACAAGATCCCAACTCATGAACTTAGGTTTCCTCTATGTTTTCTACTTTACTTTGGTGAAATACAGTGCAGTAAATTCACTTACTATATGTGTTCTGTAATAAAAGCTAATGAAACAAAATCGGCAGAATTGTTTCACCAAGAGTATTGAGGACATTCTTTTATAAAGCACCTGTGTCATGGCAAGCTGTTCAGCACTTATTAGTCTCTTCTAATAAACACATCTTCTACATCAGTTTCTAAGAGAACAACGGGACTGCATTGTCATGTCATATCAGTTTTTTCTTTGTTTGAGTAGTAGACTGAAATAAACTTAGAATTCTACAGAAAGATATCAGGCACATTAAGTAGCAATGAATGCAGAGAGGGATTGCTTCAAAATGGATGAAGGACCAAAAAATAGATCCCTCTAAGCTAAGGAAAGATCTTGATGGAACATATGCAGATTTACAAGGGATATCCTAGATGGCTCATAGCCTCAGGAAGACCTTGCGGGCTAAACATTTCTTTCACAATCTATTCCTCAATGTACAGTACATTAGGAATTTGTATTCCTTAGTATAAATGTAACACTGGTATTTCTATGCCTTTATCTATCCCCCAAGCTTTGTGTCTGATTATGCCACATTGTGTTAATATACTTAATGTTTGATCTGACCTTTAAAAATTGAGGAAAATATATATCTATGTGATGGAAATCAAATACTTGTAGACTGTGGACAAAAATGCCCAAAAATCTGATACCATATGTGCTATAAAGTTTAGTTTATTTATATTTTAATTTGTAGTGAAATCTTGTATAAAGATACTTTTGCTAATTAATTAACTGACTTCTTTAATGGCCCGGGGGCAGATAAGGCTGTAAGAATTGATTTTAAAAAGATCACTCATCTTTTAATTTCAGTTACGTCCTGCAGCTTTGGGGTATGTAAGAAGGGAGATTGTGGCGCGATCTCACTCCATACAACGGCAGTGTCAGCTGTTTCTTATAGCCAATAACCGGCCACAACAGCTCCAATAAGCCGCAACGCTCATCAGAGCTGCTAACCCTTTAAATGCTGTGTCAATTCTGACAGCAGCATTTAAATGTCCCGACCAATGTTTGGGGGTCCCGAACTGCCCCATGCGATAAGATCTCTGGAGGCCTTCTGAAAGGCCCCAGGGCTATGAATGCAAATTACCTATCAAGCCATGCCTGTGGAGCGGCTTGATAGATTGCCTGTCAGATCGTGGTATGCTTTAATGATATGGCTATACATCATACTGCAGGAGCAATCAAAGCGTCACAAGATCATTTCACACCACTTAGAATTTAAAAAAAAAATAGTACATTATATGGTGCATTAAATAGGACCATTGAAAAACACAACTCGTTCCACAAAAAACAAGCCCTCAGACATCTATGCCAATGGATAAATAAAAGAGTTACGATTTTTTAAAAGGGGGGAGGAAAAAATGAAAGTGGAAAAAAAAAGGTCCGCATCCTAAAGGGCTCATGTCCACGGGGAAAAGAAGAATTAAAATCCGCAGCGGATTTTAACTCTTCTCCCGCGCGCGGATCCGCACCCCATAGGGATGCATTGACCACCCGCGGGTAGATAAATACCCGCGGATCGTCAATAAAAGTGATTTAAAAAAAAATGGAGCATGAAAAAATCTGGACCATGCTCCATTTTCATGCGGGTCTCCCGCGGGGACGGCTCCCGCGGGCTTCTATTGAAGCCTATGGAAGCCGTCCGGATCCGCGGGACACAAAAATCACATTTTACTTACCCGCTCCGGTTCTTCTCTTCGGCGCCGCGCATCCTCTCTCAGCCGCGGCCGGATCATTTTGCTTCGGCCCGGCGCATGCGCGGGGCACGTCACCGACGTCATCGTGCACATCCGCCGAGCCGAAGAATGAAGATCCGGCCGCGACGAGAGAAGATGACGCGGCCGCGAAGAGAAGAAACGGAGCGGATGGGAGGTAAGTTTATTGTCATTTATTCCTATTTTCAGGGCTCATGTCCACGGGGCAGGAGGGACCCGCTGCAGATTCTACATGTAGAATCCGTAGCGGGCCCGATTTTCCCCGTGGACATGAGGCCTAAGGGTTTAAACATCCTGCTGCTCTTGTGCCACTGGTCTGGTCTTTGCTGCTCTGGTCCCAGAAACTCCTGCAGCAGTCACATACCTTCATTCACATCACCGCTGTAGCCTCAGCCACCAGATGTGCATGAACGGCACATGTCTGTTGAGGCCAGTTATTGGCTATTGGACATTATGTGAGCACTGCAGGAACTTCCAATACCAGAGCAACAGGGACCAAATAGGCAGTGCATGAGCAGTGGGATATTTAAAATGTGAGTGACTATTTTTCTTATACCCTTATCTGCAACCTGGCAATTTTTTAAGTTGGAAAACTCATTTAAAAAGAATCTATTGTTAAAAAGGCTTAATGGAAGTCAGAAACAGGTTTCATTCTACAGGTCCATAGAAAAATGGCACTTCAGAAGAGCAACTGATATGGTGCCCCATGGTCTGTCGGACATCCAGTAGAATAGCCAAAAACATTACCTCTTTTGATTGATCGCTGAGCTCTGATATTGGTTGCAGCACCTATGACGTCCCAAAAACAGGTTGGGAAGCCTGTAAATGTGATGTCACAGGGGAGACCCAGAACAGCAGTGCAGGACACAGTGAGAGCAGGGAGAGGTGAGTATAAGCCTATTTGTTACTTTACTACATGCAGAAGAACTTTTACCTAATCTATAACTTGAACAACCCCTGTAAGTCAGTAAAACAAAATTGTGTTTATTATTATTTTTTAATATAGTAACTATCTAATTTTTATTTTGAAAAATCTCTCAATCAGCTGCTATTCTGGAGGCACGCATATCTGTTCTGCATTGTCTGTATAGGTAGTGCAGCACGATGTGTGTGCTTTATGGCAACTATGCAAATAAGGGAGATAGAATAATACCTCTGCAGTGCCACCTATTGGAAGGCAGCATTCCTGCAAGTCAATGTTAGACTCTTTTTTTTTTTTTAATCAATTTTTATTAAGGATTTTTACAGTACAGGCATCAAACAAATTCAACCACCGAGGGTGCTTAAGTGGAGCTACAACTCAGCTCAGGTTACACATATAGACCCTCATTCTGGCTTCAAGAAAAAATAAGTACTTTATAACATAAAAGCGAATAAACATCTTAGGGGTTCACTGCATAGATGAACCAATCCATACAGCTTCCCATCAAGATGGGGGAGGCCCGTCATTGAGTTACTGAATTTGAATAAGGAAATAACTTTGCATAATCTAAGACGGAGCCCAGTATAGGCCAGATAAAATTGGGGAATTGGGGAACACAGAACTGGGGGGGGGGGGGGTTAGGAAAGGCCAGATATGTGGGGTGGGGGGGGGTGGGGAGGGGGGTGTATAAGAAGGGGGGAGAGGGGTAAAGGTGTGGCATGGAGCGCCGCCAAAGGGACTTCACATGGTAAATATGTACCTCTGGGGGGATCCTTTGGAGCAATAGGGGAGCCTCTCATCCTCTGTCCCAATCGTCCAGGAGCCTCACTGACCTCCAAGGGAACCAGGTCAGGATGAATTTGTCATGAGTATTTGTTGTCCAACTGTGGAGTTCTTCAAGGCTGTATAATAGATCAACCCTTTCTCTCCATTGTTTAATAGAAGGAGTCTGCTGCCAAAGCCGGGGAATCAGGGATTTTGCTGTGTCTAGTAGTAGAGCGATAAGTTTATTTTTCCTGGGATGGAATGAATCAGACGGTTTCCAGAGTAGGGTTATTTCAGGCGTAAGGGTGAGCTGGGGCGAGATTTTTTGTAGGATTGACTCCACTCCTCTCCAAAAGGGGGCCAGAACCGGGCATGTCCACCACACATGTAGGTATGAGCCTATGTCATTTTTGCACCTCCAGCATACGTTTGTATGAGCCAGCTTGTGGTCAAACAGCCATTACGGTGTTTTATACCATCTAGTAACGACTTTGTAATGTGATTCTTGTGCCAATATGCAAGGAGAGAGCCCAAATGAAGTTTTTAGAATTAGATTTGAGTCACTTGAGGTGAGGGAGATGCCCAGCTCCTTCTCCCAAGAGAAGAGAAATGCTGGTTTATATGGAGTGGGTGGAGTGATAAAGTTTCTCCGGAGGGTGGATTTTTTCCTTAAGCTGGGTTTATTTTCGGAGAGTGTCTTCTCAAATGATGAGAGAGGTCTAGATGACTTGTGTGCATTGAAAAACTCCCTAAACATTCCGATAAGTTGAGCTTTATGGAGGAAGGAGAGATTTCTATTTGGTAAAAGTGTTGATATAATGGAGTCTAAGGGCAGATGAGCTAGGGACTGGAGGTTGGATATTGTGAGAGTCTCAAGTTTTTTCCACAGCGCGGTGGAGCATGTATCGGGGGGATGTCCTAACAGGTTGCCTAGTAGGCGCAAGGGGGAGAATAGGCGAGGGCTCAGGAGCTAGGGTATGTCTGAGCTCATTCCATGTAGCGCAGGGGCCCTTGAGTAGAGGATTAAAGTTTTGGTCTTTGAGACAGGTTCTTGGGGGTAGCCATAACTCCTCTAACACAGTGGTCCCGTCACAGGCTTCGGCAAGGGCTCTGAGTAACGGGTCTATGACGGGGCTGGCCAACTCAGACCAATAGCTCAACTGGGATGCTTGGTAGAAGTCAAATAGATTGGGTAGTCCAATGCCACCCTCAGATCCTCTCCTTGCCATAAGGCTGTAGGCCAGCCTCGGTTTTTTCTGCCTCCATACGAAACCAGAAAAGGCCATTCGTAGAGTTTTAAAGAAGCTTTTTGGTAGGTAAATAGGGAGCATTCATATTTTGTAGAGGACACCTGGCAAGACATAGGATTTATTAATGTTCTTTCTGCCAAACCATGAGGCAAAGGGAACATCATATGTTCTAAGCAAATTTCTTACATGCCCCAGTAGTGGAATGAAATTCTCACTAAACAGGTCGGTCATCCTTTTAGTCAGTTTGACTCCTAGATAATCTATAGCTGTGTCTGACCACGAGAAAGGCGAATTCAGTTTCAGCATCTCTGACCTCGACGTGGGGATGGAGACGTTTAGTACTGTGGACTTTGAGAAATTAATCTTAAAGTTCGAGATTACACCGAATTCTTTTAATTGCTCCGTGAGCTTAGGAAGGCTCTTTTCAGGGTTGGTGATTAGAAAAACTATATCATCCGCAAAAGCGGCCACAGAGAGGGGGGAGTTCCCGCAGGGGAGTCCCGAGATATCCGGGTCCTGTCTGACCCTCTGCAATAGGGGTTCTAATGCCAGGACAAAGAGTGCTGGAAAAAGGGGGCATCCCTGGCAAGTACCATTTCTAATATCGAATGGGGTGGGGGGGTGGGAGAATCTCGTTAATTTTTAATTGCGCATGCGGATTTGTATATATGGAGAAGATAGCTGATATAAATTCCTTAGGAAAGTTATAATGGGATATGACTCTCTCCAATGTTAGACTCTTTATACAAGCCTTGTAACAATGACTGGGAACTGAAAGCCAAGCCAGAATGAAAGGTACAGTAATTGACAGAGAAGTGACAATCAACTAATATAGTTTCTAAGAGACCAGAGAGTGGCATAGTGCTGCTACTTTGTCTTATACAGGTGTCTAGCTATTTACAGTCATCTGTCATTAACCCACACTTCCCAAATGATGCTAACATTATAATACTATCTCTGCCCCAATCTATTTGTCATATCTTATCCATGTCACTATTTATATAACAAAAAATGTCCTAAGATATTTCCATTTTTCACTGGACACTCATAATAAGTGGGTGTTGGACATATAATACACACTACATGGTTGATAAATGGATTGCTATCCAAAAGTGCATTTATCTCTTGGCCAAGTATTCATACTCATTTCAATGAAGAGAGGTAATTAAGCTTATTTCCTTTGGAAAAATACCATCAGGCAGGAGAAAATCCAGTGATCCTTCTTTCAGGTATTCAGATTTGGTTCAGATTTCTCCACACAGCGGAATATACGACAGCGTACTGCAGAATATTCAGGTTCTGTGAAAGAGTGCTAATGAATTCCTGTCAGAGGCCATAGTAAAATGTTCAGCTCATATTTAATTGAGAAATATATAAGTGTAGATGAAGAGCTGAAATATTGATGAGTCTTTCACTATAATCGTTAAAAGAGATTTACTTAACTGTACTTTATTAGCGTCTTATTAAAGTAGTTACATAGATCTATTTTCTGACTGCTCATCAATAAGTTTAGTAATCCACAACATCAGTTTTATTAGCTGTTATGAGAACATTTATACTTGTCACTAGATTGAAAAGATTTAATTATCCTATTGATATCTGTAACTTATCATTATAGTTAGCTGTAAATTGCTCTCCGCCCACCAGATATTGATCTCGCCTTACAGTGGCTAAATAAATATGACAAATAGAATAACAGACTGAAAAATTTGTAACAAGGAGAAATCAAATCAGCGGCTCCTTGAAGACCATTGTATAATGCTATTACCGACTTTTAGAAGGGTTGTCTCATGAAAATAATCCTTTTTTGAAACAGAAGCTGGCACATTGATCAACTGATCTACAGCAGTTTCTTATATGACTAGATGATATATCTTCCTTCTGTCTGTTTCCTCCTCTTCAGTGCTAAACACATCAGATATAAAAAATAGAGCCAGCAGAATGCATGATCTAGGTTTACAGGAAGCTGCTACCGGGCGTGTGCATCCTGTCAGAAGATTGTATAACATGTACTTTGGTCCACTTCTTGAACTTTACTAGAGGGTCAGCGAGAACTTTTAGTTCATGAGGCCATAGAGGGGGACACTATTAGCTTATGGAATCACAAAGGAGATAATATTACCTTATGTGCCCCACAAAGGGGGCATTTTTAACATAGTGGAGCCACAAAGGGACAATATTATGTTATGGGAGGGCACAAAGGGTACCCTATTGCACTGTGCAAACACAAATGAGACAATGTTAGACTATAGAAGCCATAAAGGGGGGACTATTATACTGTGTGGCTCACAAAAGGCAATACTACCCTATGGGATAAACAAAGGGGGCTACTAATAAATTATGGAGGGCACAAATGGGCGCACTTTTATTTTTGTGGTGGCACAAAGGGGACACTATTAGATTATAGGGGATTAAAGTGGAGACTAATACATTATGGAACCACTTTAAAATTATGAGGTCACTATTACCTTACGTGGCCCAAAAGGATATTATTGGTGCTATTACATAATTGCACTATAAAGGTCACTATTACATTATTTAGGCCACAAAGAGGCATAAATAAATAATGGGGACACTATTACCTTATATGGGCCACATAGGGGGCATTATTACCTTATGTCAGCCACAAAAGGGGAACTTTTACTAGGTGAAACAAATAGGTGAGCACTGAGTCTGCCATTTTATAAAAGTTGTCTTCTAGATATGCTGGCAGGTGAAAGTTATAAATTAGCTGCAGCTGTGAAGAGAAGTTGTGCGGGGGCTAACCTTAATAGACTTTTTGTGACCTGTGAGCTGCTACATCGACAGGCTGTAACTTGCACTGTAACCCAGTTCACTTTAATGTTAAGTGCATGGTCACATGGCTATTTTTGGTCATGCAACCGATGTTGCGGCCAAAAGTCACCATGTAGCCTTAGGGGTCTTTTACACTTGCAGGTGTTAAGCCAAGAACGAGTGTTTTGAACAACATTTTTGCATTTTGCTCAGTTCAATATCAATGGAGCACTCATCAGTACTGTAGCCATATCTGCTTTTTGGTCCTTTTACACCAAATGAGAATCTCATGATTCTCGTCTGCCCAAGTGAATGTCTTCACCAGCTCATTCGCGGTCATGCAGCCTGCTTAGACAGACAAATCATCGTTGGGAATTGTGAACTTCTCATTCACTTCTCGTTCAGGTTTTCACATTCCTATGTAAAACACTGAACGATTAGTATTTAAACACAACGAGAAGCAAATTTATTATAAATCATATAGTTATAATTCACCTTCTATCCTACAGGGCTTTTGGTCTTTATGTAGTTATATGGATTTTGGCCTTTAAGCAGTGGCAGTATTTCTCTGTAAAACTGGTTATAAAAGTAACTTTTCATGGTTTGTCAGCTTCAGGTCCATGGATTGAGTGGCAGGTAATCAATACCATATGATACATTTTAAATTTAACTCCAGAGTGCTCTTAATATAATACCCTTTGCACGTATACTCATTGTCAAAAAAATCAAGCAACTAGAAGGAGTTGGAATCAAATATAATTTCATATGTGTGATTGTAAAGTTGATATAAATAAGTGATTATAATATTGGAACAAAAGGATAATTTATTGCGGAAAACCAAACACTTGAAGAAAGGCTCAAGTACCTTGTTTGGTCGTCTCTCGCTTGGATACAATATTGTTCTATATGGTATTCTACATCCTATTGGTCCACATTTGCTGTAATCTTGTCATTCCAGATAGTCTTATACATGTTCTATTGGCGAAAAATCTGGTGGCCAGGCAGGCCATGGAAGTACGGCAATACTGTGGAGGCATTCCTGTGACACCCTTGCTTTGTGTGGCTGAGCATTAGCCTGTTGGAAAATGCCTCATGGAAACCCTGTCTTAATAGGGAACAGTTGTGGCTGCAGAATGTCCTGAACATATCGTTGAGCTGTCATTGTCCCTCATGCCACTACCAGGGATGACCGAATGTCATATGCGATCACCCCCCAAACCATCACACCAGCAGGGGACATGCCAAAGTAAAGACAGAATAGAGTCGCTCACACCTTGGTCTCTAGACATAAACATGGCAGTGATCAGTGCCCAAACTAACAAAACCGCTGCAAACAAAGACAACAGTGGGTGTTCAAAGCAGTACATGTAATAGGTGTCAAGAGATCAAATGTCCTTCAGCCAAGCGCCTAGAAAAAGCCCCGAAAGACACAAGAGCCTGTAATGATGGTGCCACTTGTTTCTGGATGGTGTACAATGAATCAGTCGGAGCTGCTTGTGCTTGTTGAATAACCAGATGATATTCTCCACTGGGGATCTGTCATGGACATTCTGAGCCCGGTCGCCTTGGTTGTGTACCCGAACGTATCCACTGCTCCCAACAATCAGGTCTGAACAGCCTAGTTGGTGGGCAATTCATTGATATATCCATCCAGCCTAGTTGGTGGGCAATTCGTTGATATATCCATATTCTCATTCCCTCTAATGCATCCCCGTTCAAACTCGGTTAACAACAATGTCTTTGATTGCTTTTCGAATTGCTTATTATTCCCTTGCCTTGATGAAGAGCCAAATACTTATACTTATCAGAAAGGTAGTTATATGTGTGCAAATTTATATTTATATAGAGTTGGTATGATGATAGAGGGTCACCCACTGTTTTATGTATTTGTTTTGTCTCTTCGATTTTAATTCACGTACTAATGATTTTTAATACTATTGATCGACCTGCACTATTTTTTGCATGTTGTGTTTAGCCAGTTGTGGAAAGGGATTCGATTCTCCTACATTGAGTTCCCTCTATTGATGTCATTTATGAGCCTTCTCTTACAGAGTAGTCCTTCGTACTGGCTGATAAAGTGTGCCTCAAGCAGTAGACATTTTGACATTGGTTTTCTTTATGAAAGGACTCCCTAATGGCAGTTGTATAAACCTGTATTCACTATGTTCTACCAAATGGTGACTGCATTATTTATAATCAATGATTGTGTGGAGAAAAAAAGGAACTTATTTTAAGTGTTAAATTTTATTTTTAATATATTTCAAAAAATTGCCCTTAAGAATTAACTGGTGGGAAATAGAATTAATGCTGCAGTTCTAAGTGCTCTACTTCTAGAACCTATATCTAAGATGCCAATGGGGCCTTTTTCTATAGTCTAGGCTTTTGGTAAATTAACAAAATGAAAAATGAATGAACAAAAACGAGAAATTTAAATCACATCAAAATTGGGTGTGCCCACCTTCTGCCTACAAAATAGCATCAATTCTTCTAGGTACACTTACACACAGTTTTTGATGGAGATCGGCAGGGAGAACTAACCATACATCTTCTGTGAATGTAGGCTTGCTCAAATCCTTCTGTCTCTTCATGTAATCCCAGATAAACTCAATGATGTTGAGATCAGGAATTCTTTGGGGCCATATCATCACTTCCAGGACTCCTTTTTCTTCTTCACACTGATGATAGTTGTTAATGACATTGGCTATATGTTTTGTCATTGCCCTGCTTCGGAATAAATTTGGAGTCAATCAAGCGCCTTCTATTGATAGTACTGTAGATTATTGAAATGGTTCGAAAAAATGATAAGCTAGTTAGGTACTTTTACAGAAGAGGCAATACATGATATAGTAAATGCTTATTTATTTTTCATTGTCAAAATAACACATCTTGTCTATAAGACCTGTGCCATAATGAAATCACACAGTCCATTTACTTCTGGTTCAAATGGACCTTGTCATCTGATGAATTGGCAAGTACAGAAATGCTACGGACAGCATCCTACTGTCACTGTGCTGTAAACCACCGGAAGGATTTGTATAACATAGTGACAGGGGCTTGTCTAAGATGTTGAGTCTTCTAAAATCTGGTCCATCCAGCCTTCTCAGCATTTTAGCTCACCCAGACAATTAATAAAGAGTAGGGACTTCTGAGAGCGGTTTTATCTGCTTTCTGCATGATCTTGAAGTAAATCACGTATCAATGCTCTACTGAGAAAAGCTTTATCTCATTCAATTAGCTTTATTGAGTCAGTTAATGAGCAGATGGGAGATGGGGATTTATATCTATGAGACACATAAATGAAAACCTTGATTGTGAGTTCATACCATTTGGAAAGACATACTTTACTGACTGTGTTATGTGTTACAAGGTAAAGCAACCATTTATTACAGCAAAAACAATTATATTCTGTTAATAGAATCATACAAATGTATCACTTAAATGCATGTAAATAAAAACCATATTAAATCAAAGGGAAATTTTGATAAAGAACAAGGTTAAAAAGTTACTGCAATAGATTTTATGTTTTATAATTTTTGCAAAAGCCCTTCAGCCTTTTAGATAATTTGTTCTTGGTTTGTATGATTCATTTCATTCATCCATCCATTTGTTCATTAATCTATCCATATTTTAGGTTGCTGATCTTTTTTCACTCTTTTCAAGTAAGCAGGATATGTCTGGTACTTTATGTCCAACATTCTAAGCATTTGACCATTTGAAGCCTTCATCTAATCAACTTGTTTTCTACTCATCATCAAAGTTGAATTACTTTCTTGCTTTCACATGTATAAATAGCCAAATAAATAATTAAATCATAGGAAATTCAACTATTTTGGGGGGGCTACCACTCTTGCTCTACTGTGTGCCGCTTTGTGTAATATTTCTTGACTTTCTGAATGACTTATTTGATAGCTTTAGTATTGGCCTTCATCAATAATGGTTCTCCAATATTGAGTATCATGGAAATATTTAAACCATGTAATAACTTCCTGAACAAAAAGGACAAAAGATAGCCTTTTACTGGCATTTTTTTTTATTTTAGCTCATTCTGTGCATGATACTTTTTATGGTTCGCTGGCCACTTGGGATTGGGACCGGAGTGACACCATGACATCAGCCCCAACTCACATAATCCTCGTGTCAATACATGCTCACTGTTCTCAAAATAGAATTGAAGTCGTGTTGATAAAGTTTTTCATGTGATGCAGTTATTGTTATACCCAGGTATTTTTGCCCATCAAAGTGATGTTTATTATCTAGTTAGTGTAGTATGTCATTAAGAATATTCATAGGCAAGATTTGGGATTTTTGTGCATTTATTTTGTAGTAAGATATACGAGTATGTTCAAATTATTTTATAATCTCTAATGTGTTGTCAATAGGGAGTATGGAATCTTACAGCATCAGTATAATGTCAGCAGCATATAACGATATAAAATGAGAATGATCATTGATCTGTATTCCTTTGATAGAGGAATTTTCCCTAAGAGCTCAAGCTAATGGTTCCAAAGACAATTTAAAGATCAGCAGGGATAGAGGAAAACCCCGTTTAGTACAATTACTGATTTTGAAACCATTCGGTAAAGCACCATTGATGAATACTCGTGCCAAAGGGTTTCAATACAATGCGAATATGGTGTTGAAAAAAAGTCCGCCAAAGCCCCTTTTAATTTAGAGCCGAAGAGGCATGCAACCAATTTATTTGATCCGACACCTTTTCTGCATCCAGAGCAAAAAAAAGCTGCAGTGATTTTTGTGGATTTGATAGAATGCATGAGATTTAAGACCCTTCTAGTGGTATCTGAAGTTTTTCAACTTTTCGCAAATCCAACTTGATCTTCTTTAACCAAATAAGGCAAAAGAGGTGCTAGTCTGGAGACTATAATTGTTGCATAGATTTTGATATCCATGTGGATCTGTGGGGGGTATCTAGTTTTATTTCTTGCTTTAGGAAGGGTAACTATTAAGGCTTGCTGATTTCTTTAGGAAAATAATCTTATGCAGCCATCAATTGAAAGGCCATGCACAAATGCAGAGATAAGAGATTTTGAAAGGTCTTATGAAAAGCATTTGTAAGACCATCCAAGCCAAGCAATTTAGCAACTGGTAGAGACTTGATATATTTAAGCGTCTCTCCTTCCGTAATAGGTGAATCAAGAGCTTCCCGTTGATTTTCAGAGAGATTAGGTACTGTATATACTCGAGTATTAGCCGACCTGAGTATAAGCCGAATCAATAAGTTTTACCACAGAAAATTGGTAAAACTTATTGACTTGAGTATAAGTCGAGCTATACTCGAGTATATAGTAGGTTAAAAAAAAAAGCAATACTCACCTATCAGCCGGCGTCTGTGTCTCCGGCGCAATGCTCTCCCCAGCGTGATGCTCTCCCTGGCGCAATGCTCTTCCCGGCGGTGTGGCCAGCTGCTGCAGTCTTCTCCCTGCTGTCTTCTCCCTGGCTTGCTTTTGAAATCCCTGTCGTCAGCGCTGTGATTGGAACGAGCGCCAGCCAATCACAGCTGGCGCTCGATAAACCAATCACAGCCATTCAGAATGACATCACTGAATGGCTGTGATTGGTTTATCGAGCACCGGCTCTAATTTTCCTGTGCTCGATCCAATCACAGCGCTGACAGTGGGGATTTCAAAAGCAAGCCAGGGAGAAGACAGCGGGGAAAAGACTGCAGCAGCTGGCCACACCGCTGAGGAGAGCATCGCACCGGGACAGCATTGTGCAGGGGACACAGACGCCGGCTAATAGGTGGGTATTGAGGTGTTTTTTTTTTACCTCATTCGAGTATAAGCCGAGAGTGGCTCTTTCAGCACATTTTTTTGTGCTGAAAAACTCAGCTTATACTCCAGTATATATGGTAAGTTGATTTTTTTAAGAAACTCTTGATTTTGTTGTATTGCACTGGGGAATGCAAAAGGGTTGCCTTTAAGATGTTATAAAGCCGAATAATAATCCTGAAAATTATTTACTTATGGGGTTTGTGAGTCTTCCTTTGTTATTTTGAGCAATTAGATACCGAATTTGTGATTTGAGATGAGGTGTCAACAATTTTGCAGATTTATTATTTTGAGAATAATAGTGGGCCTGGGTCCTCTTTAATTTCCTTTCATAGTTTTATACTCAGTGGCTTGGAAGTTTATATCTATATTGAAAGGGTGCTTCTGCTTGTTGGGTTGTTTGTTTCTGTTTATTTTGTGATTCACAAGCCTTTATTTTATGACCTGTACTCCAAGTTTGCCACTTTATTTTGAAGTCTTTCAAGTTCTGATCCCAAGTTGCAATGTGAGCCTATAAGGTTACTATGTGAGGCCTTAGTCAGACGGGCGTTTTTTTGCGCGATTTGCGGATCGCATGACGGATGCGCATCCGCAAATCGCGTGACCGGTGCCCGAAAATCACCCAAAAATCTGCTCCTAGCCGCGTTTCATTAGAAACGGGCCGGAGCTGTCCAGCGCATTGCATTCAATGGAGCCGGCAATACAGCCGGCTCACTTGAAAGCAATGCGCTGCGGGCGAGTGTGGGATGAATTGTCGGGAAGGGCTTAAATATATAAGCTCTTCCCTGCAATTCATCCAGAAATGTGTTAAAATAAAAAATATATATATACTCACCTTGTCCCGGCAGCCAGAGTTCAGCGCGGCCGGCCTGCAGTGGGTGTGAAGGGGGTGTGAGTCAGACCTGCCCCCTGATTGGCTCAGCACTGAGCCAATCAGAGGCAGTTCTCACTCACACCCATTCATGAATTCATGAATTCATGAATGGGTGTGAGTGAGACCTGCCTCTGATTGGCTCAGGCTGAGCCAATCAGTGGCAAGTCTGAGTCACACCCCCTTCACACCCACTGCAGGCCGGCCGCTCTGAACTCCGTCTGCCGGGTAAAGGTGAGTATATATATATTTTTTATTTTAACACATTTCTGGATGAATTGAAGGGAAGGGCTTATATATTTAAGCCCTTCCTGACAATTCATCCAGCGCTGTCCGGCAGCCCATTGCTTTCAATGGAGCCGGCTGTATTGCCGGCTCCATTGAATTCAATGGGCAAACATCGTTCTTCTCTGCCACAGCTGTTACAGATGTGGCAGAGAAGAATGATTTGTCTTCTATATGTTCTCAATGGGGTCGGTGCTGCTGCCGCCGGCCCCATTGAGCGCATATAGAGAAGAGAACAGGAATCGCAGATCGCAGATAGGTGCGATCAGCTATTTCTGTTCTATAACTTATCAGACGAGCGCATAAAAAGCGCTCATGTGTCCGATACCATTGCAAAGCAATGGTTTTAAAAAAATCGCCAGACGCATGCGCATGCGCAAATCGCGCAAAAAAACGCCCGTCTGACTGAGGCCTGATGATGCAATTTCACCCACTTTAGTCTTTACAGTACATTGGTGATACTTTTCACAGCATCAGCGATAGCCAAGCTGAGAGATTGGAGAAGCTGAGCAAAGTTGGATTGTAAGGAAATTTGCAGTGCTTTCAACATTGCTTTCATAGAGGTATCTGAAACTGATGTATCATTAATAGGAATATAATAAAAAATGTCCACATTGGCAGGTGGTGTAGTTTTAGAAAAGGTATGGTCACTCATCCCCACATCAGGTCTTCCCTCTGTAGATACTTTCGCTCCCCTTGCAACCCAAGAAATGTTGCTGTCTTCCATCCCTACACTTTTCCCAGATGACTGACTTTATGTGCTAGATTCCCACCTGGCAGTCTTCTCATCTATTAACAATAAGCTGCTACAAATATACATAATACATCAGGCCTATTTCAGTTCAATATGATTGTTTAGACTGAGCAAAATTCCATCACTGTCATATTCTAGAAGCTGATTTTTGACATCTGCTGTGGGAATGCTCATATGTAGTAGTTCATAAAACCATCATCTACGTCTCTTTGGATACAGTTGATTAACGATGTAATATCCTATGAGAAAGTCATATTTCAACACAGGGGATGTTCTGATAAATTTAATAAAGTCTGGAGGTTATGGCTTGCTTCACATTCAACCTTTCCGTTAACTGATGGTCAATGTTCTTATTGACTTCTACTTTGTCCTTTTAGCAGTAGAGCTATTTTAGCATATATGCCAAAAACAAGTTACTGTTATGATTCATAATTACTTGTTACTTTATAAAACTATAACCCATTTCTTTGTTCTCGAGAACCCTGTATAATGTCACACTTGTATTTACTTTCTGTGACTCAAATTTTGTTTGTAACATGTTAAATAAAACAATTTTTTTTTAATATTATTGAATTAAGCCACAGGGTGTGTTAAAGGGTTGCCCAACTGTAAACCATTTATGGCCTATATGTCCATCAATAGTAGATCAGTGTGGGTCTGTTATCAGGAACCCCTACCAATCAGCTGTTTGCTAGGCCAGTGCGTTCATACACTGAGCTTATTTCTGCAGGAAGCAGACAGCTCTGTTCCCACTGCAGTGGCCAAGCTTGGTATTACAGGGGAAGTTCCCATTCAGTTCCCACAGTGGGGAATAAGCTATCTGGTTCCTAAAGAAATCAGCTCCGTGCAGGAGCATAAAGGCCCAACGAAAAGCAGATCGTCGGTGTTCCCTGGCAGACCTGATCTATTTAATCGCCTATCCTGGATATAGATCATCAATACTTTGCAACTCGACAACCCCTTTAAGACACAAAAGCTATAACTATAAGGTTTGCAGCTTTCAGGCAACAACAGGTTTTGCTGAAATGAAAACTGAAGTACAGACAAAATATTAGTACTGCACATATGTTAGGAAGATTCTGGATATTGCAAGTGTCAATTAAACAGCCAATGTTAATCAAAACTGTCACATTAAATAAAAAAGAAGCATGCATTATGTTAGGAAAAATTCACCCAAACTGCTTTGTAAGATGAGATGTTATTTCTACACAGCCTATTTTGAGTTTAGGAAACTAATATGTCATATGACATGGGCAGTTCCTTTTACAAGTTTGTGTAGGGTGCTTATATCTTCAGGTATCTATGCTGCTATTTTATGTGCATTAGTGGTGAATTTCACTTGCTTTCATATATTTTGCACTTGTAAGGAAAATGATCAAGATATGGTTCTATTTTCACAAAACACAGGCTCGCTATTTCCATTCTACTTCTAATTTCTTATTTCCAATGCTTTCATTAGCTAACAAACTACTGCAACCCTGAGAGAGACAGGAACAAAACATGAGCAAAATAACTACGTAAATGCCAACAATGTAAAAGAATGACAAGCACATCTTGGATTATTTGGCTTTTATGTTTCAATAATTATTCTGTCAAGAGTTACTTACCATACATTTATCAGCTTAAATACCCATTTAATTGGAGTTCGTCTTACAGTTACTTAGAAAATAATGCATTTTAACACCTTTGAAAGCCACATTCTGGAGTAAGTTCTATAATAGTCAGTTATTATGTAACAATAACATGAAAGCATAATTGGTCTTTACTTGTTAGACAATAGGAAATAATGTAACCACGCATTTCCTTAAAGTGAGCTTCAGTATACATACTGTTTTCCTAAACTCTGCATTATTTAGAGCGCTAACGTCCATAATGACCTCTACATGTTACTTACAAAAGTTGGGGATATGCAGGACAACATGGAAAAGATATGTTTCATGTGAATTACTAAAATGTAAATGATTATACCTATTATGTATTCTGATAGTGATATGCAGCCACATTTGGGAAATGAAATTGAATGTGAATGACTAAATGGGATCTTTAATGGACAGCATAGCAATACAGAACAGAAGGCATGGACTTATAACATTAAGAAAATGACCCAGGGAATCACTAAAATATAACTTTTATTAGGTAAAGGTAAAAATAAAAATGTATAAAAGGCGTGGACTCTTATTCCAGTTACACTCCTACTGGACAAGTAGATATTCTAACAGTAGTAAGTCCATATAAGTATATACCAGATGATGCGCTAAGTTCTAACTCCACAACCACAATGACCCAATCTATATTGTTGGTGCATGGGTCGAGATATATATTATGGTTGTGTACAGCTCCACGTGTATAAATGGCCACAAGGGCTAACAAAGCACAATGTAGGTTATATTTTTTGTATTTATATGTTGGAGCCGATAAATGGGTAAAGGCCAGAATAATAAATGTAACCCCCGTCTGGCAGAGTATTGAGGCATATATTAATGCCCAGGAAATATAGCATCAATCAGGTATATACTATGTGGTATATCCCCTATTATGGTGGATTATACCCTGATGCGATAACCAGCTATAGTAAACACGGTCACTAATTTCATCTATATAGTGACTCGCTTGACTGACGTCATTTAGCGTGTTTATCTAGTTTATATAAAAGCTGGCAAATAGACTGCAGCGCTGAGTGGTCTGTAACTCGGAGTTAAATGGTGCAAGGACATATTACAGCACCAAACGTTCCTTTTATTTTACCACATTCCCATTAGGGACAGACACAGCGGAGAGTCTTAGACCAGGGTCATTAACTCATAAGACCCTGTCACATGGACTAAACACTGCTGAGTGCAGCTAATAAAAACAGCTGATCACTGCTTCACTAGAGATGAATGCCGCTGTTTGTGAGATTTTATAATCACTAGCAGCTACGAGCAGCTGAACTGAAGAGGGTTCAATAAGATATATAATGAACCCTCTTTGTCAGTAACTGCTGCATTCACTATCACCATTTAAGCATCTTTACCTATTAAAAGTTATATTTTAGTGATTCCCTCGGTGATAGGCTTGTTGACACACAGGGTTTTCCTTTCTGTCACGGTGACAATTAAGAAAATGACAAAGCTAATCTTCATTTCTATATGATAATCGGTAATGGATATCTGAATCCAGATATCTGTCTGCAGCTACAGTGTAGGAAGCTATTGCTTAATTTTTATACTTAACATCTCACAATAATACTGACACCTGAATCTGATACTGATACCTACCCTACCTGTGAAATCTGACTGGGAAATTGACTCTGAAACTAATACTTGACTGGGATACTTGCATTTGATAGCTGTCTAGCCAGTTTTGGGGGTCATCCGATGATGTCATATAAATGCTGCAGTTTGTGACTGGCGGAGAGATATAGTTCAGACTCACATATAAGGCTATTGCTGTATTCTCATATGCCTTATTGATGAATGCACACTCTTCATGAATGCAGACTCTACATAAGAATAGAAGATTCTAGCAAAGTTTCATGATTTGTTTTAATTATAGTTATTGTTAACTGTAAAGTTATTGTTGTATAAATATGTAATCAAATGAGCAATAATTATGCAGTTGTAATGCCATGCGATAATGTGACTGTGCATGTAAGAGCACATTGCATTCAAAACATATACGCTGTAAAGCCACCATGGTATACGAGGAGCGTTCATTAAAGATTTCCTGTGACCCACTTCCTATGGACTGAGAGCAATGAAACTTAGCACTGTTATTAATCTTTCTCTACATAGGTGCCACCTAGGGACACACACTTCTCCCATTTCTTTATACAACAGTAAACACCTCACTTGTAGAAGTTGACAGGTTGCTTCAAAAGCCATGTTGTGGGGGCGGAGCCTAGCTACCAAGAGTGATGGCCTCATAGAGAGTGCGCTCCTTCACTACGGCACTGATTACAGGCACTTATCAGCAGCCAACATGTCAAAACTAGGAAGACCTAGCAAGGAAAGAGGAGGGGAACATTCCCTGACACCGCGCCTGGCCCGGGGACAATCCGATCTCCAGAAATATCTGAAGGAGAAGGCAACCAGTTCCCCCCGCGCTACAAGTAAGATGGCGCCGGCAGCTGCAGCCGCGCTGTGCACAGCGCGGGAAGACGAGTCTGACTCGGAGGGAGAAGAAGAGGAACCCTTATCTAGGAGCTTCATGAAGTCTCTACTCACCAAAACAATGAGCCCAGTCCTGGCAGAACTTGCTGAAATAAAAGAAGAGGTGAGGCATATGGGGAGGAGGGTAGAGGAGCTGGAGGGATCATCAGCCATAGTCACATCACATGCTTTAGGAATAGCTGACATCTTAAAGGAGCAGCACCTACAATTAAATAAAATGCTTCTTATGCAGGAGGACTTGGAAAACCGCAATCGGCGGAATAATTTGCGCATTAAGGGTTTACCTGAGTTGTGGGCACCTGACGTCCTCAAGAAGGTGCTGATAGAAATTTTTGCGGAACTGGTCGGATCTGAAAAAGCCGGTGCTATCAATATTGAAAGAGCACATAGGGCCCTGAGGCCACAGCCAGCTGCTGCAGAACCTCCCAGAGACGTAGTATGCAAATTGCTTGCATTCCCAGATACAGCGGCCATATTAGAAGCTGCTCGCAATCGCAAAAATCTACAATACGAGAGCTCGCCCATACAGATTTTTCAGGACCTCGCACCAGCAACTCTTGCCAAGCGCAGGCTCCTGAAACAACTTCGGGATGAACTGAGATCTAAAAACATCAAATACGCCTGGCTTTATCCTTTTGGTCTGGGCATAAATTATAAAGGCAAGAGAATTAACATACGATCACCAGAGGACTTAAGAGAGTGCTGGCCCCACCTGGGTCTGGACCCTATTGAGTTACCTAATTGGCTCCCTCTGCCAGACCTCCCATCACTGCCTCATCTCCCAACACCAGAAAATTGGCGCACAGTGAGTCACGCCAAATCTCCAAAAAGCAAACAAAAAAAGAAAAATAGAGAAGAGAAATCAACAAGAGACACCTGAACGCTTAAAGGGGTTGTCTCGTGAAAGCAAGTGGGTCTATACACTTCTGTATGGCCATATTAATGCACTTTGTAATATACATTGTGCATTAAATGTGAGCCATACAGAAGTTATTCACTTACCTGCTCCGTTGCTAGCGTCCCCGTTGCCATGGTTCCGTCTAACTTCGGTGTCTTCTTGCTTTTTTAGACGCGCTTGCGCAGATGCATCTTCTCCCTTCGGCTGGTCTTGGAAGCATCGGCGTTTTGGCTCCGCCCCCTTGTAAGCATCATCGCGTAGCTCCGCCCCTGTCACATGCCGATTCCAGCCAATCAGGAGGCTGGAACCGGCACACGTCATGGGGCGGAGCTACACGATGATGCGTACAAGGGGGCGGAGCCAAAACGCTGATGCTTCCAAGACCAGCCGAAGGGAGAAGATGCATCTGCGCAAGCGCGTCTAAAAAAGCAAGAAGACACCGAAGTTAGACGGAACCATGGCAATGGGGACGCTAGCAACAGAGCAGGTAAGTGAATAACTTCTGTATGGCTCATATTTAATGCACGATGTATATTACAAAGTGCATTAATATGGCCATACAGAAGTGTATAGACCCACTTGCTTTCGCGAGACAACCCCTTTAAGTATGGATTCTATAAAAACCCCACTCGGTATCAGAAGATACATTTGGCGTTGAGTGTTGTTGAAATCTTGAGTTCCTCGGGTTGGTGCTACCCCAATGGACCTCCACACAGATCCAGAACTCATTTCCGCAAACCCTAAGGCCTCATGTCCACGGGGAAAATGAGGCCCGCTACGGATTCTCCATGTAGAATCCGTAGTGGGTCCCTTTTGCCCCGCGGACATGAGCGCTAAAAAGAATAAACTTACCTCTCGCACGCTCCGGATCTTCCCTTTGCCGCGGCTTCATCTTCTCTCCGTCACGGCCGGATCTTCTTTCTTCGGCTCGGCGGATGCGCAGGGCATGTCGGTTACGTGCCCCACGCATGCGCCGGCCCGAAGAAAAAAGATCCGGCCGCGACGGAGAGAAGATGAAGCCGAGGTGAAGGAAAGATCCGGAGCAGGTGAGTAAATTCTGATTTTGGTCTCCCGCGGATCCGGACGGCTTCCATAGGCTTCAATAGAAGCCCGCGGGAGCCATCCATGCGGGAGACCCGCACGAAAATGGAGCATGGTCCAGATTTTTTCATGCTCTATTTTTTTTAAAATCACTTTTATTGACCATCCGCGGGTATTTATCTACCCGCGAGTGGTCAATGCATCCCTATGGGATGCGGATCCGCGGGCACGAGAAGAGTTAAAATCCGCTGTGGATTTTAATTCTTCTTTTGCCCGTGGACATGAGGCCTAAAAGTTTTTCAAATTTTTACATGTTTCTTCCTTTCTTAAGAAAGTGCCTGTTTTGTGCCTCTCTAGTTAGGCGAAACTTCGTTAGTACCAGTTTTTTGGCACTTACGTCGCCTCCTTTATACGTCTGGGCTCCGACTGTTACGAGAGCTCAGTCTTATCTACCTGTGGATAAGAGTGTATTGTTTTATTGAAGTCATCTTCTTGTAACCTACATTGCAATTATCTACCTAATTGTATTTATCTTTATTTCTTGGCTATTTCATTTACCTTTTTCTCTGTCCTTTTACCTACGCCTTTCCTTACTTAATTTACCCTTTCCCCACCTCATATCTCTAGATACTTCATTTGATGAGAACAAATAACAGCTCGCCTGAAGGCTAGTCCCCACTGTAACCTCATCCTTCTATTAAGATTAACCTATATTTGTACCGTCTCCTTTATATATCTAGGTACTTTGCCGGGTGAGCGACCGGGACGAATGACAACAATGGACGCAATACGCGTCACCTTGTTCAATGTCCGGGGTCTCAACCTACCACAGAAGAGATCGTCAGTCCTACAACTCCTGAAAAGGTATAACACCAAAATTGCTTTATTGCAAGAAACACATTATAAAGGAGACAAGTGTTGGCCCCTCCCGGGGAAACACTTTACGTCAAACTTTCATAATTCACATCCAACCTCTGCCTCAAAAGGTGTGTCCACCTTCATACATAAATCCATCCAATTCTCACTCAAAGCCAAATATTCAGACGAAATGGAAAGAGCTCTATTCTTAAAAGGCTCTGTTAACAATTCTACCTTAACAATAGCAAATTTGTATGCCCCCAAGACAAACCAAGTGAATTGGTTGATTACCCAACTAGAGAGCTTGAGAGAGTTTGCGGAGGGCCATGTCATTCTGGGAGGAGATTGGAACATCACATTGAATCCCAAATTAGATTCCTCTTCAAATAGATCCAGAATCCCACAGAAACAAATAAGGAGATTAAATAATGCCCTACATGAGATGGGAGTCGTGGACGCATGGCGCTCCCTGAACCCCTCAACAAGAGACTACTCACATTATTCCCAAGTGCATTCTTCATTCCAAAGAATCGATTATATTTTCGTCTCTGGCGACTTACTAACAAAAGTCCTAAAGGCTAAGATAGACCCAATTACGGTGTCTGACCACGCCCCCATTCACATTAATATCCTAATTAGAAGAGACGGTCCTAGAGAATGGAGGTGGCGGCTTAATCCTTTCCTTTTAGACTCCGAAATTGAGAGGTCCAACCTCTCCAATATGATAGAAGAATATGTCCAGATTAATAATAACGGGTCTATAAAGTTACTGGTGACGTGGGAGGCACACAAGGCCTATGTACGGGGACTTCTGATATCTCTGGGTTCGAGAATTTAAGAAAAGCAACAAGCCGAAATAGATAAGCTTCTGTCACAGATAGCTAAAATAGAACGAGAGACAAAGCTCTCTCATATAACAAACAAACTAGGTGAGCTTGCAGAACTGAGACGCTCACTAAAAAATTTGTTGGAATCAACATACAACAAAAAGCTCCTTCACCTGAAGCATACAGCCTATGCTCATGGCAACAAGGGCAGTAAGCTCATGTCGGCTTTCCTTAAAAAATCACGCGCCAAAAACGCTATTATAGCAATCAGAGACCAAACTGGCAAAAAGCTTACATCGTCCCAGGAGATAGCGGAGGTCTTTCAACAATTCTACACAGATCTTTACAATCTGAAAGATCAACACTCCCAGACACCACATAGTAACAAAAGAGAAAAAATAGACACATTCTTAAAAAATACCAAACTACCAAAATTGGATGAAGATGCGAGGCACTTACTACTAGAACCAATAACTACACGGGAAGTGGAGGATATTATAACAACCAGCCCCACAGGAAAAAGTCCAGGCCCGGATGGTCTATCAATTGATTATTACAAAATCTTCAAGGCAATTCTAGCCCCAAAATTAAAAGACCTATTCAATGCTCTCCTCATGGGCGACACACTCCCCAAACAGGCTCAAGAGGCCCACATTACTCTATTGCACAAAGAGGGAAAGGATCCGGAGATGTGTGGCAATTACAGGCCCATATCTCTTATCAATGTGGATGTGAAGTTCTGGGCAAAACCCCTAGCCAACAGAATGGAAAGCCTAGTCCCCCTCTTAATAAATAGAGAACAAGCAGGCTTCATAAAAGGGAGGGAGGGGAGGGACAATTCCCTTAGAATATTACACGCAATTAGAAGCGCCCAAGCCCACGGCATTCCCATCACCCTAGTTGGAACTGACGCCGAAAAGGCTTTTGACAGGGTGGACTGGCTTTACATGGAGAGGGTTCTAGCCCAATTTAACTTCCCTCCCATGTTTATTTCTGCAATCTTTTCACTATATCAAGATCCCCACGCAAGTCTAAAAATTAATAATATTCTATCCCCACCCTTTAATATCCGCAATGGAACACGCCAGGGATGCCCGCTATCACCCACCCTCTTTGTATTGGCCCTGGAACCACTATTGCAAGAGGTAAGACTGAACTCAGATATAAACGGTCTCAAATCTGGATCCGACACCCTAACAACAGCTGCATTTGCAGATGATATTATCTTTATCATCTCGGACCCAGAAAAAGGAATACCCAACCTGGTTTCAGTCTTGAATCTCTTTGGTGAATTATCAAATTTCAAAATTAACTTTTCTAAGTCAACTATGCTCAATATCGCAGTCCCCCCAACAAGCTGTGACCCCTTGAAAGCCAGTTCACCCTTCAAATGGTCAGATTCCTGCATAGAATACCTTGGGGTTAAGGTCACAAATAGAACAGAAGACTTATATAATGCTAACTTCCAACCGCTACTGACACATATAAGAAACCTGCTACAAAAGTGCGATATACCATTTTTTTCATGGTTCGGAAAAAAAATATTATAAAATCTTACATCCTGCCTATAATATTATATAAAATCCGAATGCTCCCAGTTGCATTACTCCAAACCTTCTTTAAAACATTAAGAGCAACTTTTTCCAACTTTGGAAGCAAAAAAGACCCCGCCTGGCATATAGCCTTATGATCAAAAGACGTGAAGAGGGGGGGATTGGACTGCCGTGCGTCCACGACTTCTACCAAGCCACTCAAATTCAATACTGGATGGACCTGACACATCCAACAAAAGACAAAATGTTACTCTCTTTAGCAACATTCTCACATGGAAGCTCTCTCTTAGAGAATCTATGGTTCCCCCGCAGACTCTCGTACAGATCTAAAAACTTCAACCCACTCATTAGAGGGCCCTGTGAAACGTGGGATAAACTGAAAACCTCTTTGGCCCCCGAACCCTCACCAATTACTCCACTGAGATTGGCCCAAAAATTGCTTAACATACCCACGGATTCAGCAACTAGGAGCCTGTGGGCAAAATTCAGGGACCTTCAAATATCAGACCTACAAGCTCTAGCACACAAGAAAACGCCCGAAATCATACAGGAATTAATTCCACAAACATCCCTATCCTTCCTACAAAGAATTCATATCGTTAAGGTTCTGGATGGTTTCAAGGAGAAATACAGATCTACTAGACCCGCTACTCTTTTTGAGAAAACAGTAACTGGGAACTCCCTGAGAAACAAAACAATCTCCTTCATACGGAGAAACTTTATCTCGGCACCCGTAGAATATAAACCAAACTTCTTAAAGGAGATGTCCCGCGCCGAAACGGGTTTTTTTTTTTTTAAACCCCCCCCCCGTTCGGCGCGAGACAACCCCGATGCAGGGGTTAAAAAAACCACCCGCACAGCGCTTACCTGAATCCCGGCGCTCCGGTGACTTCTCTACTCACCGCTGAAGATGGCCTCTTCCTCCGTGGACCGCAGCTCTTCTGTGCGGTCCACTGCCGATTCCAGCCTCCTGATTGGCTGGAATCGGCACGTGACGGGGCGGAGCTACACGGAGCTACACGGAGCCCCATAGAGAACAGCAGAAGACCCGGACTGCGCAAGCGCGGCTAATTTGGCCATCGGAGGCCAAAAATTAGTCGGCACCATGGAGACCAGGACGCTAGCAACGGAGCAGGTAAGTAAAAAACTTTTTATAACTTCTGTATGGCTCATAATTAATGCACAATGTATATTACAAAGTGCATTATTATGGCCATACAGAAGTGTATAACCCCACTTGCTGCCTCGGGACATCTCCTTTAAATTCTTGGGAAAAAGAATTAAACATATCTCTATCCCCAGCAGACATAAAAGCGATCCTACGAACATCTTTCAGCTTATCTCCTTGCATACTCCTGCAGGAAAGCCATTATAAGCTTCTTGTACGTTGGTACAAAACCCCCCAATGGCTTTATGCCTACAAGCTTGCCCCACATAATAGGTGCTGGAGATGCAACACCGAGGAAGGCTCATTTAAGCACATATGGTGGGAATGCACCAGGATAGCTCCCTTCTGGAAAGATATTAAAAAGGTACTACGCTCCCTCAAAACAGATTTGACAATCTCAGCGGAAATGACCTTCCTCTGGAAGCCATCTCAGGATTTTCATCCCAGAAAAGATAAATTAATCGCTTTTCTACTCGACGCAGCAAAAGCATTAATACCCACTAAATGGCTCCAGAGAGAACCCCCTACATTAGAACAGTGGCAAATGAAGGTGGACTCAATTTGCAACCTGGAGGAACTCTCCAGCTGGAATAGAGGCACACAAGAGGACTTTATTATCACATGGGACCCATGGAGGAGGCTAAGACGGTAGATGCACTCCCCTCTCCCCCTCTGGGGTGGAGTAGGGACCACGGATGGTTGGGACCTCGGACATTGGGACTGGCTTGATCGCTCCTGGCAACGTCAACCCGACCCAGACGGGTCTATTATGTTGGACACCAATGGGGTGAGCAGATGATGTCGGTTTCCATATCCCCCCTCCCCCTCCCCTTTCTTTTCTTTCCCTTCCCCCTTCCCCCTCGGACTTACCCCCCCTCCCCCTCTTCAAATGGTTTAATTCAACAGTTAATATATAAGGATTAGACATAAGGAAAGTTCTCCTAGCTATAACAAACCAACTTTCCGACTGTCGGAGATCTACAAATATGTGCATTATATTGTGTTTATTGTCTAGTGAGACTCTATCCCCTGTCAGGGGAGATAACCTTGTATTGTTAAAATATCTTAATAAAATCTGATTTGCAAAAATAAGTCATGTTGTGACTTTGGAAATCGGAGTATCATCATCTGGAAAATGCTTGCTCTTTATGAATGACTTCATTGTTGGAAAGAAGTGGAAGTCCAATGGTGCAAGATCAGGTGAATAAGGGGGATACGGCAGAGTTTCATACCCGCAGCAGCATACTTCCATCTGGGCAAAATGTGAGTTGTTAACTGGGGCATTGTCTTGCATAAGGCGGACACCTTTGGTGAGCATGCCATGTCTCTTGGTTTTGATGGGCTCCCGCAATTTCCGCAACAGTGAAGCATAGTATGCCCCAGTAATCATGGTACTCTTTACTAGGAAATTCATCAAGGCTACTCCACGCTGGTCCCAAAAGACTGTGAGCATGTCCTTGCCTGCCAAGGGTTAAGCATGTGCTTTCTTTGAAGGCGGTAAGTCCAGATGCTTCCATTGCATCAACTGGACTTTAGTTTCGGATTATACTGATGGACCCAGTTTTCATCCGGTGTGATCAGTGTGTTGTATTAGTTGCTTGTTTGAGCCAGGGTTTACAAACCCCGCTACTAGCAAGCGATGTTCTTTCGGTGCTGAGGACTGCATGGAAGCCTGCAGGAGCACCGGAGACACGTGGAAGGGACCCAGATGGCTTCTGCTAGGTGAGTATTGCTTTTTTTTCATGTCATGTAGTTAGGGCTTATTTTTGGGGTAGGGCTTACATTTCAAGTCCCCACCTGAAAATCAGGGCAGGGCTCATTATCAGGGCAGGTCTTATTTTCGAGGAAACACAATATATGAATTTTTTGGGGGGGAGGGCACACATTTTTGAAGATATATAATGTCTGTTTTTATAGGAATTTAATTTGTTTTAAGTGTGCTATTTAAATTTTTATTTTTGGTATCTCCAATTTGGAATATTTTTTCAAAATATATACATGTAGATACTATGTAGGCATAAGTGGCAGGTTTAAACCCCATATATTATGAACTTTTATTTTTTTAAAATATATGGCTTTGTGCCTAATGTTTTTTTTTTTTATTTTCTAAGAATTAACAAAAGTGTATATATTTGGATGAACTACATACAATGGATATAAAAAGTCTACTCGTCCTGTTAAAATGTCATGCTTTTGTCATGTTAAAAAAAATTAAGAAAAGTAAATTAAAAACTTAAATTAATTATCCCGCATTGTGAATGACATAACAAAAAGAATGCACATTGCAAGAATTGTTGGGAGTTTTGGGTACCCCATCTCTTTAACAAGGTAGAAACTGATCAAAAAGTCTTTTCTAACTTAAAACGGTACCAATAAATTCTACAGCTTTCCATACAGCCCCGTCAATGGAAAAATAAAAAAGTTATGGGTTTCAGAATATGGCAAAGGAAAGCAATTAAAATATTTTTTAAAATTAGTAAAACATTAAAATCTATATTAATTTGTTATTGCCATAATCATAATTGCCCTCAGAATAAAGTAGGCGTGCCATTTTTTTCTAGAATGTTAACTCCGTAAGAACTAGAGATGAGCGAGCACCAAAATGCTCGAGTGCTCGTTACTCGAGTCGAACTTCCCGCGATGCTCGAGGGTTCGTTTCGAGTAACGAACCCCATTGAAGTCAATGGGCGACCCGAGCATTTTTGTATATCGCTGATGCTCGCTAAGGTTTTCATTTGTGAAAACCTGGGAAATTCAAGAAAGTGATGGGAACGACACAGCAACGGATAGGGCAGGCGAGGGGCTACATGTTGGGCTGCATCTCAAGTTCCCAGGTCCCACTATTAAGCCACAATAGCGGCAAGAGTGTCCCCCCCGCACTGTCAGCGTAAAGATCGTTCTCCTCTGCCACAGCTGTAACAGACCGGGTGAGTATATATATATTTTTTTATTTTTACACATTTCTGGATGAATTGCAGGGAAGGGCTTATATATTTAAGCCCTTCCCGAAAATTCATCCCGCGATCGCCCGCAGCGCATTGCTTTCAATGGAGCCAGCTGTATTGCCGGCTCCATTGAATTCAATGGGCTAACATCGTTCTTCTCTGCCACAGCTGTTACAGCTATGGCAGAGGAGAACAATCTTTATGCTGACATATTTTTTATTTTTTTATTTTTACACATTTCTGGATGAATTGCAGGGAAGGGCATATATATATAAGCCCTTCCCGAAAATTCATCCCGCGATCGCCCGCAGCGCATTGCTTTCAATGGAGTCGGCTGTATTGCCGGCTCCATTGAATTCAATGGTCAGTGCTCGTTTAATTGAGACGAGTACCGCGTGGTGCTCGTCTCGAGTAACAAGTATCTCGAGCATCCTAATACTCGGAAGAGCATCAAGCTCGGACGAGTATGCTCGCTCATCTCTAGTAAGAACAAAAACACTTCACCCCACTTAAATTTTTTTAAGGTTTTAAAACTTTATTAGTACTTTATATGGTACATTGAATGGTTATGTTAAAAATACAATTACATATAATATTTTAACATGCATGCATCCTCAGGAATCAGAAGCTTGCTGGATTGGAAAGCTCCCAGAAAAAAAAAATCTATTATGTTACTGATTTTGCCACTTGTAGCACAAGTATTTATTAATGCTGCTACTGATGATAGTGAGGGCTTCTTTTAAAAGAGAAGTTAAAGGGATTGTCTACTTTTTGTTTATATTTCTTTAGTTGTAGGAAATCATACAATTTTCTAACTTATTTTATTTTTTTTTCATTCTTTCATGGTAATATCATTTTAAAACAATTACTAGTATACAGGATATCACCTCCGCTCATAAATCATTTCCTATCATCTCATACTGATATCTATTACTCGCTCACTCAGTGAAATATAAAAGATAAAATAAATAAATAAAAACAACAATAAAAACATTAATGCATTAATGCACTATGTTCCCCTCTTCTGTTCTCAGGGCTCTGAGAAATTCTAGCAGGTTTATAATCTTAAATCCCTTTGTCGCTCCCTTTCTGTAACAGCTGTGGTTCCTATACAGTCCAAAGGAAGCCCAATCTCTGTGAAATAGCTTCTTCCTTGATCTCACTTCTAGATAAACAGGCTGTAATCTAAAGTCTTTCTAGTATCTATTAATAAAATCCCTTTTACTTCTGCAGGATTTCATGCTTGGATTATCCCTGTCACCTCTATAGTTTATCTCATCTTTCAATGCTATTCTGCTCTTTGCAAATTCTGTACTGTATTTCTCCTTTCTATTACACAACATACAAAAAATACCTAACTCATTAGTTGCCAGCATTGCTTTCAACTTCTATTCTTGCCACACTGTTTCCTTATGTTGATAGCCTATTGAGTTGCCATTTTCATAAAATACAGCATGAGTCACTTTTTTTTATTTTTTTTACACTTTTTTGGATGGTTTTCAGGGAAGGGCTTATATTTGAAGCCCTTCCCCGAAAATTAATACAGCGCTTGCCGGCAGCCCATTGCTTTCAATGCAGCCGGCTGCATTGCCACGGCTGTTACAACTGTGGCAGAGGAGAACGATCTTTAGTATATATTCTCAATGGAGTCGGCCCCATTGAATGCATATACAAGAACATCGATTTGAGCAGAACGCAGTTACATGCGTTCTGCGAATCGTTGTGTCATATAATTCTCGGTACATCCACATAAAAAACGGCAATGTGACCGATCCCATTGCAAAGCACTGGGTATATATATTTGCAGATCGCAAGCGCATCTGCAAATCGTGCAAAAAAACACCCCTGTGACTGAGCCCTGAGCAACTGACTTTAAAAATCCATTAAATGGATTTTATCATCAGATTTTTTTGTTCTAATTACCATAAAACCAGTGATACATATTTTTTTCAAATTTGTTTTTTTTCTGATTGTAGTTTTAAAAAAATTATATTGCATGATTATGAAGGATTGAATCATGCCTGAGCTGCTGCTAACAGCATTTAGGGATATTCTTTACAGCAGCCACATAAATCATAGGAACTTGAAAAATTGGAGATGGTTATTGACTTCTATGGGAGAGATGTTTTAGTGCTCAGAGTAAAAAAACAACTGCAAGATTTCAGTATTTTTATCTATCTATCTATCTATCTATCTATCTATCTATCTATCTATCTATCTATCTATGCATACATAAATACAAATATATAGAATCACTAACAATTAGAGATGAGTGAGTATACTCGGTAAAGGCAATTGCTCGAGCGAGCATTGCCTTTATCGAGTACCTGCCCGCTCGAGATGAAAGGTTCGGGTGCCGGTGCGGGGGAGCGGTGAGTAGCGGCTGTCAGCAGGAGGGAGCGGGTGGGAGAGAGGGAGAGAGAGATCTCCCCTCCATTCCACTCCTCTCTTCCCCCGCAGCTCCCTGCCCGCTGCCGGCACCCGAACCTTTCTTCTCGAGCAGGCAGATACTAGCTAGGGGTAGGCCTAGAGGACGTGGACGCGGGCGAGGACGCGGAGGCCCAAGTCAGGGTGTGGGCACAGGCCGAGCCAGTGCGGTGGCCAGGGGTAGAGGCAGGGCCAGACCGAATAATCCACCAACTGTTTCCCAAAGCGCCCCCTCGCGCCATGCCACCCTGCAGAGGTCAAGGTGCTCTATGGTGTGGCAGTTTTTCACAGAGACGCCTGACGACCGACGAACACTGGTGTGCAACGTTTGTCGCGCCAAGATCAGCTGGGGAGCCACCACCACCAGCATGCGCAGGCATATGATGGCCAAGCACCCCACAAGGTGGGACGAAGGCCATTCACCGCCTCCGGTTTGCACCACTGCCTCTCCCCCTGTGCCCCAACCTGCCACTGAGATCCAACCCCCCTCTGAGGACACAGGCACTACCGTCTCCCGGCCTGCACCCACACCCTCACCTCCGCTGTCCTCGGCCCCATCCAGCAATGTCTCTCAGCGCAGCGTCCAGACGTCGCTAGCGCCACTGTTTGAGCGCAAGCGCAAGTACGCCACCACGCACCCGCACGCTCAAGCGTTAAACGTGCACATTGCCAAATTGATCAGCCTGAAGATGCTGCCGTATAGGCTTGTGGAAACGGAGGCTTTCAAAAGCATGATGGCGGCGGCGGCCCCGCGCTACTCGGTTCCCAGTTGCCACTACTTTTCCCGATGTGCCGTCCCAGCCCTGTACGACCACGTCTCCCGCAACATTGTACGCGCCCTCACCAACGCGGTTACTGCCAAGGTCCACTTAACAACGGACACGTGGGCAAGCACAGGTGGGCAGGGCCACTATATCTCCCTGACGGCACATTGGGTGAATTTAGTGGAGGCTGGGACCGAGTCAGAGCCTGGGACCGCTCACGTCCTACCCACCCCCCGAATTGCGGGCCCCAGCTCGGTGCTGGTATCTGCGGCGGTGTATGCTTCCTCCACTAAACCACCCTCCTCCTCCTCCAACGCAACCTCTGTCTCGCAATCAAGATGTGTCAGCAGCAGCAGCACGTCGCCAACAGTCGGTGTCGCGCGGCGTGGCAGCACAGCGGTGGGCAAGCGTCAGCAGGCCGTGCTGAAACTACTCAGCTTAGGAGAGAAGAGGCACACGGCCCACGAACTGCTGCAGGGTCTGACAGAGCAGACCGACCACTGGCTTTTGCTGCTGAGCCTCCAACCGGGCATGGTCGTGTGTGACAACGGCCGTAACCTGGCGGCGGCTCTGCAGCTCGGCAGCCTCACGCACGTGCCATGCCTGGCCCATGTCTTTAATTTGGTGGTTCAGCGCTTTCTGAAAAGCTACCCACACTTGTCATACCTGCTCGGAAAGGTGCGCCGGGTCAGCGCACATTTCCGCAACTCCAAGACGGACGCTGCCACCCTGCGGACCCTGCAACATCGGTTTAATCTGCCAGTGCACCGACTGCTGTGCGACGTGCCCACACGGTGGAACTCTTCGCTCCACATGCTGGCCAGACTCTATGAGCAGCGTAGAGCTATAGTGGAATACCAACTCCAACATGGGCGGCGTAGTGGGAGTCAGCCTCCTCAATTCTTTACAGAAGAGTGGGCCTGGTTGGCAGCCATCTGCCAGGTCCTTGGAAACTTTGAGGAGTCTACCCAGATGGTGAGCGGGGATGCTGCAATCATTAGCGTCACCATTCCTCTGCTATGCCTCCTGAGAAGTTCCCTGCAAAGCATAAAGGCAGACGCTTTGCGCTTGGAAACGGAGGCGGGGAAGACAGTATGTCGCTGGATAGTCAGAGCACCTTCATGTCTATATCTTAGCGCGTTGAGGAGGAGGGGGAGGAGCATGAGGAGGAGGGGGAAGAGACAGCTTGGCCCACTGCTGAGGGTACCCATGCTGCTTGCCTGTCATCCTTTCAGCGTGTATGGCCGGAGGAGGAGGAGGAGGAGGAGGATCCTGAAAGTAATCTTCCTAGTGAGGACAGCCATGTGTTGCGTACAGTTACCCTGGCACACATGGCTGACTTCATGTTAGGATGCCTTTCTCGTGACCCTCGCTTTACACGCATTCTGGCCACTACGGATTACTGGGTGTACACACTGCTCGACCCACGGTATAAGGAGAACCTTTCCACTCTCATACCCGAAGAGGAAAGGGGTTCGAGAGTGATGCTATACCACAGGACCCTGGCGGACAAACTGATGGTAACATTCCCATCCGACAGCGCTAGTGGCAGAAAGCGCAGTTCCGAGGGCCAGGTAGCAGGGGAGGCGCAGAGATCAGGCAGCATGTACAGCGCAGGCAGGGAAACATTCTCCAAGGCCTTTGCCAGCTTTCTGTCTCCCCAGCAAGACTGTGTCACCGCTCCCCAGTCAAGGCTGAGTTGGCGGGAGCAGTGTAAAAGGATGGTGAGGGAGTACGTAGCCGATCGCACGACCGTCCTCGGTGACGCCTCTGCCCCCTACAACTACTGGGTGTCGAAGCTGGACACGTGGCCTGAACTCGCGCTGTATGCCCTGGAGGTGCTTGCTTGTCCTGCGGCTAGCGTCTTGTCAGAGAGGGTGTTTAGTGCGGCTGGGGGAATCATCACGGATAAGCGTACCCACCTGTCAACCGACAGTGCCGACAGGCTTACACTCATCAAGATGAACAAAGCCTGGATTTCCCCAGACTTCTCTTCTTCACCAGCGGACAGCAGCGATACCTAAGCAATACGTAGGCTGCACCCGCGGATGGAAGCATCGTTCTCTATCACCATCAAAAACGGGGACATGGGGGGCGTGGCCTGGATAGAGAGCTGGCTGGTCGCACCCTAACTTAGCTCCCGTCCAAACCTGTCTAGCGACTGCAAACCGGACACTTTTTCAGCCCAAAACTTTCAAAATCTCTCCTGAGGACGTCGGGCATCGGAAAACATGCCGAAGAGATCAAAAAAGCTGTCACCAAAGAAGCTGACAGACTTCTACGCCACGAGAGGCCGGGAAGAAGACCCCAAAGATGGCGTCGTCAGACTCCCGCGCTCGGCAACACACAAGAACTGCTCTTCCCCCAAGCCGGCACTGCTAGAGGAGAACAGCGGAGGTGAAATCTCGCCCGCTATCCCAGCTGACAGAAGGAAGCCTTCCGCTGCTGTGCCAAACACGGTCCCTCCGGGATCTAACAAAGAAGGGTCCCCGCCGGACCGCTCAACCAGCGAACCGCGGCACTTGCTTCCCGGCGTGTCCCATCGCTTGCCGGAGGACCCCCCTGCCGCTGACGGCGCGATCCGCCTGGGAGCTCGGAGCGCCTGCCGCTGCTTCAGAGATGGCCGTGGAGACGCTGAGGGCTCGTCGGGACGGAGCGGGGGCTGTGAGTGACAGCGGCGCTCGCTGCGCTTCTCCCTACCTGTCTGATGCGCCGACACGCTCATCTCCTACACGGCTTCCCGGTCCTGCCGGTGTAAATCAGGACTGCTTCCAAAGCACACAGGTGGGTGAACGGGGTCCCCCGGGGCTAGCTCCAAATGAGAGCAATCTTCATAGAGCGGCGGCAGCCACAATCTTAAAGGGACAGGCCCCCTCACCCCACACAGCCCACTCTCCCAACGGAGCTTCAAGCTGCAGGCTACTGCGGACTGCTCTCCTGGGAGACATCCAGGAGTCCTCACCAACCAACCCTAATAGAGGGGAGGAGGGGCCCCTTCACAGTACAAACACTGTCCCTCACCACAATGCTGGGAATGCCACCAACCTGCAGTCACTCCAGGGGAGCTGTGGAGACGGGGCAGCTAGCCCCCCGGATACAAGCTCTCCCCCCCCCCCCTCCCCCCCTACGCAAAGCTTTACGCTATGTAACACCAATGGGGCGGTCCTGAGCCTCCCGAGCTGGTCCCATACAGACTCCCCTGACCCCTCTCAGGCGTCCGCGGGGCCTATAAACAACAAAAGAGCTCTACAAAAGCTCTCACCAATTGCAGAAGTGTTACATAACAATAAATCAAACGACGCCAGTCCGCAAAAGCAACGCTTACGCTACTCTAACGATTCAGAGCCAGTCTCTGCGGTGTCACTAGAAGACATTCCGGCTCACAACTATGCAGCTTCAGAAAGATTCATGAAAGAAGCAATGCTAGCTCTGCAGTCCTCTATGAAAAGAGACATTGCTATAAGCCTTGCAGGCATAAATGCGTCAGTTGAGGAGCTGGGATCTCGTGTGGATCATACAGAGCGTAAAATGGGCGACTTTGCCTCGGCCCATAACATTCTGGTGGACTCACATAACACTCTGGAAGAAGAGGTGGAATCCCTATGCAACAAACTAGCAGATATTGAAGATAGAAATCGCCGGAATAATATCAAATTCAGAGGTATTCCAGAATCGACTCCCCCCTCCGAGCTCATTTCCTTTCTTCAAAGCTTAATCCGAGCGGTCATCCCACAGTGCTCCCCAGTTGACCTCACTATTGACAGGGCCCATAGACTTCCTAGAGCCCAATCTATCCCGTCCTCTCTCCCCCGAGACACGATTGCTCGGATACACTTTTTTCATATTAAAGAACAACTCATGAAAGCTTCAAGACAACTAACCAAGCTTCCAGCTCCTTTCCAGGACATTTCACTGTATGCAGACCTCTCCCAAATTACAATATTAGCAAGGAAGAAACTCAACCCCATAACCTCAGCCTTAAGGAATCACAATATAAGATATAAATGGGGCTTTCCAACCAAGATCATTATTGTAAAAAATGGGAAAACCCATGTTATTACTACCCTGGATAAAGGCATGGATCTTCTGAAAGAGTGGAATATTCCTTGCTCACCACGGCCGAACCAAGGCCAATCCAAGAACAACAACTGCTCTCCCAAGATTGTGCAGGAGTGGAGAGATGCAACCTAGAAGCCTCAACTTGCTGAATACTAGACCCCGAGTACAGGTTTTGCCACATTTACTGCAGATATTCCCCGAGTCTGCGCAGTTTCAACCTACTGCACGTTTATGCTTTTGTTTTTCTTTACAAATGTTTTAATGTTTCTTATTCCCTATAAGGTACTTAAATTTTGCTGTCTCGTGAATTGTAGTCCACTGACAAAAATGAATATATCCCGCTGTTCTCGAGGTACGTGGTGCTGGGTTGTGGCTCCCTCGATGCAGACCCCTGATAATTTAAATGGTGTTAAAAATTTTGTCTCTTAACGCAAGGGGTTTGAACAGCCCCTTCAAAAGATCCCTCTTGTGGAAGGAAATTAAAAAATCAAAAGCAGAGGTGGTCTGCATCCAGGAAACTCATTTTCAAAAATCTGACCCCAATAGATTAAACAACAGGGACTTTCCCCACATTTTCTATGCAAACGGACCCAAAAAAAAAGCAGGAGTCCTCGTGGCAATTAAAAAAACCGTTGCATTTCAGCTTGTCCAGGAGATTCTAGATGAGAGAGGTAGATTTGTCGCCTTGGTGTGCAAGATTAACAACGCGACATTTACTATAGTGAGCGTGTACGCGCCCAACACCGCACAGGTGGCTTTCTTGAATTCTGTCCTTAAACGGATCTCTCGAATAGCGAAAGGCAAACTTGTGTTGTGCGGTGATTTTAACATCATCCATACCCCAGACTTAGATTCCACGTCAAAAGGCGACAGGTCTCCAGCTTATCTCTCACAGTGGCTCCGCAAGGAGGACCTGCATGATGTATGGCGATGTAAACATGCGTCTGAGAAGGACTTCACGTTCTTCTCTCACAGACATAACACCTACTCCCGCATCGACATGTTCTTAACAACCAAATGGCTTTTGCCTTTGGTTGAAAGGTGCGAGATAGGAGTTATTTCCTGGTCTGACCATGCCCCAATTACCATGACTCTTCGTTTGTCCCCCCCAACCAAAAATACTTTCATTTGGAGAAATAACATACACGTAATGTCCCTAAAAGACAACATCTCAACAACTGAAAAAATGCTTTCTGAATTTTTTGCCTTAAACGCTCAGCCAGACACCAACCCAGCCACTCTATGGAATACACACAAGGCATATATAAGAGGCCTTCTCATTCAGCAAACGGCCCATTATAACAAACAGCGTAACGCTACGACAAATGACCTACTAGCTAAGGTATTGAGTCTAGCCGAGATCCACAAATCGGACCCTTCCTTAACAAATTTACTCTCACTAAAAAAAACAAGAACAGAATTACAAGCCCATCTTGCAATAAACTACGAGAAGCACATAAAAAGACTCAAAATGCAACATTACTACATGCATAACAAGGCAAGCAAATTAATGGCCAATAAGGTCAAAGCAATGAATGCAAATGCAAGAATCCCCTTCCTAATTTCCCAGACAACTAAAAGCAAAGTCTATAGCCCACAGGAAATTGCCGACGAGTTTAGCAACTATTATAAAACGCTATACAACCTAAACAAAGACAACGACGTCCCCCAGCCCAATGAGGAGACAATCAACTCATTTCTTTCTATACTCTCTCTTCCATCCCTCTCACAAAACCAAACTCAACAACTAAATCTCCCTATTACAACACAGGAAATTGACCAAACTATTTGCTCCCTTAAAAAGGGTAAATCTCCAGGGCCGGACGGCTATTCCAATAAATATCTTAAAATATTTAAACCGACCCTACTCCCATATATATGCAATTTCTTCAACAACATAATGATATCAGGTTCAATCCCCCCAGAGAATTTAAGGGCAACAATAGTTACTATTCCCAAGGAAGGGAAACCCCCTGAGACCCCAAGCAACTTCCGCCCCATCTCTCTCCTCAACACAGATATTAAACTATATGCAAAAATTCTTGCTAATAGGCTTCTTCCCATTTTACCCCAACTTATCAAAAACGACCAAGTAGGATTTACGAGGGGACGCCAGGCTCCAGATGGAACAAGACGACTGATTGACCTGATCGCCAAAATTGGTCAAACGCGAATGCCTTCTCTGCTCCTTGCTCTGGATGCGGAGAAGGCATTCGACAGGGTGCACTGGGGATTTATGCGCCGCACGCTAGAGAAATTTGGCCTCTCAGGGCCGATCTTGTCGGCCGTGTTGGCTCTCTATTCCGCTCCCTCAGCCTCCGTACTATCGAATGGGGTCCTATCTGAGCCATTTCAGATAACAAATGGCACACGCCAAGGGTGCCCTCTCTCCCCCCTGGTTTTCTCAATGCTGATGGAACCTTTGGCGGAGGCAATTCGGATAAACCCACAAATAGAAGGCATTCCCATAGGAACAAGTTCTCATAAAATTAACCTTTTTGCCGACGATGTGATCCTAACCGTGACAAACCCAAAAACTTCACTCCCCTGGGTCATGTCCACCCTGCAATTATTTGGCTCTGTTTCCCTCTACAAGGTGAACCCCACCAAATCACAGATGATGGGCATCAACCTAACCAAGCGAGAAGAAAACTTCCTAAAATCTTCTTTCCCATTTCAGTGGTGCCCTAACTCTCTCCCCTACTTGGGAATCGCCCTAACCCCCTTAACTGACGACCTACCAACAGCAAACTTCCCTTCTTTGAAGACCTCAATCCAAAAAGAATTAGATCACCTCTCCGCATTCGAGCCTAGCTGGATGGGCAGAGTGATACTGTATAAAATGATAATACTTCCTCGAATTTTATACTACTTTAGGACTATTGTGGTGCCCATCCCGGACTCCATACTCGCCCTATTTCACCAGCAAATGTGCAAATTCATATGGAGGGGGGCAAGACCCAGAGTGGCATTCTCTATCCTAAACAGGCCTCTGAAATTCGGAGGACTGGGTATTCCCAACCTCCGAGATTACCATGAAGCCTTTTTGATCGACCAGACCAGACATTGGTGTAATTTGGAGAAAGACAAAAAATGGGCGACGATTGAATCAACCACAACAGGAGCTCCCAACTGGAAGGCCTTCCTCTTGGCCAACTCAATGCAACCACAAAGCGACCCACAGCTCCTGCCACCAGTGAAGGCCTCCTTACACGCATGGCATTCAATAAGCGATGTTAGAAACTCAGAACAAGGCTCAACAAAAATTCCTCTCCCACTTTGCACTTTACGCCACTTGGTTCCTGATCTCTCCTTGCACAACTGGCCACATAAAGCTTCCATGACTATTTCAGACCTCTTCCAGGGTAATAACTTACTTGACTTTCGACAGATACAGGAAAAATATGCAGTTCCTCCCTCAGAACGGTATACATACCTCCGTATCTGCAATTATTTAAAAGCTCATAAAATTACCTCCATAACCCTCCCAGACCCTCTCGACGACCTGCTCAACGCTAAAATACCAACACATAAAAAACTAACCAAAACTATCTACACTTGTCTCTCAGGCACCCAATTTTTTAAGAAAACAGTTAATTTCCTCAACTGGGAAAAAGATTTAAACAAGAAATTCTCTCAAAATGAGTGGTGCGACGCCCTTAAATGGGCCCACAAATCTTCCGCTTGTGCCTCTCACTGGGAACAGTACCAAAAGCTTATAACCAGATGGTACTGCACTCCACTAAGATTGGCACAGATGAGAAAGGACATATCACCTCTTTGCTGGAGAGGATGTGGAGGAACCGGGTCACTACTCCACATATTCTGGTCCTGCTCCCGTATACGCCAATACTGGGTTAGAGTGTCACAATTCATCTCCAACCTCCTACACATACCAAACAAACTAGAACCTGAACTTGCCTTGCTTCTAGTAGGCATGGGTAACATGCATAGAAACCACAGAGTAATAATTTCTCACATACTACATTCATCGCGGGGTCTTATAGCGAGAAACTGGAGATCCAAACATATCCCATCTATCGAGGAAATGCAAGAAACGGTGTCACTAAACTGTGTAAATGAGAGAATGATAGCCTATCAGAGAGACACTCTACCCCAGTTTCGCAAAAATTTTTTATTATGGACACAAGCAATGAAAATGCCTGTGGGTTATGACTAGTCCGATACCTTCCCTTCCCCCCCCCCCCCCACACCAAAGACACTCTACACAGCAAACATACCAAAGGGTTGAGGGTGTTGGGAACCGTCTCATCCCCTCCTATAAATTCTATATTTCCGCTGAGTCGGCGAGAACAGGGTTTTCACAAGAAGAGCAAGTATACTCACAGTGCTAGAGATCTAAAGTACCTTAAAGTTAAGATTAAGTTTACTCCCTATTTTCCCCTCCTCCTCCCATGCTGTTTCCCCGCAACTCTCCCTCTTCCCCCTCAGGAATAAAGCTGTATTATGCTACATTGTAAAATGTTGATGGTGAATTTATCACTTAATTCTTGTCTGGTTGTATGAATCAAATGCCAATAAAAATTTCCATGATTTAAAAAACGGGGACATTTTTGCTTCATCAATCTGTGTATAATATTCAACCTCCTCCTCCTGCTCCTCCTCCTGAAACCTGACGTAATCACGCCGAACGGGCAATTTTTCTTAGGCCCACAAGGCTCAGTCATATAATTTTTGTAAACAATTTTTATACGTTTCAATGCTCATTAAAGCGTTGAAACTTGCACCTGAACCAATTTTTATTTTAACTGGGCTGCCTCCAGGCCTAGTTACCAATTAAGCCACATTAACCAAAGCGATTAATGGGTTTCACCTGCCCTCTTGGCTGGGCATGGGCAATTTTTCTGAGGTACATTAGTACTGTTGGTACACCAATTTTTTTGGGCCCTCGCCTACAGTGTAATCCAATTAATTTTTTGCCCACCTGCATTACAGCTGACGTTACATCAGCTGTGCTGGGCACTGCAATGGGATATATTTATGTACCGCCGGTGGGTTCCAGGGAGCCACCCATGCTGTCGGTCCACACGGAGTTGTAACTAAGTGTCCACTTCTAAAGAACCCCAGTCTGACTGGGGCATGCAGTGTGGGCCGAAGCCCACCTGCATTAAACATGACATCACCTCAGCTGTGATGGGCAATGCTATGGGATATATTTATGTGCCGCCGGTGGCTTCCTGGCACCCACCCATGCTGCCTGTGTCTATGAATTAAAAAGCCCGGTCAGGTTGGGGCATGCAGTGTGGGCCGAAGCCCACCTGCATTTAATCTGACGTTAGCTCTGCTGTCCAGGGCACTGCAATGGGATACATTTATGTGCAGCCGGTGGGTTCCAGGGAGCCACCCATGCTGTGGGTGCACACGGAATTCCCATTGCGGAGTTGGGGATTCCCAGTTGTACCTGCCTGTGACTATTTATAAAAAACCGCGGTCTGACTGGGGCATGCAGACACCTTGACAGAATGACTAGTGTGTGGCACATAGGTTCCCCATTGCTATGCCCACGTGTGCAGCTCCTGATGGCGGTGGCACAGGATTATATTTCTCATTGCTTCTGTACAGCATTGTGGGCTATCGCCCCGCCCCTTTTAAAGAGGGTCGCTGCCTAGCCGTGCCAACCCTCTGCAGTGTGTGCCTGCGGTTCCTCCTCATGGCAGACGCACTTATAAATAGACATGAGTGTGGCGTGGCATGAGGGCAGCTGAAGGCTGCGCAGGGACAATTTGGTGTGCGCTGTGGACACTGGGTCGTGCAGGGGGGGGGGGGTTGGGCAGCATGTAACCCAGGAGAAGTGCCAGCGGAGTGTCATGCAGGCAGTGATTGTGCTTTGTTGGAGGTAGTGTGGTGCTTAGCTAAGGTATGCATTGCTAATGAGGGCTTTTCAGAAGTAAAAATTGTTGGGAGGGGGGGGGCCACTCTTGCCGCTATTGTGGCTTAACAGTGGGACCTGGGAACTTGAGATGCAGCCCAACATGTAGCCCCTCGCCTGCCCTATCCGTTGCTGTGTCGTTCCCTTCACTTTCTTGAATTGCCCAGATTTTCACAAATGAAAACCTTAGCGAGCATCGGCGATATACAAAAATGCTCGGGTCGCCCATTGACTTCAATAGGGTTCGTTACTCGAAACGAACCCTCGAGCATCGCCATAATTTTGTCCCGAGTAACGAGCACCCGAGCATTTTGGTGCTCGCTCATCTCTACTGAGAACCTTCCACAGACTCCCACAGAGGGAGCGGGAAAAAAAGACCCACCATACTCCTCTCACCACAAGAGTTGGGAGCTCTGGTGGCTAGATGCGGCTCAGGCAACCACGTGTGGGGGACCTGCGATCCCATGGGCCTCCATTGGAGACAGAGTGGGAGGTGCTCACCACACTTCTCTGCAGGCAGAGGTTGCCCTGGGCACCAGAGGGACCACTTTATCCCAGGAGAAAACAGCTTTATAGTGGAGGCACGACAGCTGGATCTGCACAGTGCTGGTGAAGAGACCACACCGTTTACCTGGGTGGGTCCCCTGCAGCTCTGCACTAAAACCTGCACCTTCCATTATATAAAAGCAGCCCTGCTTCTCCAACACCTGTAAGCCCTGTCTGGCCATCAACCACACTATACCAGGGCTTCCCCATTATGTATAGTAGGCTCCATTTCTCAATCACCAGATCTAAGCAATGTAATCTTTCTAAAAAGGTTACTCATTACCTTATGAGGATCTGTACAGAACTGTATGTCCCACTCAGTGTTCGGTAGATCTGGATCCACTGCAAGGCCCCAAACTTTCTTCAGTTCAGTAGACCCTGCTAATCATATACAGCGGGTGTTCTCTGTTGCGATCTAGTGGCCTGCAGTGATATATCAGGCATAAAGCAAAACATTCCCAGAGCGGGCAAAGATTAGCAATAGCCTCTGCTATACAATATATATTTATCACGAGCTTAGCAGTACCAGTGTGTCACATCCAAAACGTATTAAAAGAAAGACTTTGTGTTCTATTACAATGATGACACAATGAAGAAACGTTAACCAAACACAGCTCCATGTAGTGGTCACTACCCGGGTAAGACCCTAAAATCCCACCCTGTCCATGAGACTGATCTATGCACTTTTTTGTTTATTTACTCCTAACACAGCAACTATGCACCCTATTCAACCCATAGGAGGAAAACACAGCCAAAGCTCACAGCAGTTAGCTGAAAAATCATCCAAACCGCAGACAACTCCTGTCTCCTCTGATGATTCATCCCACTCGTCAATGAAGGGCCTACAGCTTCCCTCAAACGCCAATGCATAGATCCCTAATCATAACCCTTCAGAAAATCCAGCCTCTACCCTCCGAGAAAATCTTTTAGCCCAAATACAAACACTATTGCAGAAAGAACTTTCCAAGATTTCTTCTGATATAACCACTAAACTTTCCAACGAGTTCCAAGAGCTTAGTCAGAAAACAATAGCTCTGGAACACAGAATGGATAATGCCACAATAGTCCTAGACTCCCACAAAAAAGAAATAGAACAGCTCCACCAAGAGATACACTTTCTCCATGATAAGCTGGAAGATGTTGAAAATAGGGCACGTAGGGACAACATACGCATCCGTGGAGTCCCCGAAGCCTGGAGCTCTGCCCGAGTATCCCAATTGAACCATTGGAACTTGACAGAGTTCATAGAGCTTTGCGAGCACAAAACCCAAACTGCCCCTCCAGAGACATTGTGTTAAAACTTAACGTCCACCGAACTAAAGAGCAATTAATTTGCACTGCATGCCCCTCCCAACAGCTAACATTTCAGGTCTTTGACTACCAGCTGTTTCCCAACCTGGCACCATTGACACTATCCATGAGATGGGCCATCCAGCGATACTTATTCATCCTGCAACAGGAAAAAATCCAATACAGATGGGGCTTTCCATTTAAGCTGATGTTCTCATATCAGGACAAAGTGCACACTATTATATTTCGTGAGGGCGTCCGACGCTGTTTCAAAGAATTAAACTTAAAGCAACCTCTCCCTCAGCTGGGCTCTACGGCTTCATCTCCTACATCCCCCTCCACCTCCTAAACCTACACCTGGAGTCAGAGAGAAAAATACTGCAACTCCCAGATATAATCCATAGTCTCTTTGCATAGTGGTCATACAAGGTCTTCAAGATAACATGACCTGAAACCCTTCTGTTGGCTCTTTCTCCCTCTCCTATTGTGACCATTCATTTCCATCACAACATAATATTAGGGCCACAATGGATATGTTTCTGAACAAAGGACAAATGGGGGTATCCTTTTTGGGGTGAAAGTCTTCATTCATGTATGTGCTGTACAAAAAAAGTTTTTTAAAAGGCCACAATTGCCAATAAAATTAAAATTGTAATTTTTTCCTTTTGCTTTGCTCAGATTCATTCAAAATCTGTGCAGTAAAAATACATAATACACCACTAGATAAATGAGTTAAGGGGTTTAGTTTTCAAAATGGGGTCATTTGTGGGGGTTCTTCATCGTTTTGGCTGCTCAAGGGCTCTACAAGTAGGCAATGGGGCCTAAATCACGTTGAAGCAAAATGTCTGTTCTGAAAGCCACTGGCTGCTCCTTTCAGTTTGGGCCCCATTGTGCATAGAGACATAAGATTAGGGCCACAATGGGCATGTTTCTGAACACAGGACAAACAGGGGGATCCATTTTGGGATGAAACTCCAATCATATGTGAGCTGTACAAAAAAATGTTTTTAAAATGACATGATTGCCAAAAAATGAAAATTGTAATTTTTTTCCTTCTGCTTTGCTTAGATTCATTCAAAAACTGTGGGGTCAAAATATGCCATACACCCCTAGATGAATTTGTTAAGGGGTCTAGTTTTCAAAATGGGGTCATTTGTGGCGGGTTTTTGCTGTTTTGGCCGCTCAAGGGCTCTACAAGTAGGCAATGGGACCTAAAACACCATCAAGCAAAATGTCTGTTCTGAAAGCCACTGGCTGTTCCTTTTGGTTTGGGCCCTGTTGTGCATAGAGACATAAGATTAGGGTCACAATTGCTATGTTTCTGAACACGGGACAAACAAGGGTATCCATTTTGGGGAGCAAATCTTCCTTATCATGTGCACTACAGAAAAAATCCTGTCTTTTAAATGACATATTTGCTGAAATATGAAATTTTATTTTTCTCTTCTAATTTGCATTAATTCCTGAAAAGAAACAGTGGGATCAAAATACTCATCAAACCTATCAGTAAATACATTAAAATGTGTATTTTTTAAAATGGGGTCATTTGTGGGGGTATCTATTATTCTGACACCTATAAGCCTTTGCAATCTTGGCTTGGTGTAGGAAAACAAAATGTTTAATGTTACATTTGTACATCTTCTAAATGGTTAAAAAAACTGAACTTTTTCCAATGTGCGCCCAGAATAAAGCAAACAGATGGAAATATATATCTCATCAAAAACTTGTACAGTATGTTTGCACATATTTGAGATATTGCAGTTGAAAATGGGAAAAATGACAATTTTTTTCATAATTTTCCCAATTTAGCCGCTTTTAATAAATATACATAAATTCTATCAGTCTTTTTTTACAACCTTAAGGCCTTAGTCAGACGGGCGTTTTTTTTTGCGCGATTTGCGCATGCGCATGCGTCCGGCGATTTTTAAAAACCATTGCTTTGCAATGGTATCGGACACATGAGCGCTTTTTATGCTCTCGTCCGATAAATTATAGAACAGAAATCGCACATTGCACCTATCTGCGATCTGCGATTCCTGTTCTCTTCACTATATGCGCTCAATGGGGCCGGCGGCAGCAGCGCCGACCCCATTGAGAACATATAGAAGACAAATCATTCTTCTCTTCCACAGCTGTAACAGCTGTGGCAGAGAAGAACGATGTTTGCCCATTGAATTCAATGGAGCCAGCAATACAGCCGACTCCATTGAAAGCAATGGGCTGCCGGCGTGCGTGGGATGAATTGTCGGGAAGGGCTTAAAAATATAAGCCCTTCCCTGCAATTCATCCAGAAAAGTGTTAAAATAAAAAATATATACATACTCACCTGCTCCCGGCAGCCAGAGTTCCACGCGGCCGGCCTGCAGTGGGTGTGAAGGGGGTGTGAGTCAGCGCTGAGCCAATCAGGGGGCAGGTCTGACTCACACCCCCTTCACACCCACTGCAGGCCGGCTGCGCGGAACTCCGGCTGCCGGGAGCAGGTGAGTATGTATATATTTTTTATTTTAACACTTTTCTGGATGAATTGCAGGGAAGGGCTTATATATTTAAGCCCTTCCCGACAATTCATCCCACACTCGCCCGCAGCGCATTGCTTTCAATGGAGTCGGCTGTATTGCCGGCTCCATTGAATGCAATGCGCTGGACAGCTCCAGCCCGTTTCTAATGAAACGCGGCTAGGAGCAGATTTTCGGGCGATTTTCGGGCATCGGTCACGCGATTTGCGGATGCGCATCCGTCATGCGATCCGCAAATCGCACGAAAAAACGCCCGTCTGACTAAGGCCTAATGAAGTACAATATGTGTCGAAAAAGCATTGTCAGAATCACTTGGATATACAAAACCTTTACAGAGTTATTCTACGTTAAAATGCCACATGACAGGTTTCCAAAATTTGGCCTGGCCATTAACCCCTTAGTGACGAAGCCTGTTTGTGCCTTAGTGACGGAGCCAAATTTTGGAAATCTGACATGCGTCGTTCAACGTAGCATAACTCCGTAAAGGCTTTACATATCCAAGTGATTCTGACATTGTTTTTTCGCCACATGTTGTACTTCATTTTGGTTGTAAAAAGAGACCGATATAATTTGTGTATATTTATTAAAAGCGCCAAAATTGGGAAAATTTAAAAAACAAATTGTCATTTTTTCACATTTTCAACTGTAATATCTCAAATATGTCCAAACATACTGTACAAATGTTTGATAAGATATATATTTCCATCTGTTTACTTTATTCTGAATGCACATTTGAAAAACTTTTGTGTTTTTTTTAACCATTTAGATGTAGTACAAATTTAACATTACTTTTCAGCATTTTGAGGAACACTTTCCTGCACCAAGCCAAGTTTGCAAAGGCTCATTCGTGTCAGAATAATAGATACCCCCCCAAATAACCCCATTTTAAAAACTACACCCCTTAATGTATCCACTGAGGGGTGTCATGAGTATTTTGACATCACAGTTTTTTTTTCAGGAATTAATTAAATTTAGAGGAGAAAAAATAGAATTTCATATTTTTGCAAATATCTCATTTTAAAGACATATTTTTTTCCTATAGTGCCCATGAAAATCAGGATTTACACCCCAAAATAGATACCCCCGTTTCTCCCGTGTTCAGAAATATACCCATTGTGGCCCTAATCTTATGTCTGGATGCACAACGGGACCCAAAATGAAAGGAGTAGTCGGTGTCTTTCAGAACATAAATTTTGCTTGAAGGCGTTTTAGGCCCCATAGCACTTTTGTAGAGCTCTTGAGCGGCCAAAACCAAAGAAAACCCCCACAATTGACCCCATTTTGAAAACAAGACCCCTTAACGAATTTACCTAGGGGTGTACTGCCCATTTTGACCCCACAGTTTTTGAATGAATTCAAGCAAAGCAAAAGGAAAAAATTGCGATTTTCGTTTTATTGTCAATTCTGTCATTTTAAAAACAGCTTTTTTTGTACAGCACACACATAAATGAAGCTTTGCACCCCAAAATGGATACCCCTGTTTCTCCCGTGTTCAGAGACATACCCATTGTGGCCCTAATCTTATGTCTGGATGCACAACAGGGCCCAAAACGAAAGGAGTAGTCGGTGGCTTTCAGAACAGAAATTTAGCATGAAGGTGATTTAGGCCCAATTGCCCACTTGTAGAGCCCTTGAGTGGCCAAAACGACAGAGAACCCCAACAAATGACCCCATTTTGAAAACTAGACCCCTTAACGAATTTATCTAGGGGTGTACTGTGTACAATTTTTGAATTAATCTAAGCAAAGCAGTAGGAAAAATATTACAATTTTCATTTTTTTGGCAGTTTAAAAACAGGTTTTTTTTGTACAGCACACATAGCGATGAAGACTTTCACCCCAAAATGGATACCCCTGTTTGTCCTGTGTTCAGAACCATACCCTTTGTGGCCCTAATCTACTTAAAGGAAACATGGCTAGGCCTATAATAGAAGGAGCACCCGTTGGATTTCAGGGTACAACGGAATAAATTCCAGGCCCCATCGCCCACTTATAGAGCCATTGAGCATCCAAAACGATAAAGAACCCCCACAAGTGACCCCATTTTAAAAACTAGACCCCTTAACGAATTCATCTAGGGGTGTACTGCGTATTTTGACCTCACAGTATTTGAATAAATCTAAGCAAAGCAGAAGAAAAAAATTACGATTTTTATTTTTTTAGCAATTTCGTCAATTTAAAACTGTTTTTTTTGTACAGTGTACATAGGAATGAAGACATTCACCCCTAAATGGATACCCCTGTTTGTCCCGTGTTCAAAAACATACCCATTGTGGCCCTAATCTACTTACAGGACACAGGTACGTCATTTCATCCTCCCTCACAGATATGATCCGTGGGGGGAGATGAAATGCAAGCTTTTTTAACTTTTTAAAACTTTTTTAAACTTTTTTTTTTACTTTTTACACTTTTTTTTCCACTTTTTACCCTTTTTGTTTTACTTTTTACCCTTTTTTTTTTCTTTACATGATTGGATGACAGTGATCATGTCCCTGGTGACATCTCTCTGCTCCTGGCTACACATGGCAGCCAGGAGCAGAGGGATTTTAAATTTCCCGGGGCTCGAGCCTCTCTGTGCACGCGCCCGATGTCAATCGGGACATCGGGACATCGCAGAGGACCCGAGGTGAGTATTTTCACCTCCCCTCATGGATCCGATCCATGAGGGGAGGTGAAACTTTACTTTTTTAAAACTTTTTGGATGGATAGCGGCGATCGCGTGCCCGGGGACCATGCACAGCGGTCCCCGGTAACACCTCCTGGTGATATTCAGGGCAGCAGAATATCTAACTTTTTTCACTATTTTATTTCCATTGGATAGCGCCGATCGCAATGCAGGGATGGACTGCCCGCATCCTGGGATGACAGCTCCATGCTGTCAGCTACCTGCGGGCACCGACAGCATGGAGCTGTCACGTCCTCAGGCAAGTGGGCATTAATCCAAAGAGGATGCATAAAACTACGTCCTCTAGGATTAAAGCCCACTTACTGAGGATGTAGTTTCCCAATGGGGCAGTCGTTAAGGGGTTAAGGCGCAAACAGCATGGTCACTAAGGAGTTAAATTGCCACTGTATAGCCCGAAACTATCTTTTGTAGTGTCCATCCCATGGGAAAAACTCCCCCCGTCTCAGATGCCACCCTTGCCCCCGTCCCTACCTTTACCTAAATCTTCCCTATCCCCCCTTAATTCAGGTTAGGCCCAGGCCAGGCCGATAATATTCTGTTTGTTTTGATAACAGCCCAATTTCAAGACTGGACTTGGACACTTAGAAGAAGATTATTCATAATTTGAATTTCAGCCATGTCTTCTTCTCTCTCTACCTCTAATCTATATAATTGTTACCAGCTTTTGTTGTGCATTAATGAGACTGTGAAGCATTCTAGTTAAATGTTTATTGCATTATTGAAAAAATTTCAAATTAAAATTACAGTAAAAAGAAAAGTGAACTAGCATTATGTAACAATTTCTGAAATAACCTTTGTAATAATACATCATAAGGCCTTGTTCAGACAAGCATTTTTTTGGGCACAAATAGCCGTGCAAAAAGAACGGGTCTATTAGAACCAATAGTTTCCTATCGAAGGATTCACATGAACGATTTGTAGATGCGCAAAATACCCGCACCTGCAAAAGATAGGACATGCATGGTTACAATGCACGCCTCTAAGGTGCGTGCTGCAAGAAAAGATATGACCTGACCTATCTGCGTTTTGCGCAGGAGTTCCCATTGACTCCTATGGGAGCTGGATTTACATGCAGCACGCACCACGGAACATGTGAACGAGCCTTTAACTTCCGATTTCCCAACACACGAGCCGCAATCTTTTTGCGCGGCTATTTGTATGCAAAAAATGCTCGTTTGAATGAGGCCTAAGTCTTATTACCCCAGTATATCTATAATTAAGTTCAATTAAGTAAAGATGAAAAAAGAATGCTCAAAAGTAAAAAAAAAAAATTTTATTGACATAGTGAACACTTCTGTCATTGATTAATTTACTCATTTTAGGTGGTTTTTGTATTCAGGATAAATGGAAACAATTTCTAGAACTTTTAAAAGGGATTTACCAGATTAAATTCCAAATAACATAATCAGCAATTGTTTGTCAACATGTAATCTTCCGTTGAGTTTGAGAAAAGCAAGAAATATGACTGCCAGAATTCTGGGTAAATTTCAAAGCACTGCTATATCATTAACTAAATTATGGCATTTGTTCATAACTGTCCAACTAGATCAAATTATTATATCTTCGCATTGCTTCATGGATCTTGAGCAGACACACTGATCTGTTAGTAATGCCTTTATTTTGCAATACAAGCGATGATCAATGTTATGTAAGAAGTACTAAGCTGTGCAGTGAGCAAACTGATTTCATATTACTGCCGAGGGTTACATACAATGCACTGCAGAAAAATGTGTTGCAGGCTCATCCAGTAGCTAAGAGGTTACCAAAATAAATATGCATCCCTAACTGTCCCCCAGCGTATAACCTTCTGGCTACACTAATGGAACTATCTCCAAAACTGTTCTATTTTAAAACTGAAAATGAAAGGTCTTTTGAAGAACCCAGGAGCGAATAAAAAATGTGGACAGGGTAACGAAACATAACTTTCCCTCAAGGTTCAGATTTAAACTATTTCTATTTATCATCCTCACTTAACTTTTAGAGAACTTTTAATAAGAACAGACTTTCTTCATTTAGTAATTTCCACACAGGATATTTACCATAAAACATGACTGTCCTATAATATTAAATCAAACTGAAATGATAAACTTGATAAACTTTTTCTGTTCACTCACAAATCCTGTATCTTTCCCAATTCCCGGGCAACTGCTTATATAATCTTCTCTTAAAGGGCTTGTACCAGAATTTAAAGTTATCCCCTATCCACATGAAATCCCCACTAACCTCAAGGTTAGGGGGTCCCATATCCTTCTCACTGCGGGTTTACTGCACCCCCCACAGTGAGGAGGAGACTGAATGGGTCACTTGTGCGCAAGCCACCAGCGCTCTATTCCCCTTTCAATGTGACTGCCGGGATACCCAAGTGGCACCCGCTCAGGTATTTTTGTCATCCCATTGGAATGAATGGAGCATTGACCCTGCATGCTCAGCCAGCGCTCCATTCTCAGTGATGTCACTGCGGGGGAAGAAGAGACCCTGTAGTCATAACAGAATGAGACACAGGAGTCCCGTTCTCCCAATCGGTTGGGTTTGCAGAATTGAGACATTCACTGATCTGCAAGTTATCCCTTATCCTGTGGATAGGGGATGACTTCAAATTCTGGTACAGTCTCTTTAATATACAGACAGGGTAGTTGCAATTGTAGGTGCTATATTAGATAGGTTCCCAGCTACACTAGGAGAATAATTTATATAGCATTCTAGGAAGAAGTCCTGTTTGCACAGCACTCATGGTAGGTGCATGTTGGGGATTAAGAGATTAATTTCTCAGTGCTACTAACAACTACAGCAATTAGGAGATGGATGGGTCCTGACTCCTGTTCTAAGGCGCCCAACAGCAGATGCACCACGTCCAGAGACATAGATGGGTGGCAGCATATAAAGTGATGTGTGAGCGGAGCCGATGGGGACATGCCCCCTAATATCATGTGGCAGCAGCATAATGCTCAGAGACGGAGAGCTATACCTTTCCAGCCTTGCATGCAACCAACCGGAAGGCGCTGTGATCTCTGGAGTCTGCATTGTCTGTCAACATGAGTGCGGTCAAGGAGTGAGACAGTAGGGCCTGGACTGGCTCTGTCAGTGGTGACTGACAGCGGATCTGTAGTTGTGCAGAGGTTGGATTGTGGGACACTGGAAGTAGATAATGGGGGTTAATTGTGAAACCTTAGAAGAACATCCTGCAAAGGGTGGAATCATATCTTTTGGTGTAGGAATATTTCTTTACTTTGCCGGTTCACCTTTTGATATTACATAGAATGCCTAGGAAATGTGTGAAATATTCATCATTTCATACTTTGATGTCCCATTGTTGGCATTCAATACGATAATTAATTTGGCACATTGCCTGTAAGATGTATAATGTCAAAATAAAAGGGCTTTATTTCACACTTTGCTTAAGACATGTTAGGTATTCTATAACATATCTAGGTGTTATATACAATGCATATCACACTTTGCCTGTAACATATACTTTTGCGTTACTTTAGATTTTCGATTCTAACATAAAAGCAATATTTAAGCATAATTATCTGTTTAATCATTGCTTATTCTGAAAATCCTATTTGAGATTCTAAAGCTAAAATCGGTTTGCTGTCAACATCACTTAGACAAAACAGTGTAGCATAGGAACATTTTAAGACTTCTGTTAGATATGAAACCAAGAACATCCCACCGGGAAAATTCTCAGGATTAAAAAAGAATATGTTTTGACAATGCTGGTCCCAAATACGAGCTATCATAATCACTTACACATATGTCCTGTATTGCAGCATACTGTTTTTAAATTTGTTTTTATAATTGTGTGCTGGATTAGGCAAATGCTTGACATATATAAAAAGAGACTAGGAAGTTTATAGTCAATTTCATTGATATAGCATATCCATTGCAGTTCTTTTTCTTTCACTACACAAACATACTTTTCTTTAGTTTATCATCATTTTCAATAAAGCATCCACAAAACCACTCATGAGTTCAGAGAATGAATGTAATATTTTAATCACAAGTCTCTCTATATATTATTTGTACTTAGAGATGAGCGAGTATACACGCTAAAGGCAATTGCTCGAGCAAGTATTGCCCTTAGCGAGTACCTGCCCGCTCGAGGCAAAAGGTTCGGGTGCCGGCGGTGGGCAGGGAGCTGCGGGGGAGAGCAGGGCGGAACGGAGGGAAGATCTCTCTCTCCCTCTCTCCCCCCTGCTCCCTCCTGCTGACTGCTGCTACTCACCGTTCCCCCGCACCAGCACCCGAACCTTGAGTATACTCGCTCATCTCTATTTGGACTGATATCATGATTATATAGGGGAACGGTACAGTTAATGTTGAATGAAATGTCAAAGGCCAAGACTGAATGCACGGGCGGAAATTCCGCGGTGAAATTTCGCACTGAATTTTCAACGTTGCACGCTGACATAGGATTCCAGTTTATGCAATTCTATGCAGACAGACGCTATTTGAGCGCATGAAAATTCGCGCGGTAACAAAATCGCGGCATGTCCTATTCCTGTGCGAGGCTCGCACAGAAACATCACTGCTGACGTACCGGATCTGCTCTGCGCATGCGCAGCTGTCCACCAGCCGGCACATCACAGAGCAGAGGGAAGATGCTGGAGGAGGTGAGCCACGGGTCACTGCAGTCAGAATCCAACCCGGCCGTCTGCATTCACCCTTAAAGGCTACTATATTCTGTTATGCAACAAAAATATAATAGAAACCATAATAACACAGCAAGATGCAATTCATAATTGAGCAGCTGATCTTTATTTTCCCATGATACAGTGGCTTGTAGTAAATGGATCCATTAGGATTGCTGCTGAATACTATTGAGCAAACCAAACCAGTAGAACCCTATTTTGGGTTTATTTTGCTAAGAGTTCAGTTCGTTCAAACCTGGACCAAACGGAACACTAGTCCTAAATACTGGTGCATAACACTGTCTAAGAGCCATAAAAGCCCTGTATAACACCAGTTTAGGGGGTTTTGGTGAACTTCCGTTTTGGTTCAAACTAATTCAACACAACCAAACTTTTTAAAAGTTTGTTCATCACTGCTACTGAACCAAGGCAATGGGTCTAATGATCCTCTAATATTCACCTCAAAACCCCTTCATAGAAACTTCTGACTCCTTTGCCTAAGATTTACTTGCCACAGTTCTTGGGATGACAACACCAATCATGAGACAAAATGGTTCATGGAGCACTAGCAAACCAACATGTTCATGTGACAAGGTCTTCAACCCCTTAATGACAAAGGACATACATTTTTGGCCTATAAGTTTGGGGTTTGTCTGGAGGAAGATCAGTGGTCATTTTTGCTCCATAAAATGTAGGCATGGCTGTTTCTTATAGTCAAGTGTGTGAATACAAATATAGAAGTAAAAATACTTAAAGGGGTTGTCCCGCGGCAGCAAGTGGGTCTATACACTTCTGTATGGCCATATTAATGCACTTTGTAATGTACATTGTGCATTAATTATGAGCCATACAGAAGTTATAAGAAGTTTTTCACTTACCTGCTCCGTTGCTAGCGTCCTCGTTTCCATGGAGGCCGTCTAATTTTCGGTGTCTAATGGCCAAATTAGACGCGCTTGCGCAGTCCGGGTCTTCTTCTTTTCTCAATGGGGCTCCGTGTAGCTCCGCCCCATCACGTGCCGATTCCAGCCAATCAGGAGGCTGGAATCGGCAATGGACCACACAGAAGCCCTGCGGTCCACCGAGGAAGAAGATCCCGGCGGCCATCTTCAACCGGTAAGTAAGAAGTCACCGGAGCGCAGGGATTCAGGTAAGCGCTGTCCGGTGTTCTTTTTTAACCCCTGCATCGGGGTTGTCTCGCGCCGAACGGGGGGGGGGGGGGGGGTTGAAAAAAAAAAAAACCTTTCGGCACGGGACAACCCCTTTAAAGGGGTTGTCTGGTTACTAGACAATATTCCCCCTATATTACCAACTATGCTAAAATAGCAAAAGGAGCTATGCTTATTCATCTTATGCTGCAACAACCCAGCACTGTAGCCCCACTGTCCTTCTGGTGTTTGTTACTGAAGATGATGTCACCAGATATTCTACTGGTATCAACGCTCACATCCTTGGTGCTATGATACCAGAAGATTAGAACAGTAATGCTGTGGCTTCTGATGACTGCTGTAGTCACATGATATCTGGTGACATCTTCAACAACAGACACCGGGTGTACAGTCGGGCTACAGAGCTAGAACATGGCAGCAGAGGACGGGTAAGTACATCTGCTTTTCTTATTTTAGCACAGTTGGAAGTAGGGGGAATGTTGTCCAGTAACCAGACAACCCCTTTAAGATGTGTTGCGGCCATGGATTAAAGGATTACATTTGATATTAAAGTAATCTTAGAGGAGATTGTAGATGATTTTTGGAGAATATGGTAAAATGTATACAGTGGTCTACAATGCAGCACTGTTTTGAAGACCAGAGTCATAGCTAGACTTTCCTTCACTCTAGTGAAATATTATTTTGCTGCCCTAGTTTCCTATCTAAATACCCTTGCCGAAATAAAGTGGTTTGCTGATCCCCAGTACCTGGAGCACTTGTCCTGTAAGCTCCTCCCAGAACCTGTTGAAGACAATTTGCATCCTTTCCTCTTCATAATTTTCTTCATTTTTCTGCCTTTTTCTGGTTTTTAACATTTTGCTTTCCCAACATACCATTACAATTACTTTAGATTATATCCCTTTTCATTTTCTTACTTTCTTTATGCTAATTATTTATGAATAAATATTTGTATTAAGAGAAAAATTGGAGTTTTCTATAATTCATACGTAAAATTTATGATGACACATTATTACGTATTCCATGTGTTTATTTGCTATAACAGATAGAAGCAGTGCTGCAATATTAATCTATGATGATTATTTTTAAATGATTTTCTGAAAAACCTCTAGACTCTAATAGGTATAAGGCTATTCTCTTTAAATGGTTGATAGCTGGTTACCCTGGAGCATATGTTTTTATATCCTTTTGTTTCATCAATATGAGTCTGCATTTGAATGGAAAGAATTGTCATTGTCCTGACATCTATTGACTTTGGGGACTGATAAGCAAGATCAGAGATAGGTCATATGGTGCAAACTAGGCTGTGATGGAGGAAGCATTATTTGCTATTAAAACAAATATGTTGCCAAGTATAATGAAGGTTTTGAAAAGTATTTCCTTTCTAGGTGTGTCATAAATTTGTTACATTAGGTCAGCAGACAAACAAGAATTGAAACAGACCATACAATTATTTCTATTATGTATTATAATAAATGTTCAATGTCAGGAAAATAGCAAAAAATACTCCATTGAAAAACAGCACGATGACAAACACTTAGGCTGCCTTCAAACTTGCCACAAAATCACGCAATTTTTGCGCAATGTGAGAGTGAGTGAAAACGCAGAATTATGAAACCAATGATTTTCCAAGGTTTCATTCCTATTTGTGATGTTTTCACTCATACGATGTTGTAAGTTTTGATAATTGCAGCGTGTTCTGTCTGCAATTTTTTTTCTAGCCCATGTTTCCTTTTTATCGCATCGCAATGCACAAACTTGCAATTTTTTATGCTAAGCAATAGGTTTTTAACATTAGAAACTCCTATTGACTTTTGAATGATAAAAAAGTGTGTGATTTTATCGTGCAAGCAAATTGCAGGTGGCAACGATGCAAGGCACCATTTTTCACAAGAACAATCACTGATGCACAAAAATCGCCTGAACAAAGCTGTGATTTTCTCGCAATGTTATTGTGATCGCCAGTGTGAAGGAGCCCATAGAAAGAATTAAATAACAGCATAAGGACTTATTCACATGAGCATATATCCACCTCCGTTTTCACGGCTGGCTGATATACGCTGGCATCTGATGCATTGGATTTACACAGCAGTGTAAAAGCGACCATATGCTTTTGCGCCGGGCGGCAAAGACAGTCCTCGAGCTATCTTTGTGCCAGGAATATGTCGGCCGCTGCAAAGGCTCATATGGGAGCCAATGACAGCGGCAGAGAAGGAAGGTGGGACGGAGTTTAGCAGCATGACTCTCCTCCTCTATCCTCCCCTCTGGCTGTTTGCACTGGGAGGGGGTGAAGCTAAGCTCCACCCTGCTCCACCTCCTCTCATTGCTAACAGCGATAGGGAAGGAGAGAGAAGGTGAGCCCGCAAGGGGAGGCAATGTGCATATACGCCGAGGCCGTGCCGTCTGAACAAGTGCACATACGTTAGATTTGTGTACCTGTTCATGTGTTTTTACGGCGCCCGCGTGCCCATGTAAAAACCCCTATGCTCGTGGAAAAGAGCCCTAAGTTCTGTTCAGGTTGAATGTACATGAATTTTAAGCCAAAAATATATAAACAAAAATTAAGATAGAGATTGTGGAAAGTAACTGAAAGAAGCAGTGCAAAACTGAAAAACACGGAGGGGGCTCACATTTAGAGTCGCCGAGGGTCGTGAATGACTAAACACAATTGACTATGTTTTATTCATTTAATCCCCTCCTACTATTGATTTAAAGTAATTGATCTCATTTAGACAACTGCTTTAAATTGAAGTCATGGTAATTAGGAAATGTTGTATTACACGCTTGCCATTTAAATGAGTGGTTGACCATGTAGCACATGGATGGGTTAGGTCAGCTATAGTGAGAGAAGTAGAGGAAAATCATAATAGGGTATATGGAAAAGAGATTGTTGAGAAAAAACCTTTATCTGTTTCCTGTCTTTGTTTGCAGTGTCAGTCATACTTATGGTCAATGCAGAATTAAGTCCTTCATAGTGAAAGGAAAATATGTAATTGTTTTTGTTCTTGCCTATAAACAACATTTAAATTACTTTAAGGTTACCATTTACAGAGTACCCATAGACTATAAATGTCTGGGTGGTTTGCAAATAACTCTGCATGGCCATCTTAGAATGTCCTGCAGAGTTTATCCCCCACTGTGTCTGAGCTCCATGATGTCACTATCCAGAGACAACTGATATCACAAATCTTTGCTCGAAGACCAATTAGTGTAGTCTCCAGAATAAGTTAAAGCATTTCAAAGTTATTACCTCATAAACTAAAACATGTCTGATTTAAAAAATGGACCCAAGTCACATAGACCAAACTAGCTTGGGAAGGAAGTAGTTAAAGGGGTTGTCCCGCGGCAGCAAGTGGGTCTATACACTTCTGTATGGCCATATTAATGCACTTTGTAATGTACATTGTGCATTAATTATGAGCCATACAGAAGTTATAAAAAGTTTTTCACTTACCTGTTCCGTTGCTAGCGTCCTCGTTTCCATGGAGCCGACTAATTTTCGCCGTCTAATGGCCAAATTAGCCGCGCTTGCGCAGTCCCGGTCTTCTTCTTTTTTCAATGGGGCTGCTCGTGCTGGATGCCGGCTCCGTGTAGCTCCGCCCCGTCACGTGCCTATTCCAGCCAATCAGGAGGCTGGAATCGGCAATGGACCGCACAGAAGCCCTGCGGTCCACCGAGTGAGAAGATCCCCGCGGCCATCTTCATCAGGTAAGTAAGAAGTCACCGGAGCGCGGGGATTCAGGTAAGCGCTGTGCAGTTTTTTTTTTAAGTCCCTGCATCGGGGTTGTCTCGCGCCGAACGGGGGGGGGGGGGGGGGGGGGTTGAAAAAAAAAAAACCCGTTTCGGCGCGGGACAACCCCTTTAATCAATAAAGCAGTGAAAGTACACTGAGGGGCACATGTCTCTTGTGAACAAGAAGTGTTACAGATTTTGCATTGGTTGCCAGACATGAAATTAAGCTTGTAGTATGCTCCTTCCATTTTGTATCATATAGTCCGTGTCAATGTTTTGTACTTTTCCTTTAACTAGATCTTCTCAAATGTATTGAAGAATAAAAAGGGACCTCGATGATAAGAACATTCCAAGGCTCTAGACTGAATGTCTTGGGTCATTGCGCCCTGTTCTCCAATTACTTTCTAAGCTAGGTGATGGTCCCTGCCAGCTGTCAAGACGCTAACTCACTATCAGGGGGCTGCCAGCTATCATGGCTGCTCTCTTCCTTATTCCTTATTTTAAAATCATCCTGATGAAGCAGTCTGATTCTAACGGACTGTGGAAACGCGTAGATGAATTAGACTAGTGAGATATATTACTTAGATAGTCAGTTTGTGCAGTGTTAGCCGGCTGCCTGATACCATCTGTCGGGCAGCTACATCGATGCCAATATAGGTAGTCCAGTATCACAGCGGTTAGCATCATGACAGCTGGCAGGGACCATCACCTAGCTTACTGTTACACACTTTAACTCCAAACTGTGAGGGACAAGCATACTGAATGGGGATTTGGGGAACTAATGTCAGCAGTGTGCCGGATGCATAAGCATTATTAACCCTTGGTGTGCTGGCCCTAAGAAACTGACAGTGTGCAACTGTTAAAACACTGGACTTGAACATGGATCCCTGACTGGGCCATGCATGTGCCTATCATAGAGGTCCTTTTTGTAAATTAACCCTTTCATTCAGAGTTCGGGTCTCCTAAAAACCGGAGGCTTGCACAATTGTCGGAAATTGGTGGGATATAGGTGTGCATAATCATACATCCATATTTTACAATCTCAGTAAAAGTGAGAGAAATATATCACCAGTGGGTTGTAGAAGCCGGGTGATTCCTAAATATACCGACTTCTACCGTATTTTAACTCACAGGGAATATTAACCCCCTGGGGACTGGACCCCTTTAAGCTACATTTGCACAATTGCCGAATACACAGCATTGTGACTATGCAAGGTTTATACATACATTAGCAGCCCCACTTGCAGTTTAACCCCTTCCCCACCAAACCAGATCATTGGACTACAGGCTATATCTGGTGTGTATTATTAGCCAGGGATTTCTATATTTATATTTGGTCCCTTGAAATTCTATAAACTCTATTACATACTGATAATAACACTCAAAAGGCTAACATTATATATCCAGTTTTCTATCTCTGAATATAAAGAGTGGACTAATTATCAGAATACAAGGGATATTTTACTGTAACAAAAGTACATATTGCGCTTTCTTTTTACTTTCTGAATAAAAGAGTATTTCTCTCTGGGTCCCAGGAAAGCATAGTAAATAGAGTTGAGCGAACATACTCTTCCGAGCTTAATGCTCGTTCGAGTATTAGCGTACTCGATGGTGCTCATTACTCAAACAAGCATCAAGCCGTGTTCGACCCCGCCCCAGTTTTTGGCTCCTCCCCGCTGTGACGTGCCTGTTTGGGCCCCTCCCCGCCGCAGTGCACGTCAATGGCAAATTTTTTGTCTCGCAGGCAAGGGAGAGAGAGAGAGAAAGAGAAACGAACCTAGGAAGAAAAAAAAAGCTCAGGACCTGGCGTCCCACATACAAAAATGCTCGAGTCTCCCATTGTAGTCAATGGGGTTCGTTACTCGAGTAGAGCTCTTGAATTTTACGAAAAGATCGACTCGAATAACGCGGACTCGAGCATTCGGGTGCTCGCTCATCTCTAATAGTAAGGTTTGCCCGTCCTCATCTATTGGACCATACCAATTTAGCGGTTGAAGGTGACCATCCAATATACCACATAAAAATCAATTTAGTGGTTGAATGGTCGGGACCAGGTAGGGAGTACGGTCACGAAACAATGGGTTCCATTTTGAACTAGGGTACATCTGATTCTTATCTATATCGAAACCCCTAGTCTCCCTATCTCGTCCTATATATGTTGATCTGTCTAGTTTTGTTGATTTTAAGGATCTTTAATAAAGTTAGTAGGTTTTAATATAATTTCTTCACTGGTGAATAGTGTAAATACAATTTGGAGAAATATACCGTCTCTGTGACACCGAAAGCATATTGTATAGCAAATATTGTTGTTTGCACTAACATTTTTGGTGCCCAATGTGGGGCATTGGCTCGACTCCAGATTCCAGTGAAGAATGTAGTGACTTTTCCTTCCCCGGGAAAAACACAAACATTGTGCACTCTACAAAAAAAGGAAATTTCTTACAAAGTGTTTGTTTTTCCCAGAGGCTGTGATTGACCATCTGTGCTGGAAAAAGAGGGCATATTCATGCTTTGATCCATGCAAAAAGCCCAGCATATTGATATTCTTTTGGGTAAGTTGTGAATGCCGTACAGACAATTTGTGAAGTGAGTGCTATAAAGTAGATGATTTTATTGCCCTGAGATAGTATTGTGAATGATTGCTACAGTAGCAAATTTAGTGAAGTTTGCTGTATGATCAAATTTATTTGAGGGCTTAATAAGTACTAAAGTATGTTTCACACTGGTGTCTTATGAATGTGTGGGTCTTGGTGATGTTTCTCTCTCTCCCCTCTCCTTCTTCAACCTCTGACTGACATTCCTGAGAAGACAGAACATCTAATATGTAGACACTATGTTGTAAATTTACTGACAATTGTAAATATTTAACACTGTAGATGATAGCAATTGAATTTTGCAAATTTGACAAAAATAAATGTATTTGAAATATTATAGCTGACCAAGGGAAGCGTTTCTTCAGACCCTTTTGTTGTTGAGATAGACAGAGAATATCTTAATTTGACATATACGCATTAAGGGGAAGTGTTTAGTTTTTTGTGTTTTTCTCTGCTCTGAAGTATGTGTCCTTCTGTATTGACTATAGAATCTGAGATTTAAGCAGGACAACAGAAGTACTTACCAACATTGTCTGAGTGTATCACCCAGGGAGGTACCTAGGTTTGTTTACGTTACCGGACAGTGTAGCATACAAGGTGCGTGCATTGGAAAAATGTTTTTTACTACTCATGAGCAGCTTGACGAACTGTTAGGGGAAAAGAAAAAAAAAATAGAGGAGTCTTTCCTAGGTACAGATCTGTGCCGTGAGTGGTGGGGAAAAAAACAAGGGGCTTCTAATCAAAAGGGGGGTTTGTAAGGGCTTGTGTGGGTGCACTTAGAAGATGTAAGGATACACAATGGGTCAACCCTCTCCTCAGCAAAGGGGCTGTCAGGAAAAGCTGGGTGGATAAAGAAATTTTTATGCTTGACAAATCTGATGAGGGCAGTGCAAACAGAATCTATAATCAATAATGAATTTGCTTAAAGGATATCACATTTCCAATGGGAGTAGATTTCTGTGGATTTTTTGCCTTATTATAGCTTTTTCACTTGTTAAGTGAATGAAACCCTTACAATTAAAATATTTCCATAGTTCCAAATTCAGCTACATTCTTTCACCCAAAATTTGGAAAGGGGGGAACAATGTGTGCTACTTAAGCTTAGCAATGAATCCTTGCAGCTATGTGACTATACACTCTGTGCTCTCGTTAGTATCTCTAATATCCCTGATAGAGTGCTGGTTGGGGTATGATAATATCTTCTGATGTATTCATGGGGAATCAGACAGGAAAGAAAAATGGGTTTAAATTATTGGTTAATGATGACACAATAGCATTTTGAACATTCTGAATTCAAAAATGAAGTATATGGATTTTAATTTTCTGCATTTTTCATTCTGCAGTGTGGAATATAGTTGACTTGGAAAATACCTTTTTAGTTACAAAAGTCCCCAGACAATAAGCTGACCGCGGGTTGCCCTGATTGGCCCCCGTGATCAGATATAATCTGTTGAGACCAAGCAACAAATGTTCTATCTTAATTTTTAATTTTTGCATACCTGCAAAGTATGCTTACACAGCAAATTTAAGAAGCAATTAAAATAAGGGGCAGTGAAACTAGCTGGGGTTTTTTGGGAAAAAATATGTGTTGGTTAAACTCTCATATCTAAGGGTGGCTTCAAACAAGCGTGTTTTTGTGCGTGCATACACACACACACAAAATCGTGCTTCTATTTGCATCAATGCATTCCATATGGTGTGTTCCCATGTCCGTGCTTTACAGGCGTGTGCCTGCAAAGATAGGACATGCGTGCACCATAGGGAATGCACGCATTGTTTTCAGTGGAGCCGCGGCTGCTGCCGACGGCTCCATTGAAAACAATGCTCTGCCGGCACCCCTGCATTCTTTTTCAGGGAAGGGCTTAACATATAAGCCCTTTCCTGAAAAAGAAAAATTTTAGTGTAAAAACAAATATATATATACTTACCTGTCTGCCGCTGCCGTGACCCCCGCGGGGATTAAGAACACATCTACCACATGCGACAGATGTTTCTTTCATCCCCCCTAGTTAAAATAATTCCCTGCTGCTACATCTGCCACATCTCTGACGGATGCAGCAGAGGAATTCTTCAATTCTGTACCGCAGCTGTCACACATGTCAGCTGCGGTAGAGGATTCTGCTGCCGGCAATTGATTTCAGGGAAGGGCTTTAAATATAAGCCCTTCCATGAAAATCAAGTAAAAGGGGTTTAGAAAACAAAAAATAGATACTCACCTTGCTTCAGCTGCCAGGGCTCAGCTGCATCTTCTCCTGCTGTCACCTGCACTGTGGTGCTAATTAGAGATGAGCGAACGTACTCGTCCGAGCTTGATACTCGTTCGAGTATTAGCGTGTTCGAGATGCTCGTTACTCGTAACGAGTACCACGCGATGTTCGGGTTACTTTCACTTTCATCTCTGAGACTTTAGCGAGCTTTTCTGGCCAATAGAAAGACAGGGAAGGCATTACAACTTCCCCCTGCGATGTTCAAGCCCTATACCACCCCCCTGCAGTGAGTGGCTGGCGAGATCAGGTGTCACCTGAGTATAAAAATCGGCCCCTCCCGCGGCTCGCCACAGATGCATTCTGACATAGAGGAGGGAAAGTGGTATCTTGGTGGAGCTGCTATAGGGAGAGTGTTAGGAGTATTTTAGGCTTCAAGAACCCCAATGGTCCTTCTTAGGGCCACATCTAACCGTGTGCAGTACTGTGGAGGCTGCTTTTTCCAGTGTTGCACTTTTTTTTTTTTGGTATATCGGCCGTGCAGAGCATTGCGCCCTGCAGTAATACTCCAGGGCCAGAAGACATATTGATTGAATATAGGCAGTGGGCCTTTGCAAAAAAATTTGGGGAAAAAAATCTATTTGGGCTGCCTGTGACTGTCCTCAGTGTTCTGGGTCTGTGCTGGGTGAAGTAGTTCTCCAAATTCATACGCAGCCAGCTAAGTGTTACAGCAGGCTTGCGCAAAATTATTTCCTGGCTCTGTCTGGGCTGTGAAATCACCGCTGTATTGCAGTTCACAGTGCAACACTCTGCAGTTCTTTGACATACTCCAGGGCCAGAAGCGCTTAGGCAGGGACAGAAAACATATTGATTGAATATAGGCAGTGGGCCTTTGCAAAAAAATTTTGGGAAAAAAATCTATTTGGGCTGCCTGTGACTGTCCTCAGTGTTCTGGGTCTGTGCTGGGTGTAGTAGTTCTCCAAATTCATACGCAGCCAGCAAAGTGTTACAGCAGGCTTGCGCAAAATTATTTCCTGGCGTTCCGTAAGCGAAGTCAGTCTCCAACCACAGGCCAATAAGCGGCACATTTAATTACAGCGTTCTGTTTCTGCACTACTGGTAATACACCATGCTGAGGGGTAGGGGTAGGCCTAGAGGACGTGGACGCGGGCGAGGACGCGGAGGCCCAAGTCAGGGTGTGGGCACAGGCCGAGCCAGTGTGGTGGCCAGGGGTAGAGGCAGGGCCAGACCGAATAATCCACCAACTGTTTCCCAAAGCGCCCCCTCGCGCCATGCCACCCTGCAGAGGTCAAGGTGCTCTACGGTGTGGCAGTTTTTCATAGAGACGCCTGACGACCGACGAACAGTCATGTGCAACCTTTGTCGCGCCAAGATCAGCTGGGGAGGCACCCCCACCAGCATGTGCAGGCATATGATGGCCAAGCACCCCACAAGGTGGGACGAAGGCCGTTCACCGCCTCTGGTTTGCACCACTGCCTCTCCCCCTGTGCCCCAACCTGCCACTGAGATCCAACCCCCCTCTCAGGACACAGGCACTACCGTCTCCTGGCCTGCACCCACACCCTCACCTCCGCTGTCCTCGGCCCCATCCAGCAATGACTCTCAGCACAGCGTCCAGACGTCGCTAGCGCCACTGTTTGAGCGCGAGCGCAAGTACGACGCCACGCACCAGCACGCTCAAGCGTTAAACGTGCACATTGCCAAATTGATCAGCCTGGAGATGCTGCCGTATAGGCTTGTGGAAACGGAGGCTTTCAAAAGCATGATGGCGGCGGCAGCCCCGCGCTACTCGGTTCCCAGTCGCCACTACTTTTCCCGATGTGCCGTCCCAGGCCTGCACGACCACGTCTCCCGCAACATTGTACGCGCCCTCACCAACGCGGTTACTGCCAAGGTCCACTTAACAACAGACACGTGGACAAGCACAGGCGGGCAGGGCCAATATATCTCCCTGACGGCACATTGGGTGAATTTAGTGCAGGCTGGGACAGAGTCAGAGCCTGGGATCGCTCACGTCCTACCCACCCCCCCGAATTGCGTGCCCCAGCTCGGTGGTGGTATCTGCGGCGGTGTATGCTTCCTCCACTAAACCACCCTCCTCCTCCTCCTCCTACGCAACCTCTGTCTCGCAATCAAGATGTGTCAGCAGCAGCACGTCGCCAGCAGTCGGTGTCGCGCGGCGTGGCAGCACAGCGGTGGGCAAGCGTCAGCAGGCCGTGCTGAAACTACTCAGCTTAGGAGAGAAGAGTCAGACGGCCCACGAACTGCTGCAGGGTCTGACAGAGCAGACCGACCGCTGGCTTGCGCCGCTGAGCCTCCAACCGGGCATGGTCGTGTGTGACAACAGCCGTAACCTGGTGGCGTCTCTGCAACTTGGCAGCCTCACGCACGTGCCATGCTTGGCCCATGTCTTTAATTTGGTGGTTCAGCGCTTTCTGAAAAGCTACCCACACTTGTCATACCTGCTCGGAAAGGTGCGCCGGGTCAGCGCACATTTCCGCAACTCTAAGACGGACGCTGCCACCCTGCGGACCCTGCAACATCGGTTTCATCTGCCAGTGCACCGATTGCTGTGCGACGTGCCCACACAGTGGAACTCTACGCTCCACATGTTGGCCAGGCTCTATGAGCAGTGTAGAGCTATTGCGGAATACCAACTCCAACATGGGCATTGTAGTGGGAGTCAGCCTCCTCAATTATTTACAGAAGAGTGGGCCTGGTTGGCAGCCATCTGCCAGGTCCTTGGAAACTTTGAGGAGTCTACCCAGATGCTGAGCGGGGATGCTGCAATCATTAGCGTCACCATTCCTCTGCTATGCCTCTTGAGAAGTTCCCTGCAAAGCATAAAGGCAGACGCTTTGCACTCGGAAACGGAGGCGGGGGAAGACAGTATGTCGCTGGATAGTCAGCATACAGGTACCCTGGCACACATGGCTGACTTCATGTTAGGATGCCTTTCTCGTGACCCTCGCGTTACACGCATTCTGGCCACTACGGTTACTGGGTGTACACACTGCTCGACCCATGGTATAAGGAGAACCTTTCCACTCTCATTCCCGAAGAGGAAAGGGCTTCGAGAATGATGCTATACCACAGGGCGCTGGTGGACAAACTGATGGTAAACTTCCCATCCGACAGCGCTAGTGGCCGAAGGCGCATTTCCGCGGCCGAGGTAGCAAGGGAGGTGCAGAGATCAGGCAGCATGTACAGCGCAGGCAGGGGACCATTATACAAGGCCTTTGCCAGCTTTCTGGCACCCCAGCAATACTGTGTCACCGGTCCCCAGTCAAGGCTGAGTTGGCGGGAGTACTGTAAAAGGATGGTGAGGGAGTACGTAGCAGATCGCAAGACCGTCCTCGGTGACGCCTCTGCCCCCTACAACTACTGGGTGCCGAAGCTGGACACGTGACCTGATCTTGCGCTGTATGCCCTGGAGGTGCTTGCTTGTCCTGCGGCTAGCGTCTTGTCAGAGAGTGTGTTTAGTGTGGCTGGGGGAATCATCACGGATAAGCGTACCCACCTGTCAACCGACAGTGCCGACAGGCTTACACTCATCAAGATGAACAAAGCCTGGATTTCTCCAGACTTCTCTTCTTCACCAGCGGACAGCAGCGATACCTAAACAATACGTAGGCTGCACCCGCGGATGGAAGCATCGTTCTCTATCACCATCCAAAACGGGGACCTTTTTGCTTCATCAATCTGTGTATAATATTCCTCCTCCTCCTCCTTTGGTGTGCGCTGTGGACACTGGGTCGTGGGGGAGGGGGGGTTGGGCAGCATGTAACCCAGGAGAAGTGGCAGCGGAGTGTCATGCAGGCAGTGATTGTGCTTTGTTGGAGGTAGTGTGGTGCTTAGCTAAGGTATGCATTGCTAATGAGGGCTTTTCAGAAGTAAAAGTTGTTGGGAGGGGGGGGCGCCCACTCTTGCCGGTATTGTGGCTTAATAGTGGGACCTGGGAACTTGAGATGCAGCCCAACATGTAGCCCCTCACCTGCCCTATCTGTTGCTGTGTCGTTCCCATCACTTTCTTGAATTGCCCAGATTTTCACAAACGAAAACCTTAGTGAGCATCGGCGAAATACAAAAATGCTCGGGTCGCCCATTGACTTCAATGGGGTTCGTTACTCGAAACGAACCCTCGAGCATTGCGAAAAGTTCATCTCGAGTAACGAGCACCCGAGCCTTTTGGTGCTCGCTCATCTCTAGTGCTAATCTATTGGCAGGTGGGGATTTAAAATCCCCGCCTGCTGAAAGAGCTGAATGTGATTGGCTGAGGTACTCAGCCAATCACAGGCAGCTCTCGCCCGTCATTCATTCATTCAGATTTGTTCTTCACCCCCGCGGGGGGCATGGCAGCGGCGGACAGTTAAGTATATATTTTTTTACATTAAAATTTTTCTTTTTCAGGGACGGGCTTATATGTAAAGCCCGTGAGTTTTTACATATACATAGGTGCGCACCTATGTACGCACAAAAACACGCTCGGGTGAAGTCACCCTAAGGCAGATATCAACTACTGTTGCACAATTGTCTCCCTCTTGCATAAGATTCTGACACAGCTCCTATTTAGCAGCACTGCAAATATGCTACAGATTGTTCACTTCTCACCTGAGTGTTTTGTAACCTCGATTCTAAGGGAGTCGAACAGTTAATTTGCTTGTTAGAAGTGGGCATAGCCCATATAGGATGATTGTGTGGGCAGATATGAGGATGCGTCAAGGGAATTTTAAAATTATAAAAATAAAATATCTACAAAAGTATCTGCTGATATTCTTTTCTATTTTCCAGGTTGTCTTGATCACAGGAGTAATAGAAGTCTGTGACAAGTTTAATGGAAGCCATTGACATGTCTATGGAGGCTGTGAACCACTTCCACAGACCATTGGAAGGTCTGTGAGTGTGGCCTCTAACTTCTGGATTATTAGATGTTTCTGGAATGACATATAAAATTCATTTTATAGGTTTATAATGGTAGAGATCATTCTGGAAGAATAGGAATCCAGAAAGTAATTGGATGATGCGCATCCCAAATAATAACATTGTAGTTATTAGAGATGAGAGAGCGTACTCGTCCGAGCTTGATGCTCGTTCGAGTATTAGGGTACTCGAAATGCTCGTTACTTGAGACGAGCACCACGCGGTGTTCAAGTCACTTCCATTTTCTTCCCAGAAAAGTTTGGGCCGTTTTCTGGCCAATAGAAACACAGGGAAGGCATTACAACTTCCTCCTGTGAAGTTCCAGCCCTATCCCACCCCCCTGCAGTGAGTGGCTAGGGAGATCAGGTGACACCCGAGTATATAAACTGGGGCCGGCCGCGGCTCACCACAGATGCACGCTGAGAGACATTAGGGAAAGTGCCGTCTTGCTGTAGCTGCTAAAGGGAGAGTGTTAGGCTGTTATCTTCGTCTTCAAGAACCCCAACGGTCCTTCTTAGGGCCACATCTGACCGTGTGCAGTACTGTTGAGGCTGCTTTTAGCAGTT